>NC_133773.1:4700719-4777615 GCF_003597395.2 Chelonoidis abingdonii | reverse complement strand
TGCTGCTTTTACAGATCCAGACTAAGACAGCTACCCCTCTGATTCAAGTTGCTCTCAATAGCAGGACAGCCTGGAATTGGGTAGGGTGGATAGAATCATAGAATATCAGGGTTGGAAGGGACCTCAGGAGGTCATCTAGTCCAACCCACTGCTCAAAGCAGGACCAATCTCCAGACAGGTTTTTACCCCAGTTCCCTAAATGGCCCCCCCCAAAGGATTGAACTCACAACCCTGGGTTTAGTAGGCCAATGCTCAAATCACTGAGCTATCCCTAGGGCAAAGAAATAGGCTGCAAGAGATTTAGATTCAGTTCCTATCGTAGCCACGATACTACAGCAATGAGGACCACATAAAAGTCCCTAGATAGGCAGTGCTGGTAGCAGAACTTCTGGGTCAGTGCTTTGTCTTTGATTTTCTGTGGTTCTACTTTAAGGGCATGACCCTTGCCCCTGTCCCCCACTGAAATCAATGACAGTGTTGCTCTTGACATCCATGGGAGGAGAAGCAGGCCTCAGCTTCTCTCCCCCATGATATTGGATACTCAAAGGAGGCACCAGGCTTCCACAAGGGCCATTACATGAGAGCTGGAGCCAGTGCTGCTGCTGCACAGCCAGAACTTCTCGCCAGACAAAGGAGGATTGGGAGTGCTTGGTTAGGGTCTCCCCACCGGTCCCTAGAAGCTTAGCACTATGGGAAGGAAATGACTATTGTGAATCTCCTGGTCCTCACATGTGTGAAGAGGCAGTGTGCTCCAGAGTAGTATCCTCCCTGGCAGTCAGGAGGCCTGGCTCTGACACTGACCTGTTGAATGACGTTGGTCAACACACTTCACCTCTCTGTGTTTCTGTTTCCTCTCTCACCCTTTGCCTGTTTTAGTCTCTAAGCAATTAGGGGCAGGGTCTGTCTCTTTCTATGTGTCTGTACAGCATACAGCACAATGGGACTTTGATCTCAACTGAGGCATCTCAATGCTGCATCAGACCCAGGGAACAAGTTTTCTCTTTGTTTGTGAGTGGTTCTCCCTCAGCAGCGACATCTCATCATGCCACCCACTCTGCAATCTTTCATTATGCACTGTTAATTGTCTATAACTGACATCAGCCACCTGTTCACTCAGCAAAGCTATGGGCACTTAACTCTTTGGCATCAATGATTTCCTGTCTGTCCATTTCTGCCAAAAGACATTGCCCTGGAAGTCTTGACTGCCAGCACTAGGGAACTAAAGAAAGGCCATGATGATGCAGCATTTGGATTCTTCGTTATCCCAGAGGGGACCAAAATGGAAAGAGGCCAGTTGACTCTGGTCAAGAGGATAGGTCTGGCTGCCTTTATGAACGAATCAACCAATGAATCCAAGCAAAGGGACATATTGAAAAGCAAAGCTCCTATGTCTGTCAATGTTTCTTAACACTGAGATGAAAAGGCCAGCTTGTCAGTTGAGGGTGTGCTGATTGCCTGCCAAAAATTCAGAAGCACAGGCACAAGTGAGAATGGAGCTGGATGGAAAGCACAGCCCCACGTTCCCAAAAGGAGACGTATCCAAGTACATCCCCACAGATCTCTGCAGGCAATCAGAGGCTGTACCATTGTAGACAAATGTGCGACACAGCTCAGCAGCCAAGAAAGATTTCTGCTGCTAGCCATGACACTGGCACAAGGCCAGCAAAGAGTCCCGGTGGAAGGCTTACAGGCAGGGAAATATTCAAGAATTATTTATTCTCTATAAAAACGTGTGACTGACAAATTCTAGAGACACTCCCGTGTAGTTTTATCTTATAGTCATCATTTTTTTGTAAGTTACAGATAGCTCAGTGAATAACCACCATCAGGTTTCAAACCAGCCTTGGAAAACGACCTAAACTGGGCAGTGAGCTCTTCCATATCTCAGTCTCTGTTTAGCCACAAGGTTTTCTCTTACAAGCCAAAGTGTGGGGGTGAAGCACTATTCTGCCGCTGTTACTATGCTGTATAAATATGTCTCTTTTTGATTCAGTAGATTTTCCTGGGTTTGGAGAGTGTCTCCCAGGACATCACAGGCTGGGCTTTTTTTTTATCCAAGCACATAGCAAAGATTTTCTGGAATCATAACCAAAACATTCAGGTCTTGGAGCAACCTCAATGTGTGCACAGCAACCAGCTTGTCTGCAACAGAGGCTGGGGCTGCTTGAGTCTGATTTCTGGGTGTGGCCACATGTGATTACTTTGCACTGGAATTCTCTTCATGAGGAGGGAAGGTGGCGTATGGATGATGGCTCCATCCATCCAGCTCAGAAGTGGGAGAGGGAGCTGCAACACGCCGCTCTTAGCTCTTTTCCACAGTGGTGTATCCGTCCTCACCAGACCCTCTGGATTGATGTTCCTGGTAGCTACAACAAACAAAAAGACCCTTGAGTAGCTTTGTTCCCAGCAGGATGGTGACGTTTTTAGACCAGCAGTAGCTGCAGTGATTTTCACATGCTGGCATTTTGTTCAGCTGGAAATGGGAAGTCCTGGGTGTCCCCCTTCTATCCCATAAATAATAATAATACACAGTTAGAAATAATGCATGATTGCACTGCCCACTTCCAGTCCACTGGCTGCAGGAGGAGTTAAAAATTACTTTAATACATATTTCCCCAATGGACCAGAAAGATTCATTTTGGCACACGAATGTGCACTTTTAAAAGTTGCTGACACTCAGGGTGCTCAAATTGAGCCCTTTCTCCCCCTCCCCCTGTAAAGAACATATTAAAAATCAGCCTCATTCTATACACACCCAAGAGCCCACCATTAACACTGTTACCTTCTGTTGAAGTGAAGTAGGTGCCTTTTTCTGAGAGCAAATACTAGGGGATAAAAATGGAAATAATAATGCAGGGCTATTACAAATTTGCAAAAGCAAGAACATTTGCCAATTATAGCTGAGCTCATGCTCCAGCCTTCAGAGGCAGATCCTGACTTAGACTCCATAACCTGGGAGTGGAAAACCTTCAGACAACCCTGCATGGGGGCTGAGTCTCGCCACTTAGGAACAAGCATGGCTAGTTGCCCAGTTATATCCTCCTTGGAGTAGGTGGCCAGGGAGCGGTGGGCAGAGCTTCAGCTCTTCATCCCCACCCACCATGCACACATTCCCTGGCCAGAGTAGCCAACCTGGCATAGGCCAGCAATCAATTACAACCCCCAGAGTAATGAAGCAACTGAGAGGAATGGTGCCTCCTTGGCTTGTGTCAATGTCAGCTTACATGTCACCCAAGATCAAGGCTGTGCCTAAATTCAGCCTAGCCTCTCAGCTGTATCTCTTTGTTTTGCCATCACCATAATTACTTGAGTTAAGGGCAGAGTAACTCTAGGCATAACACTCTTTTCCTTGTTCCAATAAAGCTCCTGGTTCAGTGCTGGAAGCAAGCAACTTTTTCTGTCGTTGTTACAGAGCCCCTCCACCCCCATCCTTTGTTATGCTGCAGTGTCTGAGCCACCGGATTGTTTCATCTGCACCTCGCACATAGCGAGCAAAGGTAATGCGTTAGCAGTCTCAGGAGAGGAAGCCATTCCGAATTCTCGGTAATGCAGCATCTTCCACTTAGCGCCATAAAACAGTTCAGAAATGGAATCAACACTTTTCACCACGTATTTAGGGAGCAGCAGGAAGCGCTGGTATGTCAGTCCATTACTTAACTGCTGGTCATATATCCATGGCAGCAGATGGCTTTTACGTCCACTCCTCTGGAGTGTTATCTGATACCATCCCCCTGCCTTGGGCCCAGTGGGAGAAAGGGCTCCAATTCAACCCAGAGAGGTTTTGCCCTTAAATTAAATGCCATCTCGCATGAGGCTTCAAAAGGCCCTTCTGCAATCCAATTTGGCTCTTGAGAAGTGCCCGTTTCTATCTGCAGAGGTGTCGCTCAAACGCTCTCTGACTGCCTTAAACTAGAGCTCTGTCACATGAAGGATGGATGCACCATGTGTATGTTCTTAGATTAATTTGTCCCCATGAAGCTCTCATTTATCCTTTTCTCTGTCCATTTTTGCCTCCTAGAGCATTTGTTCACACCTGTAGCATGTACCAAGGGAGAACCAAACTGTATGTTTCTAGGGAACATTCCTTTCTGTGATCCCTCAGCATGGATCACCCTGCCTTCAGCTGTCCCTTTTCCCCCATCTCTGGTTGGGCTGCCCATGGACCGTCTGCAGCCCCAGAGGAAAGACCTGCATTGATCCATGACGTTAGGAAAGTCTCAGATAAGGCTGCTTATTCTTCAACCATTGTTGTCCCGTTAGCCCTTGCAGTTAGACAATAATCAGGGTGTGGCAGGCTGCCGCTGCTGGGATGAGAAATTAGTTATATGAATCAGGGAGTTTCTTAGTGTAATCTTGTTTATTTAAAAAAAGCCTGACCAACACCTGTTCACAAAGTCCTGTTTCCCTGATCACTGTAAAAACAAAGAGCAGCAGCCATTTCCTCAGTCAGAAACCCCCAAGTCCGCCACTCCAGCAAGTTGTGCGCCTAAGAAGCCCTGCCCCTCTGCTTTTATAGATGGGAGAACAGGTGTGTGTGTGGGGGGACAAATAGCCTCCTTTTCCCTAATACAGGAAATATAACTTCATCTTGTTCTTCCCTTACAATACAAAACAAATTATGGCCCAGATCTGCAGTCTTTGTTTCAACAAAACTCCTACCAATTTCAATGGGAATACTGCTGCAGGATTGGGACCTTAATATGGAGGGTTAACGTGGACACTCCCATTGTTGGTTAGATTTTTACTTTCCTTCTCTATAAATATTGAATAAGCTCAGACCTGTTTTACCTTGAGGTTCAAGCCTTCTATTTGCAGTGAATATCCTGCCAGATCTTATTAGCAATAAATCACTTCCCTGAGTCATTCAAATGATTTGTCCTGGTTAGAGGATTCTTTAAGCGATGAACAACAATTTAATTAGGGTAGATTGGAGAGACTGGTCCCTGCAGTGAACGAAAAGAGGAATTGGCTCCAGTATCTTGATTTTCAGGGTTTCTGGGATTGGGAATTTTTTAGTTCTCTACCAGGGAACATATTTTTCTTGTTCTTTCTTGAAACAACTAAGCAACTCTCACTTCAGTAAAAGATCCATGAAAGAGTAAAGTGGATACAGGGAAAATAAAGCCCGGCAGTTCAGAATCCTATCAAAGGACAGGCAAAGAAAGGAAACCTCATCTCATCTTCTTGAAGTGACTGAGAGCAGGTAGGAGGGAGGGATTAATGCAACGGAGAGGACCGTGAATAGGGATTTCTTTTTCAAATGAGGATACAATTGCACTTTTATCAGGCGCTTATCTGTCACATTTGTTACGAGAATGAATTAATAAACAGCAAGGCTCAGGTTTTCAATTAAGCTCAGCACCCAGCCGCTCCTATTAAGGATAAGAAGGACCGCTGGGGACTGAGCCTTCTGAAAATCCAACCACTTGAGTTAAGCTCTTTTGAGGAGCTGGCCCTGACAAAAAGACAGGTGATGCTCATTACATGAGAGTTTTAAAATACATCATTTCAAGCCAGTGTTGTGGTTTGCTCTGTATATTTAATGATAATTAATAATGATATCTAGCTCGCGTATAGTGATTTTCATGAGTAGATCTCAAAGTGATTCACCACCATTGGAGTTACATTTAGCGAGGAATTGAGCCTATACATTAACTCCTCACTTAATGTTGTAGTTATGTTCCTGAAAAATGCGACTTTAAGCAAAACGATGTTAAGCGAATCCAATTTCCCCATAAGAATTAATATAAATAGGGGGAGTTAGGTTCCATGGAAATGTTTTTTACCAGACAAAAGACTATATATATATATCCATATATATATATATTGTGATGGGGCAAGGCCAGATGACTACAGTAAAGTACTGAGAAACAGGTATGTTAGCCCCAGGCTAAACAAATCCCTAGTACCCTGGTAACCAAATGGCAGTTGCTCCAGGTTAATCAAGGCACCTGGAGCCAATTAAGATCTTTCTAGAAGGCAGTAGAGATAGCTACTTTAATTAGAACACCTGCAGCCAATCAAGGCAGGCTAATCAGGGCACCTGGGTTTAAAAAGGAGCTCACTCCAGTCAGGCAGGGAGGAGCCAGAGGAGAAGGAGCGTGTGTGAGGAGCTGGGAGCAAGAAGGCAAGGAGCTGAGAGTGAGAGAGTGTACTGTTGGAGGATTGAGGAGGACAAGCATTATCAGACACCAGGAGGAAGGTCCTGTGGTAAGGATAAAGAAGGTGTTTGGAGGAGACCATGGGGAAGTAGCCCAGGGAGTTGTAGCTGTCCTGCAACTGTTACAGGAGGCACTATAGACAGCTGCGATCCACAGGGCCCTGGGCTGGAACCTGGAGTAGAGGGCGAGCTTGGGTTCCCCCCAAACCTCCCAACTCCTGATCAGACACGGGAGGAGCTGACTCAGACTGTGGGTTCCACAAGAAGGGAAGATCACTGAGGTGAGCAAATCGCCAATAAGCGCAGGACCCACCAAGGTGGAGGAGGAACTTTGTCACAATATACACACACATACATATCCATATATATCCATACATATCCAGACACACACACAAATACAATATAAGTTTTAAACAAACAATTTAATACTGGTACACAGCGATGATGGTTGTGAAGCTTGGTTGAGGTGGTGAAGTCAGAGGGTGGGATATTTCCTAGGGAATGCCTTACTGCTAAATGATGAACAAGCAATTGGCTGAGCCCTCAGGGGTTAACCCATTGTTGTTAATGTAGCCTCACACTCTAGAAGGCAGCATGAATGAAGGGAGCGGAGACAGCATGGCACACAGAGACACAGACACACACCCTGTGTGTGAGAGAGATGCGCATTGCCCCTTTAAGTACACTGACCCCACTCTAAGTACATTGCCTTTTTAAGTTAATCAGAAAGCTGAGATGACAGCTGCTGCCAGGAAGCTCCCTCCGTTCTGAGCCCTGTCTTGTCCCTCCCTCCCCCATGGAGATGGGATAAGCGGGGCACAGGAGTAGTGGGGAGGGGGACCCCCTGACATTAGCCCCTTTCTTTCCCTCACCCTCTCGCACAGCAAGCAGGAGGCTCTGGGAGCAGCTCTAAGGCAGAGGGTAAGAGCAGCATATGGCGGGGGGGGGAGGGACAGCTGAACTGCCAGCAACTGATAGCCTGCTGGGCGGCTGCCACACAGGAAACTTAGGGAAGCAGGGAGCTGATGGGGGGGCTGCTGGTCCACCCTGGTTCCAAGCCCCCACCAGCAAGCTGCAACTGGCTGTTCCTCCTGCAAGCAGTGCACAAAGCAGGCGGTGGCCAAACAATGTTAGAAGGGAGCATTGCACAATTTTAAATGAGCATGTTCCCTAACTGATCAGCAACGTAACAACGAAACAATGTTAACCAGGACAACTTTAAGTGAGGAGTTACTGTAATTGCTAAAATGGTTTCTCTGTGTTAGTTTAGTACAACAATGGATATACTTAGCCCCCAATCTGAAACGGGAAATGTTGCATCCAGACGGGCATAAAACCAGGTTAACTAGTTGAGTAGTTTCCAGACTACAGTTCCTTGTTCAATGCTACTTTGGGCCCATTGTTAGTCCCTGGCCGCCATCTTCCCTGCACATCCTGCTTCCAGCACAGAATGTGTTTTTATTTCCACAGATAATTAATATTTACAGTCAGATGATGGAGGAATCACTGCATCCCAGCCAGCAGCCATATTTTGACATCTCCACAGCAATGTGCGAGCATCTCATTTAAACCGGGGTAGAGGCACTCCTTGCATTGTCCCTTGTGCAGACATTTCCACCTGCTCCCATCCTGATTTGGATTGGAGTAAATGACGGCACGAGGGCGCCGGACAGGGGAGAATCTGGCCCATTCTGGGGTCATTCAGGCAACAGCTTTCAGAAATGGCAGCTGGTTTGGGGACATCCAACTTGAGATACCCTGAGGGAGCTAGCGCGGAGGGGGATTTGAACTGCCTGGTGCTAGGTGCAGTCAGTGCTTCTGAACCTCAGGCCCTTAACTGCTCTGCAGCTCAGCCTCTAGTCTGCAACCAGGAAGGACAGGAACTAGCAACTCCCACTTGCTCCGTATGCACTGAAATATGCTCCATATGCACTCCCTACTTGAGCCATCTGCCTGGGAGAGGGGATGTTACTAACCCCAGGCAGAGGAGGGAGACTTTTCCCTTCAGGGAGAGCTTTGCCTGAGTGAAGACTGCAGGGTTGAACTACAATAGTGTAAACGAGGGGATGGACAGAAGGAGGGGTTGGGAGACCCGACAGAGATGCACCTAGCGGGAAAAGGGCTGGGGACCTCCTCGCCAGCATTCCAGCATGGAGGAAAGAGGGAGGGGGAGGGAGGGTTATCAACAATGAAAACAAGTTCCTCCTGTTGCTAAGTGGCATAATTCTGGGCTCTACCCAACTGCAAACTTAACCAGTGCTCATTGCCGACAGATCAGAGAGCTTCCCCAGGCGATAGAGCAAACATGTCTCCCACCAGCTGCGTCGCCTAGCATATAGTCTGGGTAGATGCATCCTCCCCTAGATAGCTTCTAATATGGAAAACAATGCAATCCCATGATCCACTGCTCCCTCCTTGGCTAAAATCTGATCGGAAGATCAGGTGACCTTAGGGACTTTTGTTTTTCTGAACTGGAGGACTGCTATCCAACACAGCTGCCTCACAAGAAATCATTAATAGACTCATAGACTTTAAGGCCAGAAGGGATCGGCACGATCATCTAGTCTGACATCCTGCAGATCGCACGCCACAGAACCTCAGCCACCCAAAGCTGTAATAGACCCCTATCCTCTGGCTGAGTTACTGAAGTCATCAAATCATGATTTAAAGACTTCAAGTTACAGAGAATCCATCATTTACTCTAGTTTAAACCTGCAAGTGACCCATGCCCCATGCTGCAGAGGAAAGTGAAAAACCTGCAGGGTCTCTGCCAGTCTGACCTGGGTGAAATTCCTTCCAGACTCCAAATATGGTGATAATTTGGATCCGGAGCATGTCGGCCAGACCCATCAGCCAGACACCTGGCAAAGAATTCTTTATAGTAACCCAGAGCCTTCCCCATCTAGAGTCATCTCCTGCTGTTGGTGATTTTTGCCCTGGCAGTCGCCAATGGGCCACATGCCGTCACATGCAATCTCATCATATCATCTCTCCATAAACTTAGCAAGCGCTGTTTTCAAGCCAGTTAGGTTTTTTGTTCCTACTGGTCCCCTTAGGAGGCTGCTCCAGAACTTCCCTCCTCTGATGGTTAGAAACCTTCATCTAATGGCCAGTTTATATCCATTTGTTCTTGTGTCCACATTTGTACTTCACTTAAATAACTCCTCTCCCTCCCTGGTATTTATCCCTCTGATGTATTTATAAAGAACAATCATATCTCCCCTCAGCCTTCATTTGGTTAGGCTAAACAAGCCGAGCTCTTTGAGTCTTCTCTCATGAGATGATCAGTGGAATGGAAAACCTACCTTAATAGCCCTTCTCTGCATGTTCCAGTTTGAATTCATCTTTCTTAAACACAGGAGCCCAGAATTACACACAATATTCCAGAGGAGGTCTTACCAGAGGTTTGTATAATGCTACTAACACTTCCTTGGCTTCACTTGAAATACTTTGCCTAATACATCCTAGGATTGCATTAGCCTTTTTCACAACTGCTTCACTATGGCAGCTCATGGTTACCCTGTGATCAACCAATACACCCAGGTCTTTCTCCTCCCCCGTCACTTCCAATGGGTAGGTCCCCATTTTACAGCAAAAATTCTTGTTGTTAGTTCCTAAGTGCATGACTTTGCATTTTGCACTATTACATTTTGTATCATTTTGTCTCCCTTTTAACCAGTTCCTTATCCACCTCTCAGTTCTCACGCTGATCCCCATCATCTCCAATTTAACTAATAATTTCCCATGTGGAACTGTATCAGATGATTTACTGAAATCCAGTAGATTAGATCTACTGCATTTTCTTTGTCTAAAAATTTAGTTATCTTCTCAAAGAGATCAAGCTGGTCAGGCATGAGCTACCTTTGGTAAATCCACACTGTATTTTATCTCAATTACCATTTACCTCAAAGTTCTTAACTACTCTCTCTTTCAAAATTTGTTGGGCCATGCCTAGATAATCTTTAATCTCCACCTCATCCTCACTTTAACTAATAGTTCCACATTCACAGTCAAGTAAATATATCCATGGGGGCAGCCAAAAGGTTGAAATCTGGTTTTTCAACTAATCTTTTGCTGTCTTCTAATGGAAAGATCAAATCCGGGAGTTCTGTTCACAGCATGTTGCCACACCTCATGATTCTAGTGTCATGACTGACATCCTGGCAGATACACTGGGGACTGAACCACAGCTAAGGCTCTCTAGCTGTTGCTGGGACAGATTCGTATTCTTTGTGGATCAAGCACTGAGAGGGGTCCATAACACACACTCACTGTTTCAACAAGAACATTGCTATATCTTTCCACCTCACACAGTATGTAAGGCAGTGGAGAACCAGGTGCTAAGGGCCAGATTTTCAGACATTCACGGCACCCAGTAGCACCAACTGTTCCCCATGGGACCTACTAGGTGCAGACTCTTTCGAAAAACCTGGCCACTTTATTTTGGTGCCTAAACGGGAGCTGAGCTCTTTTGAAAACCCAGCCCAATGGTAAGCCCTGAGCCCCTTTAAAAATAAGTTGCAGACGTAATAAGCTATCCCTTGACTTCGCTCACAATGATTTGATTGCATTTGGATGTGATGACTGAAGGCATGAGAATGCAGGAGGGAGCGGTTGCTAGATGCAAGGTGGTCTCTCCCTGTGCCGTGCCTCTGGCTAAAGGATGGGATTTTCTAAGAGAGTTAGGAGCACAAATCCTATAGGAACAGCCACAGTTGTACTAATAGGAGAGTTAATCACACGGGTGCTGGGACAGTTTGTATAGTGGGGGTGCTGAGAGCCATTGAACCAAACTGGAAACCCTGAATATCAGTGATTCTCAAACTATTTTTTTTTTGCACGGATCACTTGAAAATTGCTGAGGCCCTTGGTGGACCACTTAATGATCTTTCCAAATGTTGTTTGTACCATTAGCTAACTATTGTAAAGCGCTTTGGATAAAAGCGCTATATAAAAAAAACTTAATAATAATTAACTTTTTTGTTCTACAAATAAAAGCACCCAACTCATATTTTAATATCAGTAGTCTTACCTTTCTAATGTCGCCTCGTTCTCTGGCTGCTGCAGCCCTGCACATCCCAAATTCTCTCCACCCCCTCTTTTCACCCCACTACCCCCTCCCACCAACCCTCTATTCCCCCTAAAGCCACCACCTCACCTTACATGTGAGTCTTCTCCAGGGTCCAGGCACCTAATTAGAGGAGCCACACCTGCACGGCTCCACTAATTATGTGGGTGGCCCTTCATTCTCTCGTGTGCAGCCACCCAGGTGCGCACCTTAGAGGGAACTATCCGCGGACCACCTGAATGGCAATTGCAGACCACTGGTGGTCCACGGCCCACAGTTTGAGAACCTCTGCTGTATATAATGGAAACCACTACAAGCCAGGGGGGTAGAAGCACCCCCAGTACCCCTAGTTCCAGCACCTATTGTTACTCACTTTGTACAATATATTTGAGACTCCAGGAAACATTAAAATATATTTTTGTAATTGGCATCTAGCAACTCTTACAAACAGTAGCACTCACCGGTTTCTCCCCGAGCTGGGAGATCTATCTATCTTTCTGCCATTGTGTCCATCGAGCCCCTAGTGGGATTCATACATTTTTAAAAAAAAACATTCCATCATTTTCTTTTTCTCATCCCTCTCTCACTAATGAACTGTCCTCTGAATGGAAAAAATGGAAAACTTTGAGATCGAAGGTCTGATTTCTGAACAGGCTGGGCCAAATCCAGCCATGGTGTAACACTATTGGCTTCAGTGGAGTCACAGCCAGGAGAATTAGACCAATCAGGGTGTAATCTAATTGTTTGCAATGACATTTAGAAGGACAGAGTTTAGTTTATAACCAGATTTTACATCGTTAGACACCAAACTAGTGCACCACTCAGGCCGCACAAAGGGGCTGTGATCTGGCTGCAGATTCTCAGCAGAGAATTCCGCAGGGAGTAGGGGAACTCCCTGTTGGGGGCAGCTGTGCCAGACCTGTGCCTCTAGATGCCCACTCTGACAGAGGGCAGAGCCCATTGGAGGCCCCACCATGCTAAAACAGGTACATTTCTGATGATAAAAAGCAAACAGAGGCCCCCTCACCTTGCGCTGCTCGGGGTCCTAAGCAATTGCTTAGTCTGTTTATGCCTAGCACTGGCTCTGACGAGGAGTATGCGGGAGGAGAGCAGGGGGCTGGGGAAGGGAACGTGTCAGAGCTTTGCAATGCTGAGCCATTCCTCCACTGTTGTGCAGATCCCAAATCCACGGTTTAATTTAAGGCTACCTAGCATCAGAGCTGGAACTGGCTCCTAGACATTCCCCCTCTCATGTGCTAACCAGAGCTCTGGCTCAGGAGGGATTCTAACCACTCCCACTGACGAGATAATAGAGGAGGATTGTTTCTGCCACTTGCCCATTAGCAATCCCATGAGATGCTTTGGGAGAAGGTGGTGATTTTAATATTCAGCCCTGACTGAAACAGCGGTTTGTGACCCCAAGACACCAAAGCATGAAAGAGAAACAAAGCTGATGCAGCGCCTGATTCTCCAAGCTGCGTGTCACCACTTCTTGCTGTGCCAAGCAGAATAATCAGTTTTCCACCCTGATCCGTGACTTAAGTGGCAAAGCCCCTCTGCTTATAACTCTATGCCGGCTACAGAAAAATAACATTTCTGCATGTCTGGCTGAACATATGTGTCGACATTACAGTCCTGGCGTCTCTATCAGTCAGCCTGACAGTGGATAGCGGCAGTACAATGGCAGAGACTGAAGGCAAGGACAGCTGGCCTGCCCACCAGTCAGACATGATTACAGCCCTGCTTGCAAATGTTTAGTCTACAAGGGAGCGTGCATCATCTTTATTACAGTGTGGAGCAGCATCAAACATGCTGCAAATTACACTTTGTAACCCTTGGAAACAGGAGAAGATTTAAGGTCTACTGTGTTCTGCCGGCACAACACCTGTGTGCCAAGAGGAACTTCATAGACGTTTGCTTACACACAGAGGAAACAGTGAGGAATGGGAATCAGTGAATGCAATTGACAAATGGATACTTCAGGGGTGGAAATTGTTGAAACTACACCATCTACTCAAGAAACAACCGGAAAAAGCACAAGAACAAATCTGCACAGACACACCCCTGGAACTCCAAGCAGAGGTATTCTATTTGCTACCCAAGATCCATAAACCTGGAAATCCTGGACGCCCCATCATCTCAGGCATTGGCACCCTGACAGCAGGATTGTCTGGCTATGTGGACTCTCTCCTCGGGCCCTACGCTACCAGCACTCCCAGCTATCTTCGAGACACCACTGACTTCCTGAGGAAACTACAATCCATCAGTGATATTCCTGAAAACACCATCCTGGCCACTATGGATGTGGAAGCCCTCTACACCAATATTCCACACAAAGAGAGACTACAAGCCATCAGGAACAATATCCCTGATAATGTCACGGCAAACCTGGTGGCTGAACTTTGTGACTTTGTCCTCACCCACAACTATTTCACATTTGGGGACAACGTATACCTTCAACTCAGCGGCACTGCTATGGGTACTCACATGGCCCACGCTATGCCAACATTTTTATGGCTGACTTAGAACAACACTTCCTCAGCTCTCATCCCCTAACACCCCTACTCTACTTGCGCTACATTGATGGACTCTGCATCATCTGGACCCATGGAAAAGAAGCCCTTGAGGAATTCCATCATGATTTCAACACTTTCCGTCCCACCATCAACCTCAGCTGGGACCATTCCACACAAGAGATCCACTTCCTGGACACTACAGTGCTAATAAACGATGGCCACATAAACACACCCTATACCGGAAACCTACTGACCGCTATACTTACCTACATGCCTCCAGCTTTCATCCAGACCACATCACACACATCCATTGTCTACAGCCAAGCTCTAAGATACAATCGCATTTGCTCCAATCCCTCAGACAGAGACAAACACCTACAGATCTCTATCAAGCATTCTTAAAACTACAATACCCACCTGCTGAAGTGAAGAAACAGATTGACAGAGCCAGAAGGGTACCAGAAGTCACCTACTACAGGACAGGCCCAACAAAGAAAGTAACAGAACGCCACTAGCCATCACCTTCAGCCCCCAACTAAAACCTCTCCAGCGCATCATCAAGGATCTACAACCTATCCTGAAGGACGATCCATCACTCTCACAGACCTTGGGAGACAGGCCAGTCCTTGCTTACAGACAGCCCCCAACCTGAAGCAAATACTCACCAGCAACAACCACACCACACAAAAAACACTAACCCAGGAACCAATCCTTGCAACAAAGCCCATTGCCAACTCTGTCCACATATCTATTCAGGAGACCCATCATAGGACCTAATCCACATCAGCCACAGCCATCAGGGGCTCATTTCACTGCACATCTACCAATGTGATATATGCCATACAACAAAAAGACTTCAGAAATAGACTCCAACGAGAGACTGCTGAATTGGAATTAATTTGCAGATTGGACACCATCAAACTAGGCTTGAATAAAGACTGGGAGCGGATGGGTCATTACACAAAGTAAAACTATTTCCCCATGCTTATTCCCACCCCCCTCCTTACATCTCCTTGTCAATCGCTGGAAATGGGCCACTTTCATTACCATTACATTACCATTACCACTCATGAGGGCCACAGCAGACCTTGGACCCAGGGGGTCGGAGGCTCTGAGCTCAAGCTGCTAGCCTGAGCTGCCTGTCCTGCGATGTCTACACCACTATTTTAGTGCGCTAGCTCAAGCCAAACTAACGCTAGTCTGTTTGCCTGAGCTAGGAACTCACTTCCAGGGGCGGCGCAGATGCACCCAGTGAGAGCAGAGTTAGGCTAATGCTGACAGCTTTTGGAAATCCCACCAGTAGCCTTTTAAAGTCAGTCCTGTTTGTCATTTATATTGAACATCCTAAATTTCAGTCCAGTAGCTGTAAATTTATCACATGGGGCTACACTGCGTTCAGTTATTGCTGATTGTCCCTTTTGTCTTCTTTTTTTAAAGAGATGAGGGTAGTTGTAGGAATAGTCTCAGACGATGACATTGTTAAACACCAGTTTGACCGACACAGATTGCCTGGAGGGCGACACTCTGGGCAGCTCTCTGCCATTCTCCAGCAGAGAGCTGGAGTTTGTGTTACAGACATTAAAAAGCTGGGGATGCTCAGTTTTAGCAATTGCTCATTAGCAAACATTAATCTTAGACACATCTGTAGAATGAAGGGAAGAAGCTGCACGACCACTGGACACCTAAATTAGCCAGGTGCACATGATGCTTAAAAATGCCACTGGCATGGTTGAGAATGTTCTCAACCCCCCCCCCCCAAGAAGTGCAATTTTCACCAGAACCCTCAAAGGCAGTTTCCCACAAAATGTCAGCTTTCTAGCCCCCATCAGAAGAGTTATTTCATAATGGAGAAAATGGTTGTTTTCCATTCTCCTCATTCTTAAAAATGCCCGTGACTGAGTTTTTGTTTGGGAATTTTGCCTAGAGGCTAGGTTCAGTTCAGCCTCTTCAGTGAGAGTTCCAGAAAGTTCCAACACAGCAGCTTAGAACTGAAATGCTCAGGCAGCCTTAACACCGCTAGGACTAACTCTTCTGCTATCACGATACTTCCCACTCAGTGGAACTTCTTGGGCCAAATGCAGCCCCGGTGTAAGGTGATGTCATGCATTAGCGCACTGCATTCTACAGAGAGATGAAGCAAAGCAGAGAAGTTAAAGTCTACATTTTCAAAAGCATTCGCCAATTCTGAGTGCCCAACTTGCCATGTAGGACCTGATCTGAGCATCCGCTAGGACTGCTGGAGCTGTGGGAGAAATTTGTTTTTTTGTTGATGGTGCAATTTACTATTATTATTATTTATCTATTACAGAAGCTAATAATGAAATGACAGTCCCAGTGCTAAAGAGCTTACAGTCTAAGCAGTGATAGGTCAATACAACAGAGAGATAGAGGAACATAAGATAACACTGATTATAATTAGCAAAATAGGGAGCAGTCACCACTCACCAGCTGCCTATCTACTGACAAGTGTTTTCCAGTTACCTTGACTCCACGCAGGAATAAGATCAATTATTGTTTAGTTGTATTACAATGGAAAACAGCTATGAACCAGGACCCATTTGGGCCAGGCACTGTACAAAGAGAACAAAAAGATAGTCCCTGCCCCAAAGACCTTACAATCTAAGTAATCAACATTACCCAACGTCAGGTATCGCAATGCAGTGCCAGTATGGATGCATTCTGCTGCCATGTGCAATTAGTCACCATAGACAAACTGGCAGAATGCAACACCCCAGGAATTCTGGGATATCTACCCAGAAAGCAATGCACTACATCTATGGCTGCACAGGGACAGTATGGACACACAAGCCAAAAACTTCACACCAGTGCAGCATTAACACTGTAAAGTCACTCAGAGTTAGACCAACTGGGTTAGTAGCATCGATTGATACTCATAACACAAGAACAAGGGGAACATGCAGTGAAACTGAAAGTAGAAAATTCAGAACAGAGAAAAGGAAATGTTCTGACAGTGCACAATTAGCTGGTCAGACTGATTGCCATGAGATATAATTGAGGCCAAGAGCATAGCAAGATTTTAAAAAATACACAGTCAACCTGTGGAACTCCTTGCCAGAGGATGTTGTGAAGGCCAAGATTATAACAGAGTTCAAAAAAGAACTAGATAAATTCATGGAAGATGGGTCCATCAATGCTATTAGCCAGGATGGGCAGGGATGGTGTCCCTAGCCTCTGTTTGCCAGAAGCTGTGAATGAGCAACACGGGATGGATCACTTGATGATTATCTGTTCTGTTCATTCCTTCTGGGGCACCCGGCACTGGGCACTGTTGGAAGACGATACTGGCCTAGATGACCCAGTAGGGCCATTCTTATGTTTTTATGGATTAGACATTTATATGGCTAGCAAGAATATCCAGTTATTATAATAAATACTACAAAAATTAAACATCAACTTCAGAAGGGATCTAACTCCTCATGCTTCAGGGCATGGGCCAACTTCTAACTAATGGGGGTCAGGAGGAAACTTCCTTGGACAAGTTATCCCATAAATCCCTATGGCTGGATTTCTTGCACCTTCCGATAAACAGCTGGTACTGGCTACTGTCAGAGACAGGATACCAGAGTAGGTGAATCTTGGGTCTGATCCAGACTGGCAAGTCCTGTGTAGACCGATACATTTTTTGTTTTAAATACAGACAGAGTCTAAGTCTGAAAAGCACTTGGGGACCCTTTAGAATGAAGAAATTGCCTGATGTTGGACAGCCTGTTCTGTGATAAGTTCTAAAATTTAAAAAACAAAAATTCAATCCGACAGAGTGAAAATAGAAATTTTGGAATTTCCTGCACACGGATATTGCAAAATTTCATTATGACTTTTCGAAACATTTCTGAGGCTCCCCGAGCTGGGGACACTGGAAGCCCTAGCGCTGAGACAGTCCGCCTGGCAGTCTGCTGCGGAGCCCCCACTCTCAGGGCTTTGAGGCTCTTGGCTCCCTGTGAGTCTGCTAAGTTGCTGGGAGCCTTAAAGCTTGGGACCCACAGTCCCAGGGGGCCTTCGAAGGAGCAGGGAGGGAACCAGGCAGAGCTCCACTGAAAACCTGCCTGGTTTCCATCACCATTTTCTTGAAATCAAAATATTCCCACTGAATGTTTCAGTTTTCACAAATTGACATTTCCAAAGGGAAAACGTTGCGTTGGAAAATTTCTGACCAGCTCTCATGCTACATAAATGTTGGCCACTCTCATTTTTGGACTGGTTGGTTGTTTGCTTTTTCAAGCAGGATTGCTGTCTCACATCTTTCCCTTTATATTCTCAGACGTCCACATTTATTGCTTCTGCACAAAAATCTCTTTTTCACAGTTAATGCCTCTTTTGTGTGCTTTCAACAAGGTTGACTTTAAAATGTTCTACTCCAAGGCTTTCAAGGTATTTTGAGATTAAAAGTACTATTTCCTTTTAGCTCCAACAAGGTAAAGAACCAGGGAGAGTACTGAGATAGAAGAAAAACATTTCAAAAGCTGAAAGGAATTCAGGAGATTTAACCACTCCCCATCCAGCTTAAAATGAAGTTGCAGTTCTGTCCTTTCTAATGGCAGCAGACATAAATACAGCTGGAGGGAGAAAGAAAGAGCACTGGTGGTTCTGAAACAGTGAAACTTGAGAAACAAGAAAACAGTGCCAAGGTGTATTTCTCAGCTCTGAATCCTGTCTCAGCTTCCTCTCCATTCCGTCACTCTCCGCAGAGAATGTAAATATATAGCTAATGGGAATCCATGTAAATGGGGGAGGAGAAAATGAGGAGGTCTAGCTGCTGCATCTTGCTTGTGACCACGGTCACACCACCCTCGCACAGGTGCTTTCTGTCCCTAGTCATTAGTAAACACAACACAGCTGTCTGGTCGTGGGCCATGCAGAGGTAGGCATGTTAAAACTAGAACTTGCTTAGATGTTTTAACTCTTTGAACACTGCAGAGAGAGATTCATTTGCTTTCAGACCTGTGATGGGGCAAGGCCAGATGGCTACAGTAAAGTACTGAGAAACAGGTATGTTAGCCCCAGGCTAAACAAATCCCTAGGACCATGGTAACCAAATGGCAGTTGCTCCAGGTTAAATCAAGGCACCTGAGCCCAATTAAGAGCCTTCGAGAAGGCAGTAGAGAAGAGTTTAACTAGAACACCTGCAGCCAATCAAGGCAGGCTAATCACGGCACCTGTCAAAAAGGAGCTCACTCCAGTCAGGCAGGAGGAGCAGAGGAGAAGGAGCGTGTGTGAGAGCTGGGAGCGAGAAGCTGAGAGTGAGGAGAGTGTACTGCTGGAGGATTAGGAGCAAGCGTTATCAGACACCAGGAGGAAGGTCCTGTGGTGAGGATAAAGAAGGTGTTTGGAGGAGGCCATGGGGAAGTAGCCCAGGGAGTTGTAGCTGTCCTGCAGCTGTTACAGGAGGCACTATAGACAGCTGCAATCCATAGGGCCCTGGGCTGGAACCCGGAGTAGAGGGCGGGCTCGGGTTCCCCCCAAACCTCCCAACTCCTGATCAGACACAGGAAGAGCTGACCCAGACTGTGGGTTCCGTAAGAGGGGAAGATCACTGAGGTGAAAAAATCCGCCAATAAGCGCAGGACCCACCAAGGTAGAAGAGGAACTTTGTCACAGACCGTTTACTAGCAGAAGCCTAGATGATGACCTTCTTCTCCAGCACCATCCCAAACAAGAGTCTCCTTCTGCTTCCCCAAACGGCCGACAAATGTCGCCCAGCTGATAAATCCTCTGCTGTTCCCTGACCACCTACTTCCTGAGTCCCCTAATCTGTGGTTCCCTCCCCCCATAGGTTCCTGACCTAAGAGTTGGATGAAGAACCAGGAGCAGAGGGTGCATAACTCATCAGCAGCCTAGACCAGAGGTGAGGCTGGACCTGGGGTAGCTGAGAAGTGGAAAGAGCCAGTGCTTGCTCCAGACAAAAGTCCTCACTCGCTTCACTTCCCAGCTGCCAGACTACTCTGCCTTTTCCCCGGCACGCTGTCCGCAGAAGATTCATAAACCCTCCCAATGAAACCCCTGCAGACTCCAGTGGGCACCAAGCACGTGCATGCAAGGCCATCACTGGGTCTATAAGAAAGAGCCATGCAGCACTCATGTGGATTGGACTCTAGAGTCGCCCAGGAGCTCACCAGCAATGCTCCCCCCTTGTGATAATATCAAACACGGCAGCCTCTCCTCCCTAATCCCTTCCTTTGGCCTTATTCCCTGGACATGTGCACGTGAGGCTGACCTGGATCAGTCAATTCAAATGTTCCCATTCCTGTTCCGTTCTCCTTTCATGCCATGCAGCACATGTTCAGAGAAATAAAGACAATGTCAGCTGCAACCAGCCTTCGTAGATTACCCAGGCACAGTTTGCTCTCGTAACGGCTCTCTTAAGGCTGCGCCTTCGCGATACACATTTAAGTTGCTCCCCAGCACCGGGCTGCCTGTGTCAAAGAAACCTAGAAACTATTACTGTGAAATTGCCTCGAGCTCTCAAGCACAGGAGGTGGCAACTGGCTAATAGTTTCTTTAGACAGCATTGGCAGATGTGTCAGGTTTCTTTGCAACTGTGCGCCTCGTGTAAGAGCGATGCTTGCAACGCTCCCTTCTTATTAATGTGCCCAGCTGTACTTAATCCATAATGTCAGGCGAGAGCGTCGGCAGCACCATATGGACCAAGGAACATTCTGAAGGACTAACCATACAGCAATAAGGACTCCAGGGAGATGGCAATTCTGGGCCTGATTATTCCCTAGGGTCATACATTATTTTTCAAAGGGTTCTGGAAGTAGAGAGGGTTCTTCAAGTGACTTGGGTCTAGCAACCTGATGTTTCCCAGCAAAGGGGCATGTTTAGTTTTTTGTCGGCAGAATACACCAGCTACACTCCCCCAGCAGGGTACCCCAACTGCTGCCCTGCTCAATCAGTACCAAGGTGCCGGCCATAGGAAGCCTTCACTTGTAAGAATATTGCATTGGTGCTATCTGATGCCCTTTGCAGAGGAAGGATGGTCTCAGAGTTAAAGGCACAGGCAGGAGATTCAGGAGACCTGAGTTAAGTTCCTGACTTTGCTATAGACTTCCTGTGTGACCTTGGGCAAGTTCCTTAAATAAGCGGAGCTGTGCGGCTTTGCACCAGCCTGAGGAGCTAGCCCTTAACTGCTCACATCTCAGTTACCCTTCAGCCGCCCAGGGTAACACCACTTCCCTTCCCTGCCCTTTTGCCTGTCTTCTCTAGTTAGATTTTAAACTTTGCAAGGCAGGGACTCTCTTTTATTCCTATGTGCACATTCAGTACATAGCACAACGGAGCTGCAATCTTGGGCTCAGGCCCCGAAGTACTGCTGTCATACAAATCAGAATAATAAATCACTGTCGCCTCCCATTGTTTTAAACATATATGTCAGTACAAGTCCACACTGTGCTGTTTAAACCCAGCTCTATGAGCAAAGAGAAATGTATTTAATGCACACTCCTAAGGAACAGCAGCATTCAGAGATTTTGAGATCAGAAGAATTCCACCTACCAATGCCTGCATCAAGCCCATATCATGGGGCTGAGCTAGTGCCCTGGAGAATGGCACCAGAACAGGGAAAGGGGACAGGGATGGGGGAATCGGAAAGAAACGTTGGCTTAAACAAATTATCCAAGAGCCTGTTTCCATTGTTGCTGTATTTTATAAGGCGATCAGTCATCTACAATGCTTCCCAAGATGGGATTCAGTGCAGCTAAAGCAGTGGGTGATTACATGTCACTGGACCTGCAGTCTAAAAGTTTCCATTGTCAGCAGAGCACAGCCCAGATGAAAACCATTCTGTTATCAGACCATCCAAAGCTCGCACAGTATTAGGAAGCAGCAGCAATCTGTTTTCCCCTATAATATCGTATTTTCAAGAAAAAGAATAAATTATGTGCAAAACCATGATGCGATCATAGCAAACATTCCAAATATCCTTGGAGAACAGCTGGTGACAATCTTTTCTCCCCACAAGGCGGCAAAACAGCATGAAATATCTCCCCTCTTGCTTTTATTACATCCTGTTATCTGACTTGACGCTTGTGTGTTTTATACAAGAGCATCAGCTGCTTATGCATCAACTTATGGATGCTGTTTGCTCATTTTTAATAACAGTGTCAGCCTGTGGCTTTATTCTATTTGTCAGGACAGCTGGAGATTGAAAATACGTTCATGCTGTACCAGTCTTTCTTCTTATGGATCATTTACATGAAGACACTTCATGTAGACACCTAGATGGATTACAGCTGGTTAGGCACTGACTATACCTATGCTTAGAACAATAACATGCACTTCAAAAGATCCATATATTCAAGGGAGTTACTTGCCAAAAATTGAAAGAGACAAGTTAGTGCCAATCAGGGCACTGCATTGTTCATGAAGATCCATATTGTTTACTATGTGTATAGCAGGTTGAAAGTTTTGGGCTGAAAAAAAATTCTCATTCAAAAAACTGGAATTTCCCAGGGGAAACCGTTGGTTTTGACTAACTTTTTCTGTTTTCTGAGCAGAAAATTTGAAATACAAAATTTCTAAACCAAATTTCATTTAGTTTGAACTTAAAATTCAGTGTGGTTTGATTTTCCATTTTGTACCATTTTCCCACTTTTTCCATTTGAAGGAAAGTGATTTTTTCCCACATTTTCACATGCAGTCTTACCTTTTCACTCGTTTTTCCAGAGGAAAAAAGAGGGTGGAGTAAAAATGGGAAAGGAAAAGAAAGAAGCCCCAAAAAATCAAAAACTGGAATTTTTCTGTTTCCAAAAACTAGAACGAAACACCATTTAAGTAAAAACAAAACAAAACAAATTCATTTAGTTTCAAAATGTTAATTGGAAATTCATATTTGTTTCATTTTAAAATGAAAATTCCTGTGGAAAACCTGCATTGGGTGGGGTAGGGGGGTTAAAATGGTAAAAAGGGGGTTTTCCTGGAAATTTTCTGTGGAGAAAAATGTTTTCTGACCAGCTCTAATTTTGCATAAATGCTGTAGATAAGGCATGACTGGTGGTTCCATAAAATCTGTTTGCCCAGCTTCCAGTGACAGAATTTGCGCCACAGAAATCTTCATATGTTTCCAGTGTATCATCTCTCACTTAGTCTTTCTATCCACTGCACCTTGATTGTCTGCGTACATTAAGCCAGCACCTCATCTGGTATAACCCTAGATGTTCTATCGCACTGGTTTCAAACACCCCTTGGTAATCTTGGTCCCAGAAGCAAACCAACCAGAAAACATCCTCAACGTGTTTTGCATCATGCAGTACGTACTGAGCACGCCTCCTCTAACGATTCAGGCTAAGGTTTTCAAAGGCGCCTAAGGGAGGCAGACATCCAAGTCCAACTGAAATTCACACTTGGTGGTGCCTAACTCCCTTAGGTTTCTTAGAAACATCTGATCCTAAAAAATGTTTGTATCTTTCTGTACTAAGAAACACAGATGGACAAATAAACCCTTAGAATCAAACTTTTTGCCTAATTAACATTAATTAGTAGTAGTTATGTATATTGCTGTAGCACCTAAGGGGCCCCACTCACAAAGATAAAGGCCCCATTGTGACAGGTGCTGCACATACATGTAATTACAGAGATAGTCTCTGCCTCTAGGAGTTTACAATCTAAACAAACGTTCTCCGTATAACAGTATTAGCACCATGATTTCAATCTTTCAGCCTCACTTCTTATTAGCCTACAAAGAACAGTGTGATCTTTAGTTGATGTCACGCTGATTTATGATAGCATATAACTGAACATGATTTAGTGATATTGGTTTGCCTGTGATCTCAGTGTTCCAACAACATATATCCAGCATTAAACAGAAACATTTCAGAACTGTAAAGATAAAAAAACTGGCACACATTTATTCTCCCATGCCCCCTACCCCAGAGCGGGGTGCGAAACCGTCACAAGTTGAACACGGAGCCCTTACTCTGTGCATTACAGCAGCTCCCATTGTAATGTCGAGTTCAGTGGCACAGGAATCCTCTGGATGTGCTGCTCAATAAGAGCTCACTCCATTTCCTGCACACTAATACTAGTGGGGGAGGGGGGGACGGATAGCTCAGTGGTTTGAGCATTGGCCTGCTAAACCCAGGGTTGTGAGTTCAATCCTTGAGGGGGCCATTTAGGGAACTGGGGTAAAAATCTGTCTGGGGATTGGTCCTGCTTTGAGCAGGGGGTTAGACTAGATGACCTTCTGAGGTCCCTCCAAACCCTAATCTTCTATGATTTGCATTACAGTAGCATCTAGGAGCCCTAGTCACAGACCAGGACCCCTGGTGTTAGGCACTATACAAAAAGATACTTAAATTGTAACTTAAGACCAACACAAGAAAACAATGAGACAATATTGGTCAGCATACTAGGCCGAGATCTCAGCACACTGGCAGCCTAATCATTGTCAAGTTTTTTTGTAGGCATCACGGCAAAGGAGAATGTTAAGGAGGGATTTGAAGGACAACACGTTAGCTGAGCTTATTCCATGAACGGACACCAAACATACATTCCTCCCTCATCCTTGCATTGTTCAACACAAACAAGAGGCTAATTGCCAAAGGAGACTTGTAACTGAGAAAGGAATCAGGTCTCCAGACACTGAGCATTACACTGGTGGGAGGCTGGCTTGGCTTTTGGGGAACACAAGGCAATATTTCATGCCCCCAGTGGGGTCAATAAAGCAGGGTCAGAATCAGCTTTGCTGGAGTAGGATTGTGAACAGGTGCAAAGAATATAAATGAGTGTTTCAAAGGGGGGAAACCTACAAAAACAAATAAACAATACATTTTATTTTTTCTAATTTCAAACCTTACCAAGAATTGTGTTGTCAGTTCAATATGGAAAAGGGGCGTTTATAATCCTTAAAAAAAAAAATTGCTTGTATTACACTATGTCTTTTAGAGTCGGTTGAAATAAAGCAGCTATAATCTCTGTGACAGTTGCTACCATTAATGCCTATCATAAAAGCTAGTAAGGAGGTAGATATGTTGATTTATCATGCACTGCTGCTCCCATATATCCACTTTCTAATAAAAAAAATCAGTGAAATTATTACTGATTGTGAGCTTAGTGTGCCCACATTTGTATTTTAACGTCAGCTACTGTAAGGTTTTAAAGCTTTATTTATGCTTTTTTATGCGGGGCGGAGAGACGAAGTGCTAGCAATCGGAGTGTGCCCCATGTCAGCACCACACTGTGTTAAAGCTTCAGACTAACTGATTCTTTGCTGGAGAACCAAGTACTTTTAACCGAGGCCTAATTCAGGCTTAGAATCCATGTGCTACTGGACCTTGTACACAAGAGGTGCCATGACCCAGTGGGTGGTGTACAGAAGCCCAGAGACCTGAGTTCTGTTCTAAGCTCTTCCACTCATCTCATGTGTGGCCTTGGGCGAGTCATTCACCTCTTTGCACATCTGTTTCCCCTCCTACTCTGGTGATTCAGAAGTATGGTCTCTTTGGGGCAGCAGCTGTATTATGTTATGTACATGTACAGCGCCTAGCACGCTGGGTAGGGCGCCTGGAGGTGCCACTGTAATACAAAATATAATGCATCACTCTCTATACATTCACCCAGGTAGGGTTTTCCCCAGCCTGATTAAGTGTTATCAGTCAGCGCCTCAACATAGCTCCCTTGCAGTCTCTGCAGCAGCTATGACGGCATAGACCAGGGGTTCTCAAACTCGGGGTTGGGACCCCTCAGGGGGTCGTGAGCTGTCAGCCTCCACACCAAACCCCACTTTGACTCCAGCATTTATAATGGTGCTAAATATATTTAAAAGTTTTTTTAATTTATAAGGGGGTCACAGTCAGAGGCTTGCTGCATGAAAGGGGTCACCAAGAAGAAAGTTTGAGAGCCACTAGCATACATCCACTGAGGATCGGGCCCTGTGTCTGTTCTTTCACATCTATTTTTCCCAACACATTATTTTATTGAGTACATAAGTACAGCACACGCTGAGAAGATGGATACATAATTCTGAGCGGGGCCTCCACTTGCTAAACTATTTAGAATTGTTTTGATTCATTGCCACTTCACGCTTTTTCAGGGGTTGTAAATACATTCCATCAGCATTAGGCACCACATGAAGCGTTCTGAGTGTTATGAGGAAGCGCTACAAGGAGCTGATACTGGGGATTAAGCGCCATTGGGAGAACATACAGATGCCTTATATCAAAGACCTCTAGGGGGGAAGGAGTGCATTTCCCCAGTATTAAAGGTCATGTAATTATGACCACATGGGGTGTGATTCTTGTGCAATATAATGCAGGCCAAGTACTGTAAGACAGGGTGAGTCACAGCAACATTTCCCTGCTTGACAGCCAAAGGAAGCAAACTACTGCAAGGGAGTGTCTGCTGTGGGAGGCTTCCCAAATCAGGACTAGACAGTAGAGCTGATCATAGATTTTCTGATGGAACCGGTGTCCATTGGAAAATGCTGATTCCATGGAATTGACATTCTGTGGAAATGATTTGATTGAGTCAAAACATTTAACAGAAACCAAGCAGGTGAGACAGCACCCAGCCTGCCAATCCATCCTCTGGTGGGTGGCCCACCTCCCAAACTTTTTCATGAAAAGGATCCAGTTTTTCACCCATCTCTACAAGAGAGCAAAGTAGCATCACCCTTCCTGGGGGCCCTCTGTGGCTCAAAGTACTGACAATAGAATTTCAGGGCATTGGCCTTAGATTGTAACTACTGGGTTTTTATTGGTTGATCAGTTGTGACAGGCAGCATCTCGTGACACGGGCTTGTACGAGTCAAAATCTCAGCTCTCTCTGGATCTTTAAGCTGGGATTTGCCCAAGGATTTGGGGCACCTCCTTCCCTTATACTTGTTTCAAAATGCCACTCCTAGCTCATACAACTGCTCTCTTTCAGGAAATGCAAAGGAGAACCTGCCACTATGTGTCAATAGATTTTAGCCAGACTTTCAAAATGGCTCAGCATGCAGTTTCTCTAAAGTGATGGATTTTCAAAACAGGTGCTGAGCGCTTTATTTAGCTGTTTAAATGGGAGCGAAGCTCAGTTGAAAATCTTGCCCCAATTGTGCATGCTGCACATTTTTGGAAATCTGGTCTATGACATAGGATGATAGGAATTCTCACTGGCACTGGAAAGCCAACCTTTCATCAAAGGCAGGTCAGCATTTGGATCAGCGCTAGGACAGGAAAAGAAACATAAGAGCAGCCATACTCGGTCAAACCAAAGGTCCATCTAGCCCAGTATCCTGTCTTCTGACAGTGGCCAATGCCAGATGCCCCAGAGGGAGTGAACAGAACAAGTAGATCATCAAGTGATCCATCCCATCACCCATTCCCAGCTTCTGGCAAACAGAGGTTAGGGACACCATCCCTGCCCATCCTGGCTAATAGCCATTGATGGACCTATCCTCCATCAACTTACCTAGTTCTTTTCTGAACCCTGTTATAGTCTTAATAGAAACAAGCAATCAACATAGAACACTCGTTAATCTAAAGCAAAACAAGAAGCAAGCACACTGTTGTAATGTACGATGACTCCAACCACGGTCTTTCCAACATGATCGTATCGATGGTTGGACCTGCCGAGTGCAGGCTGGAAGCACTGAGCTTATAAATGCTAGGAAGAGAATGACGAGCAGGGAGCTCCCGGGATCTGGCATGATGAGCACTACTAGGATGTCACCACGTTGCAGCTGCCTGGCATGAAGATTGAGGCCTAGGATGGCCATATGTGCCTTATGTGCACTGAGAAGCATGCCAGAGGAGCACTTTGGCCTGGTACAGCCCAAGGGCTGGAGGAGATCTCAGCCTTCCTCACTGCAACGAACTCCTGGCTATACTGAACAAATGGCTTGGCTCCCCAGGAATTCATTATAGCAAGGGGGTACTGTATAAATGATGATGTTGGCAGTACAACATGCTCTGACACACTAGCTGACCGCGTGCATTCCTCAAAACAGCAGAGTGACTTTCCATTGCCCCAGTGATAAAACGCCAAAAGGAAACAAAGCAAGAGCAGCGGTGAAAGAGAAGTTAATTTAAATCCTTATTACAGTGCTATAGTAACAGGTATGATTTCTAGTCTCGCCAGACCCTTCCCTTTCACTAAGGTTGAAGCCTGGAGATTATTTTCCAAATGAGTATCATCTTCTGCTCCATTTCATGATCCAAAACCAAGCCGCATGCCTCCCGTGGCTGCTGTTTCATGCATGAAAAAGGGAGGAGATCATTGCCAGCTAGGGGCACATAATACCTAAGACAAAACAAAACTATCCTTGGATCTAAAACCCATTAGCGCTGGCTAATTAATTGTAAGTGCTACCCAGGTGAATTTTTCAAACCACTGACAAAAACAACACTGAACAAACTTGGATGGTGCTTGCTGGCTGAAATTAATCATGGAATCTAGGAATTAGAAATGCTTGGATGTTCCCGGGTAACCGCAAGCCCAACGGTTACCCAAAGGTGAGATGTAAGAGGATAGCGACAAAGTTAAGATTTTGAGTCAATCTTTCTTAACTTAGCACCTGTGTTTGGTAAGGAGACTCACTCTTCCTTGTTCCCACGAAACATGTTCTGGGATCGAAGGTTTGGGAAGAGGTTGCAGTCCCTTGATGAGGCCAGGGGACCGGGAATCGGGACCTGTCCATTCCTTTCTTGCCTCTGTCCTTGATTCTTGTGACTTTGGGCAAGTGTCTTACCCATTGTGCAGTTCATCTGTAGAATGACTATAACAATATTTAGTTGGCTTTATGCTTGTGTTTCCAGACCAGTTAGATGCGAAGCTTACAGCATGTATAAACTGCTCTGAGATCTTCAGACAGGGGCTCTGTAAGTGTCCACCAGTATTTTCTAAAAACATTTCTGATTAGAAAATGCTGGTAGCTGATTGGTTTCTTGTTATTTTTTAAAAAGGAAAAACACCTAACGATGCCTAATACTAATACATTTAAATGATGGTAGCACCTACAGGTGCCAACCAAGGTCAGAGCCCCATTTCGCTAGGTGCTGTATGTAGTGACAGCACACACACAAAGGGGGGGAGGGAAAGTAGAGGCAGAGAGAAGGGAAGTTACTTGCTCAGGGGCACAGAGCAAGTCAGTGGTAGACCAGGAACAGAGCCCAGATTTTGATTTCTTTCTTTTTAAATCAAGGTTACAGAATGCAAATCCTGCCTGGTTTCGTCATTAGATTAGAGCCAGCCAGCAGAGAATGAGAAAGGAACCAACATCCTTAATCCTCTTCCAAATGATGTGCCTTAGTGGCCTAACAGTGCGATTGATGTGGAGGAAAAAGCTACCCAGTTGTTAAACAACAGGTATAAATTAGAGCTTTATATGCCAAAGGCACAAAAACTGACTGTGTGCTTCTGCAGAAACTGTATAGAGTTCATGAACAGAAAAAGACATGCTCCAAAGCCAAAAAAAGCACAAGAACACAGAGCTGCCAAAACTCATTCAAATGAGACCTGGGTAGAAAAAGCAGGTTGTTACATTAGGCAACAGAAGTTTGAGCTAGGGGCTTCTGTTTGGTCCATGAACCTGGAAAAATTTGTAAACCACATTAGTCACTAGTGTGCTCCCGAGAAACCAGACCAGAGTTTGAAATTGGCCATGGTGTCTGACACATGCAAGAGGAAAGGAGAGGAGGTAGAAGGCATGCCAGTCTACCCTGAACAGCGAAATAGCCCTGTCAATTCACATTTAACTTTTGCATCCCAGAATCCCAAAGAATTTAGCAAACTCAGGAACCACCCAACCCACCCTTCAAACACTTCCACCTCTGGGGTGGGGAATGCAGGAAGGAGAGATCAGCATCCCCCCACAGCACTTAGGATTGGAAGTGAAGGATAGTGTATCCTTTTGAAACCCAACAGTTTTAGGTACTCAGAGCTGGTCAGAAAGTGATTTTTTTCCCTCCATGAAAAATGTCTCTGGAAATGTTTTTTCTTCATTTTCATCACTATATTTCTTTTGAAATTTTGGAGGGGGGCAGTTATTGAAAAAACTCCAAATTGAGTTTTTTGGGGGGTTGTTTGTTGGCAGTGGACAAAATCCATTGGAATCTCAATGTGAAAATTTCTGTTTAATCAAAAAGCCATTTTTCATTTTAAAAATACCAAAAAACATCTTGGACTAGGGTGACCAGATGTCCCGATAAAATCAGGACTGTCCCGATATTTAACCCTTTGTCCTGCATCCCGATCAATGTATGATTGGGACGTCATTTGTCCCGATATTCAGGTAAGGAGGTGAGTGGGAGGGAAGTGCCAAATCCGTGGGTGCTCCAGGGTTGGAGCACCCATGGGGAAAAATTGTAGCCAAGCTCCCACCTCCTTCCCTCCTTCTCCCCCTCCAGAATGCCACATCCCCATTCCTTCCCCCCAGGGCTGGCTCCAGGCCCTAGCGTGCCAAGCGCATGCTTGGGGCAGCATGCCGCAGGGGGCACTCTGCTAGTTGCTGGAAGGGCGGCAAGCGGAACCGGTGGACCTCCCACAGGAGTGCCTGTGGAGGGTCCACTAGTCCCGCGGCTCCGGTGGAGCATCCGCAGGCATGTGCTGCCATGCTTGGAGCGGCCAAATGGCTAGAGCCGGCCCTGCTTCCCCCTCCTGTCGCTTCCTGCCACTTAACAGCTGTTTGGCGGCCCTTAGCGCTTTCCAGGAGGGAGGGAGGAGGAGCGGGGATGTGGTGTGCTCAGGGGAGGAGGTGGAGAAGAGGCAGGGCAGGGGCAGGGACTTGGGAGAAGGGGGTGGAATGGGGGCGGATGCTTGGGCGGGAAGAGGTGGGGGCTGGGCGAGCACCCACCTGGCACAGGGGAAGTCGGCGCGTAGGGATGAGTGGCGGGCAGGGAGGGTGAAGAGGCAGGCAAGCAAGCAAGCAAGTGGTGGGCGGGCAGAGGACGCGAGCGATGGGTGGGGGACTGAGGAGGGACACAGCAAGCTAGCAGGGGGCCAGGGGATGAGGAAGGGCGCGGGGGGGGGGAGGGCGAGACCTGGGACAGAGTGGGGGCAGAGTGTAGGAGGAATAGGGGTGCAATGTGGGCGAGGCTGATGGCACCCCAATGTCCTGATATTTTAGTGTTGTGATCTGGTCACCCTATCTTGGGCACATAGTTTCAGACTGGTTCTACTCAGAGTGTAATTGCCCAAACTGCAATTCAGAGTTCACATTCTTGCAGCAGATACTTAGGATCTCAGCACGATGGAGGTCTTAAGGCACATGGAAAAAACTGGGTTCTATTCCTGGCTCTACCCAGGAAGACAGTGGGGAATTCATCTAACCTGCCTAGGTCTCAGCACAAGCTCTGTGGTAAACCACATAAGTGTGTGCCCTGGAATAAACATTTCTAGAGAGCATGTACCAATATATGAGCAATCAATTAACTCAAGTTAAAAATCTCTAATGCAGACAAGTGAGGATGGGAATTGTCTCCTACTGTGCATATGTACCTTACCTAGCACAACTGGGTCCTGATCTCAGGTGAAGCCTCTGCCCCTTACTATAACACCAATACATCTCAGATATTTTGGAGATGTTTTTTATTGTGTGGGTGCCTATGAGCTGACAGGTAGAGGCAGTACACACATCCTAATGAAATATACGACTGAAGATAGCATACCTAGAGAACTCTACTCCATGGATTTTAGCCATTCAGTATAGTGGTTTACTTCCCCATCTTTCACGTGTCTAATGTGACTCTTTCAGGAGAAAGATAGAGGCAGCGAAGGGGACGAAAATGTGTGTCTCTGCCATTTAACATGCTGATAGTGGATCACAGAAAAGCCAAACTACATAATGAACCTCACACAAAACTCAAGTAAGGTACAAGCCTAAGGGCATCTCAAACTGAGGCCTTGGAAAAAGTAAAGCACCAAGGATGAAATCCTGGCTCCGTTGAAATCAATAGGGCTAGGATTTCATCTCAAGTCATTTTGACAGTACACTTCACCTGCAATCCATTCTGTACTAGAAACTTTGAAATTTAGTCTGGAATTAAGTAGAGCTGGTCAAAAAATTGGCAGTTTTCCCTGTGAAAAGCTCGACATGAGGAATCTCAAAGAGAAATTAAATGAAAATGTCTTCCGTCAGTTTTCAAAATGCAAATCAGTTAAAAAATTTTCCTTTTGTTTTAAACTTTCCTACAGAAAAATGGAATCAAAATGACATTTTTCCTGAGACATTTTCATTTTTGATTAAACCCATTTTTTTCAAACAGCTCTAGGGTGAAGAGGGTCATGTCTATGAAAAAGATAGGAAAACAACTTCCAAAAGTAAGCAAGGTTCGTAACGACCTTCCTTTATTACAGGCTACTGAAGGCAAACAGCATGCTAAAATGGGGAAGTGATATAGCACAACAAGGAACATGCCATCAACAGCAAAGGTGGAAACTGAAATGTCCAGGTTTTACAGAGGGATACACTTCAGGGACATGAAGGGTTTGTATTAAAAACACATAATTTATTCAAGAGAAAGCCACTAATTAGGTGGAAATAGGCAGACCTGATATTGGCTTTTTAACATTATAGCGTTCTTAGATTCTGCAGTGGTTTCATATAGAACCACCAAAATGTAAATTAATATCAAAAGAAACAGTTAACAAAATTAAGGGATGAGATCAAACATTGCTGATCATTTACAGCATCCTGCTGACTTGTGATATTAAGTACAGCATAAAATGCTGAGAATAAAACACAACATGCATTCAAGCTTGTATTCTGCCCCTGGTCAAGGTAGGTTGAAATGAACATGGATGCACTTGTTCACCTAGTTAGTAAAAGAGGAGTTAGGGAGCCCATTACAATTGCCACAATGATGCAATGCTCTCAATCTCCCAGCTAAGACTGAGTGTTCACGTGATTTGCACCATGTTCTATACTCCCCTTCTCCTCCTTCCCTCCTGTTTTCCAAATTAAGATGAATAGGATGTTAGGACTTGGGGTAATGCCAGCTCTGTACTAATTGGACATTACCTCCAGCGTACCAGTAGTTTCCTGCTTGAGGTTTGTGGTGGGAGGGGTTCCTTAGCAGGCAGGCAAACATACTGACATGCAGCATAATAGATGTTTTACTCTGCCGTAGACCACAGGTGGACTCATGGGCTCCTGTTCCTCACCAGTGGGTGGCTTTCCAGGTGCTTTTAAACTTACTGACAGCTATTTAATACATTACCTGCCCTTCTGCAGCATGTCCCCTGAGGAGCTCAATGCTTTTTATCTGTGTTAATTATGCCTCATAATTAGCTATCATCTGCATTTCACAAATGGGTAAAGCGAGGTTAAGCGACAGGTCCAAGGTCACCCAGCTGTCATACAGGAGTCCCGGCTCCTAGCCCTCTGCTCCAGACACTGTGCTTCATCCTTTATGCATACAATAGAAGGAAACCTTGATAAGATCCATATATTTCCAACCTGAACATTTTCTAAATCCAAGATATTAAAAATGTCCAGATTAACTGGTACTTAAACGTAGATGAGCCATCCCATAATAAGAACGTAACTGTGTCAGGGATTATCTTCTAGGTGACACAGCAGGTCCCTGGCAGAGCTGGGACTAGAACCGGGCCTGATTTCCATTTCTAGTCTAGTGAGATCGTGCACGCAGGCAGTCAGCACTAGGAACAACTGGAACGTACATTATATACTTCCAAAAAGCTGTCTTGGGGAAAACATCTAACTCAACTAGTCTCAAACACTGAAAATAGCCCACTCCCTTCCCCTCTGTCTAACTCACCATCCCAATTTAATATTTCCAATATGGCAACCAATATCAGAAGGATGCTCCTGCTGTTAAGGCACTAGGCTAGGACTCAGGAGCCCTGACACATCGCCCCCCCCTCTGCCTCAGGCTGTCTGTGAGACCTTGGGCAAGTCACTTAACCTCCCTGTTCCTCACATCCCCATCTGCACAATGAGGGTCATATAGTTATTTTGCAATAGTGCCCTATTGTGCCAGGCACTGTATAAACACACAACGAATAGACAACTATACTTTACTCCCCCTACCCATTTAGACTGAAAGCACTTCAGGGAAGGAGTATTTCTCACCATGTTCGTACAGTACCTTGCACCATGATGTCCTGATCTCAGCTGGGGCCTCTACATGCAGCTGGAATACAAACAATAATACAAATGGGAAAGAATAAGGACAGTCTCAGAACTAGCAGAATTTGCACTTTACTATATATAGAGAGAGAGGGAGAGAGTTAAACAGATCAACCTAAGTTTAAAAGAAATGGAAAATACAAAATTACAATATCAATCCTCTGCCTATGCAAAGGGGTACTCAGGTATTTTCTCAAACAAAACCAAATATTTTATTTACTTTTTGCATTATTTTCCTTTTTTATTTTTCTTTTATTTCATTTTCTACATTAAGAGTAAAGATTCATTATTTCTAAAAATACTCCGTTAAGATTCCCTCACCTGTCTCTCTATTTTCTTCAGTCTCGGTCATCAGATACCTGCACGTGCACTTAAAGGGCTCAATAAATGTAACCTTATAATATTACATACATATCAGCCATTGATAGTGTTATATAAGTGCTTGAGAGCAGGTCTGGCTCTGTGTATGTGAAACCATATTCTGCTATCAGTATACTCCAAATTTACACTGGTGTAAATGTGATCGTTATTTTCTTCTATTTACAAAAAAACATTCAAATTTCGCTGCAGTTAGAGACAGTGAAGGAAAGATTTCCACAGAGCATTTGCCGCATCTCCCAGCTGGTCAATGTTCAGTCCAGCAATTTACATATTCTTGCCTTCAAGATTCAGACCATCACACCGTGCCGGTTGCTGAGGTGATGACATTTCCAGGTGACACTCCTGAGAATGATTTAATAGGGAACCCAGCACATTTCTGAGTCACTTCTAACCTAATCGTTGCCGTGTATTTGAGGGAGACAGGAGACTTTCCAAGCTCTTGGTAAGGCCAGTCTCCTGCAATGTCAGTTGCATGGCCAAAACTTGGAAGCAGCTCAGGTGAAATGATGGGAGAGTTTACACGCTCGCACAGCTATTGATCTCGCCAGAGAGGCTTGGTAGATAGGAACTAACAGCTCAAATAACGTTCTGTGTTCCTCCTGCGCAGAGGCACTGAGGAATGGGTCTGACAAACTACAAAACACCTTTCAACTTTCAAAACCTTCCCATCAACCATATTGTGTCCCTTGATGACTGATGACAGGAAACAGGGGTTTAGAACCTTTCCATGCTTCAGTCTCCTCTTCTAGCTATGGTACTTATATGGCCCCTATCACCATAGTAACTGAGCACTTCCTTTCTCTTCATAACATCCCGGTGAGGGAGGGCAGTGCTATTACCCCATTGTACAGATAGGGAACTGACGCACAGAGTGACTAAGTGACTTGCCCAGGCTCCCACAAAAAGCTTGTGGCACCGCAGGGAATTGAACCCTGGTTTCCCCAAGTGCCAGGCGACCATCCTTCCTTTCCGGATAGGCCTCTGTGAATGGGGATGCTAATGCCTGCACACTGAGCTTTATAAAGGGCCATTAAGTAGTAACTATTAACATTGAACAACGATCAAGATTTATACACACAATCCCACCTTTTCACCACCCAAACCATTGCTCAAGAAATCCAGACAGCTTGGCCACTGCATGATGTTGCTCAGCAGCAGCAATGATGCAGGATGAGTCATCCCCAGGGAAGCTTGCCCAGCACCGAGCTGAAGGCAGCATGATCACGTTTCTTTCCTAAGCCCTAAATTCCCACACCATTTTGCCAAAAGACTAAAATCAGGCCAACAACGGAGAACCCGTGGATCGTCCTCACACCTGGAAATCAACCCCTTTTTCTTCTTCTTCTGTGAACAGAGAATGTGAAGCAAGGAAAATTACACCCAAACCACCGCTGCTTTGCTTACATTACGCTTATAACATTCTCCTGACTATATGGAGATTATTCTAAGATGGCATTTATATCTAGTTATTACAAACAATGGGAATTTGGGAGGAAACCATGCATCGCCCCCTGAGCAACTGGAGAAGAGATTCTTTAGTTCATCAGAACTTGTTGGCCTAGGAAGTCCTGAATGGGAGCATTGGCAACTGAATTGCACTTCAATGGCGTGTGAGCCATTTCCAAAGGAATAAAGAAACTCTTTCACTACCAAGGTGGAAACTGAACGTGTAAGCAACAGGTCTAGGAAGAAAGAAAGGACTTTTCTGCAGAAAGATCTCATTAGTTCCCTTACGTCTTACTGACCTCTAGTGGTGATTTAGCAGAGTGGAAAATATACTTCTATATACACAAAAAGAACAGGAGTACTTGTGGCACCTTAGAGACTAACAAATTTATTTGAGCATAAGCTTTTGTGGGCTACAGCCCACCCCGAAGAAGTGGGCTGTAGCTCACAAAAGCTTATGCTCTAATAAATGTGTTAGTCTCTAAGGTGCCACAAGTACTCCTGTTCTTTTTATGGATACAGACTAACATGGCTGCTACTCTGAATTCTATATCACAGTACATGCATGAGTGTACACACACAAGGAATATGCGTCCAATATTCTGCATTAGACACATGAGGAGTTTATCCACTATTGTCAATGGACAAGCCACGCTTTTAGGCAAGGTGGGGACTCATAGTGAAGAGGAGATTTTCGCCCTTCCTGGTAATAGAAGAAACAGCACCATCTTTTTGTCTGTACCCTTGACATTCAGACGCACTCATGAGGAGTGGAAACAGTATAAAAAGCCAACACGTTCTTCCAAAAAACAAAACTGCAATCTAGTCTGGGAAGGAGTTTGCAGCTGACATTCAGAGACGCCTTTCATAGAATCATAGAATATTAGGGTTGGAAGGGACCTCAGGAAGACATCTAGTCCTAAAACGCTCTTTTCTATCCACGTATCCCTTTGTTCCCATATATGTTTTCTTACTAACTGCTCTCCACAGAGGAGAGAAACTTTCCCTGTAAGGCGACCCCCTGGGTTTGTATTGCTGACTGCATAGCCACTGGAGCTGTGTGCTCTAAATGTTAAAGTCTTCACTGCTTGGGTCCCAGCAGCTTAGCTACTCACACGGGGAGTTAGCATGTGGCAATGGCAAGCCAGTGTGAATCTACAGCACATTAGCGTGCCGTGCATCAGCTTGACATGTGGACCCTATTATTGTGCATTAAAGGTTCTTCAGTGTACTTTGACATACTCCGGTTTCAAACAGCAGTACGTCAAAACGCACTACAGAACTTTTGGCGCCCGGTATCAGGGTCAACACAGCGAGTTAGTGTGCGGCGACCTAGTGCACTGTAGATTCATGCTGGCTTTCTGTGCACTGATTGCTGTGTTGACAAGCCCTGAGAGGACACCAAAATAAAGACATTAGTGTCTATCTGGTATCAACGCTCACCTAGTATCTAGAATTGGCAAACAGATGGGCTAGAGATATATTTTTAAAACACTACATTCAGGGGCTGATGTGCATGTCAGGCCAGTTTTACACAGTGCAGTATCGCTGACTTCAATGCAATTACTCCTGTTTGTACTGGTGGAGGTGAGTAAAGAATAAGGTCCAACTGATTAACTATTGGAAATAAGGGAGAACAAAACAGCACCTTAACAGGAACTAAGGAAGTGACCCCCAGAAAGAGAACCACGAAGTCAACCTGACGAAGTCAGTCCAAGGCTTACACGGGGTTTGAGAGATGTCAGGTTAAAATGAAATGAGCAGACCACGCATGGCTCTTTGGATAGAAAAGCTCTCTCTCGAATGGAATTGGTTCAAGTAAAGACCCTATCCATCAGAACTCAGCCAGTCTCTGAGACGTTGTCAGAAGATATACCAGGAACTACATGGGGCCTCTCTAATAAAGAATCAGTGGTGGTCACTGAGTAGTGCAGGCTTCTTAAAATTGTCTGCACTTTAGTTTGTGTATTGCCAGCTGTCCTAAAACAACGTTTGGTTTCATTGCCTCCTGTAAATCCTGATGTACCAGAGTTAAAGCGCATTGTCTCTAGCCCTGCTGAGGTTTCTGCCTTGCTTAGCACCCTTAAGGTGGGCAAAGTAATCCTTACTCATAGCCCCAAATGGTGGAAGGCGGGACATGTGCTCTGCAGATTCTGGCCTTGTTCTGTGCAACTGAAGTGCAAGACCCTTCCCCAGGCCATAGAAAGAGCTGCAAGGAAGGACGTCATACCCTATGCCATCCGTAGGAACATCTCACGGTGTGGACTCATACACTTGGTAACCAGAACAAGAAGGAAATGGCAGATGGTACGTTGTTCACATGAACACCGAGAGAAAAATAGCAATGCAAAGCATCACAAAATGGCAATACACATTGTGGAACCAGCAAGCTATTTCCTATTACTTTGTTCTGTTGCATCTCTTTTCCAACCTTTGTGTTTTTTGATTTAGCCCTGGGTGCAGGGACCTGTCAATACAAGTTTGTGAAGAACCTAGTGCGCCAATGAGAGCTGAAGAATAATAGTTGCCAACATGATGCACAGCTACTAATTAATTACACATCAGGTTAATGGACTTGCCTGGCAGGCCTGGTAACCCAGGGGGTTAGGCTTAGGCCTGGGTGCCAGGTGACTTGGCGTCAAGTCCTGGATCTGACTTATTTGCTGTGATCTTGGTCAAATCACTTACCTTCCCCCTCTGCACCATGGGGATTTCAGCACTTGCATACCTATTTCACAGGGACGCTGTTAGGATTCATTAGGAATATTTGTAGCCATATTTTCTGAAGCACTAAGCAGCTCCCATTGTTTTCAAACATATTCCCTGCCAGCTGGTTGTGTTTGCAATTGGTGGGTGCAGGGCACTTTCCAAAATCTGTTAGATGCCCAAATGGGAGCAGAGCTGTTTTGAAAACCTGGCCCCCAAACTCTCTCTTTATGTATTTGTTTCTGCCTCTTCCCTCAGTCCTGAGCCTGGAAACTTTCAGGCCATAGAAGGTAAGGAATGGAAAGGATAATATGGAGCAATGTTTGGCACAAACCATCTCCTCTGGTGAGAGAAGCCAATTTAAAAGGAAAATGAAAAAGTTCCTAGAGCAGCAATTCAGCATTTTGAACTTAATTGAGGGGAAGGAACAACAGCAAAAGGAATAACCAGTAAGGCCAATCAATCTCCACCCACATTACCCAGCAAGAAAGACAATTGTTTCCTGGTACCTCTCACAATTCTTCTCAGTGACCCTGAGGCCTCAAATCAGGACACTAGAGTTTCTGCTAAATGGGTGCACAGCTAGCAATTTTAGGTATTCCTTGTGAAAATCTCTGGCTCTGGATGGTGCCATAACCAAAAATGCAGCTGCTGTGACAGTAACAGAAATATTTACCACACAAGACTGGGCACAAAGGTAAAGTCTGCCTGAGATGGACCAGACACACGATAAGTATCGGGCGCTGTCTGCAGCAGTGGAGAAAGTACTGAGGCACCGGAGTGCGGGGAAGATTTACATACCCTGCAGCACCAAACGTTCAACAGGGTGAGGAGATGCTTGTTCACCCCAATGGACATGGCTTTAAAGAGGGTTTCATGAGCTTAACACCAGGGGTGCCTCACAAGTGGGAATCCCTACAGGACCTTGTAAAGATTCAGACTGATCACCAAATCAAGTCAATGGCCGCAGGCCCCAGGCTCTTCACCAAAGGCCTTAGCAAGCAGAGTCCCACCTCCTAGGGCTCATCTCCTGAGGTAACAAACTAGCTACTAACCTAAACTACACTTGCAATGAGCTCCTGAACGCAGCAATCTGGCAATGGGTGTCACAGCCTGGTGTCTTCCTCACTGCTGGTGGGACAGGCAGAGGGTCCAGCAGCTAGAACACAACTCAGCTTACAGAACGCTCCAGCTGCAAGTAACCACCCTCACACCAGGGCTCTCTTGAGTTCCTCATGGAAATCAGCTCCTCAGTTTTAAGCCATCCAAGGGCAGACAGCTGGGAGCAGCAGCCCTGCTCTCTTCCTTTTTCCTGGAGAGAGACTGCTAGGCTGTGGGATCTATTGCTCTTCTTTGCCCTCCCAGGTGAGGAAAGTGTTGGAGCAATGACCTGCTCAAAGGCCGGCCGAGGGACCCAGGAGCCCTGAGGGTGCTCATGCTCTCTGGGTCTTACTGGTGTTTGTTCTCCATCCTCTTTTTGTGGAGAGTCTCTGAAACCTGCAATTAACAGCCCTGAGTCTCTGCATTATAAATACCAGGCTGTCTGTCCCTCACAACTTGATTTCCTTAGGCTCTGTATTGGTCTAAGACCACCTTCTACTTGAATAACGTTAAATGTGCTGAGAAGAGGCTAAAAGACACTTATTTTCATGTCATAAGTTTGCCAATAGTCAACCACGGGAGCTCCTAACCCGTTGTTACAAAGTGCTTGCCATACCGCCACCTGCAGGTCTGATGCACTAAGTTATAGCATGTTTGTTTCTTTCACACAGGGCAAGTGAGAAAGACAGCAAGGAGGAGCAGAATCTGAGATCACTACACTGAGCAGGGACAACTCTCCTGCAAGACCAGGATAAATGCAATGCTCCTCAGACAATAGTATAAGCTGTCTCCCTGGTCACACTGTCAAACCAGAGCTGGGCTCTGTTTGGGCCCCTGTAAGGATGTTAGCTGTCAGAGGACGATCGCTCTTGGGCATAAGGCGAAGTCTGGCCCATATGCCCCACCTGCCAGTTTTGACACAGCTCTGCTGTCCCATTGTCAGCTGCAGATTGTTAGGTTATCAAAGAGGAAGACTAGCGGGGAGTGCCCCTCAAATACAGGTGTGTGTGTGTGTGTGTGTGTGTATTCCAGCACATGCTTCATTACCAACACCACTGGCAGGTGAAAGGCCTGGAGTCAGAATGGAGGATAAGGGAAAGTCTAACACAATACCAAAGGAGAAAGCCATCAAACTGTAATTGTGTCCACCTAGTCCTATCACACTGCCTACGCACAATAAAAAAACTCCCCCATCCTCTCAATTCCTCACATTATCAAGCCTGTGGTCTTGGTGTCCTGTGCATTCCAGCTAGGTGTCTCACAAACAGACAGGGTACAAAAGCCAATTCGGAATAGTTAGCCAAGGAATATCTTTCACGGTACCCAATAATTATTTCATTAAAACTGCTTATTATCCATGAAACACGAATCTTGTTTTTGCGAGAGCTGATTCCCAAGAGAAGGCAGACCATAGCACTCCAGTGTACTTCAATCCAGTGTAAACGATATAGTGGCCTACAGAAGTGGGCAGATCTTATTTAAAACCAGATTAGACAACAGCACTAGAAAAAACATTCTGTACTGGCCAATCCCAAACTGCAAGGTGCATGGTTAAATGTGATCTCAAGAAAAAATCTCTTCCATCTCTATCGGACAACAGAGCAGTCCCGAAGTCTTGCCTAGTGTGCTAAAAGGAGCAAAGTGTTTATCTCTGTCACACCGCAGCGTGCCTCAGAGAAGCGCAGCTTCTCCAACAAACATGTTCTGATGGCTTCTCTAGGGATGGTCAATGGCCATTATAGCCCTGTACTATAATTAAGTCTCCTGTGTGCACTTGTACAAAGCAGGGTAAAGCATTGGTCATATTCTTGTTTAAATTAAGGTCCTTTTACTCTACTCTGCCAGTGTAAAGTGGCATTTGTGTGAATCAGACTCAGGCCTATAGTCTTGTCTTCTGTGTAATATTACTCATGAAAATATGCAATGCTTTTAAGGGGAAGAATTTCTCTCACTCTGCTAAACACAGCTAAATCTGAAACCAATTAAGCCTTCTACCCTTTTGAGCCCTGTGAAGAGCATTCCTTTGGGCGACTTACCACTTCTCAATCCCTGCTTGGTCAAGTGGTTTCCGACGTTTCCATGGGTGACAAGAAAAACATGAAGCAACACGATTCACTTGAACAATGCTGGAACCATATATTGAAGGAAGGGCCAAGACGGGCTCCCTGCTTCCTAAATGAAGCAACCATACCTTCTGCTTTAGTTCAATGCATTGATCTGACCCAATAATAGAGAATCTGTTTTCTCTTTTAAGAGTTGCTATCTATGGAAGAGATTTGCAAAAGTGCCCAAGGGATTTAGAAGCACAAGTCCCATTGACTTTCAATGGCCTAAGCCCATAAATACCACTGAAAGAGCCTTATGCTCTTTGGAAAATCTTCCCCTAAAATGTACAGAAATGTAGAAAACCCTTGTCTATTGCACTTAGAAAAACATTTAAATATTCATGTTTGCAGTTTCTTAGTGCTAGCACAGTCGTGACGAGGATAGATAGAAGACAGGAATTCCTGCTGCTTGGCTCCTTTGGAATTGCCATCAGAGAAGAATGGTCAGGACAACCCCTCATTCTGTTAGCAATTAAGTGCATAGTCCCGCACCAGTTCTGAGATCTCTAGTCAGCTACCCAGGAAAGGGCATTGGGCTGTATCCATGCCACTGCTCAACTAGTAGTTCCTTTTCAGCCGAAAAAGAAGAAAAACCTAATTGCTTTCTGCACTGCAACAGGACTAACAATATCACATTGCAATGGACAGCAAAGCCCATTAATAAACATGCAATGCTGGGGGGAAATTCCACTGAACCTCCTCCAGCTCATTAAATCTGTAGTTGTTTGATGGGCATTAAACAACTGTGGGAGGCCGAGTGCAGTGCTGGTGTGGCTGGCAAACAGACAGACCTCACAGCATCCACCAAGGAAAAGAAAAGCAATTACATATGACATTTAAAAAATAGATCATTAAAATATTTCATGAATAATTGGTTCAGAATAAAACAAAGGGAACACAGCTCTCACTTCTTCACAGAATGGAATTAAGAGGAACATTTTTATCAGTGAGGGTAGTTAAACACTGGAACAGATTACCAAGGGATGGGACAGGTTCTTCATCATTTGGAGTCTTTAAATCAAAAATAGATGTCTTTCTCGAAAACATGCGCTAGTTCAACCACAAGTTATGAGCCCCACACAGGAATCACTGAGTGAAAATCCATAGCCTACATTATGCAGGAAGTCAGATTAGATCAAGTGTTCTCCACCAGGGGTTGGGACTAAACAGGTGTCAAGGGAGGCAACCACGCTGCCCTTCCCATACTGCTAAGTTGGAGGTGGTACCATAATACAATGTCCATAGTGGAACAGCCAAAGGTTGAAAACTCCTCTACTAGATAATCATAAGCTTTAAAAAAAAGAAATAGTTACTAACCTTGTTTGTCAAGTTGTGTTGTACATGTCCATTCCATTGTAGGTGTGTGTGCACTTCACTGTACTGTTGTGAGAGAGTTTTTCCCTGCAGGGTACCTATCAGGGCATCACAAGCACCTTCTGCTGCCTCACACACCGTGCACAGGCATAAAGGGGAGAGCTGCTCCTGACCCCTCTCAGTTCCTTCCTACCAGTAAGAACCCAACAGACAGAGGAAGGAAGGTGGGTCATGGAATGGGGATGCACAACACACCTTGAAAAACAACAGTTACGGAAAGGTTAATAACAATTTCTTCTTCATGTGATTGCACATGTCCATTCCACTGTGACTCACAAACAGTCCCAGCTGGAGCAGGGGCTCGGAATCTATTTGAACAGGGACTACAAAGTCCATCAGTCCAAATTTAGCATTGTCTCTAGCTTATTAGGAGATAGAATAGTGAAAAGTAAACATATGACATAATGACGAGGTCGCCACGTTACAAACATTTAATATGGGAGCATGACCCAGACAGGACACAGAGGCTGCTTGGGACTTAGTCAAATGACCCAATGCTCCATCCAGAGACTTCACATTAGCCAATTGGTAACACAGCTGAATACAATTGGATATCCAAGACAAACTCCTTTAAATGGATACAGAACTGTCCTTCTTTCTGTCTGCAAATGCAACGAACAATTGAGTCAAAGATCTGAAAGGTTTAATACGGTCTAAATAAAAGCTAAAGTTCTTCTAACATCTTGCGTACGCCACCTCTCCTCACCTTTATGAGCATGAGGCCTTGGGAAGAAGGTCAGCAAGAAGACTGTTGGTTTAATATGAAAACTGGAAAACACCTTGGTAAGAAACTTTGGGTGACAACGAAGGTAAACTTGGTCCATGTAGAAAACGGTGTATGGAGGATTTGATACTAATGATTTCAATTCCCCCACTCTCCTGGCCAACATACTAGCCACCACAAATACACTTTCATAGAAAGGTGCACCAGAGAGCAGGTCACTAGAGGCTCAAAGGGGGCAGGAGGGGGGGAGAGAATGGCGGCAGGGGAGCGGGACCCACCAGCGTCATCAGGACTAGATTCAAGCTCTATGGGGGAATACGATTCTGCACCTGTGGAAATAGTCTGTCCAGGCCTCTTGGAACAGCAAGGCCAGAGAAGCCCTGTTAACTGATGCTGCAGCACTCAGGACCTGGACCAAGGAGGACAGTTTTGATGGATGCTGGAGTGCGGATTCCAGACACAGATACTTAAGCCTGGCTGCCCTGTCCTCCCCTTCAAATGGGGCTTAAAGCCCTTACAGAAGCCGCATTTTTCATTTACCTGAGCCTGCCCCAAGAACTTAAGGCAGCTAGGATGCGGGTCACTAATCGGCACTGCCTTAACACAAGAGTGGCAGGGCTTGAAGCCTGGAGAGCACAGCATATCTCCGGTACCAAGACTGGTACTCAAACCAGGTGCAAGAGATGCACAATTTTTTAAAAAAAACTAAGTTGTACTAACTAAACTACTCTAACTACATAGAATCTTTTACAGCACTAGAAGAGAATTGCAGAGGCAAGAATGGGAGCTCTAACCACCATCCCAGGAGACAGAAAGAAACTAAGAAAGCTCAGGAGCAGCTGGACTCTTTATGCCTGCACACGGTGTACAAGGCAGCAGAGGGTGCTTGTGCCACCCCAACAGGTACTGCTAAGGGAAAAACTCTCCAACAACTGGCACAAACACCTACAGTGGAATGGACATATGCAATCACTCACAGAAGAATCTGCATCTAGATCCCAGATAGCTTTTAGTAAACCTGATTAACTCTACTCTCTAATTAGAAACCACTACACCAAGGAGCTTTCGTGCAGATTTGAAAGGGACAAATTCAGCAGTTAAGTTCCATGTTGCAGAACATTGTAAGCGCCTTGATTTTGCTGAGTGATGAGTGCTATTTTAGTTAGTTATTTATTGTTTTTAATAAAATGCTATTTCAGAAAGTTGGATCTGCTTGTATGCCCACTGTATGATGACAAGAATATCTGCTTCCAGCAACTAAGCACACACAGCACTAACGTAGAATGATCATAAAATGCACTGAGTTACAGCATTAGAGTTGTGAGAACATACGACTTTGCAAAGGTTAATCCTCAACAGTATCTAAAAGGGAGGGCGGGGAGATGAAACCAAATGCAGAAAGATGCTAGACAGGGGAAGAGTCAGACCAAGGTTATAATATTCTGTTAAGGCAGCTGATCCATATTGGAGATGGATGTCTGAAAAAATGTGAGAAGTACAGGAGATCAGCATGCACAATACTGGATCACAAGATCAATTTTGTTGGACTGGAGTCGTACTGTGAGATTTATGACTGGATCTAATCAGCATAGGAAATGCATGTTCAGATTTTCAGATCATAGTAGAGAGCAGAGACCTGCATATGAGATCTTGTAGTAGATCATCCTCCTACAGTGCAGGACTGTTCCCTAGAGTATATTCCCCAGTGCTTTGAACAAGCCTTGATAATTAGACACTAGATAATGGACAAAATTTTCAAACATGCCTATATGACATTCCATTTTCAGATATGATTTAGGGGTTGTCTTCAGGGCAGTATCAGTTTGAGCTATAACTCAAATTTTGCCCTTAACCTGACTCCCGTTCACACACAAAAGTCTCTAGCTCAAGTTAAGTGGTGCTTTAAGCTCAAGCTAGCTATCTCATCCAAGGGGATTCAGCAGGGATTGGATGGAGCTCCAACGCTGCTCAAGTTTGAGCTAGTAATGCAGTGTGGATGTTATAATAATTCACCAGCTGCTAATCCAATCACTGTGTCGCTCCACTGTTGTTTTGCAGTGTAGTTACTGACTCCCCTATCACTTGAGCTTGGCTAGATCCAGTGGAGTAACTTGAGTGCACTAACTAACTGCTATGGTGAACTGCAATGTGATTTAGGGAGACAAGGTGGGTGAGGTAGTATCTTCTATTGGTTTCCCTGACCTGAAAAAGATCTCTGTGTAAGCGTGAAAGTTTGTCTCTCTCACCAACAGAAACTGATCCAATAAAAGGTATTACCTCCCCTACCTTGTCTCTCTTAATATCCTGGGACTAACAGGGCTACAACAACATTGCATACAAGGGGACTTAGGTTAATTTTGAAACTGAGAATTAAACACTTTTGAAAATGCTACCCTATGGGAGTAAGTTAACCCCTTAGTGAACGGACTGATTTATTGTGATTTGATTTAGTCATCTTTGAAAACATCACCACCTATCCTTATTTTACTTTCCATAATTCCTTGGTTTTTTATTCTATTTTGATCAAAAAACATCAGAATTCTTGATTCTGTACGTTGGATAAGCAACCCAAAATTCAGCGAATTCACCAGAACACAGTACTTGTAACTGGTCTATTAAAATTACTTCAGCTCATGGGTGCTGTATATTTTCACACGAGGAAATCATTCCAGCTCTTTCTCCAATTTTCTATAAGGTGTATACTTACTTTAAGCAAGGAGTCAATTCTCCACCTGTGAGAGAGATCCACAGCACAAAGCTAGGCTTTAAGAAATAAAGCACATCCTTAAGTAGGCGTGATTCTTCACTACTGGCAATTACTTCAGTGGGCGTGAGATTAGGATCTAACAGCACTGGAACAGCCTTAGCCAGAATTATGCATTGATATTCTAGCTGGCAGGATGCCAACACGGATTTTCCTGTGCAGTGTGAATGGGGGTGATCTGAGTACTAAACTAGTTAGAAACCTTGCCAAAGGCCAGATTCCCTCAAGCTTCTCTACATCAGTTTCATAGAGTGGTGTGTAGCAAAGATCACCCTGCTCAGGGAAACTTTCCTCTCTTTTCCCTCCATTCCAAAAGCTCTAAGGTTTCTCTCTCTCTCCCCCAACCCCCACAGTACATCTACACTGCAATCCTGGGCTGTGACTGCAGCTCGCACAGACATACCGACACTAACTTGGATTAAGCTAGAGCAAGTACCAAAGCAGTGAAGCTGCGGCAGTACGGGCTTCAGCACAGCCTGTACAAGCCACCCAGAACCCTATGTAATTATTTCAGTGACTAGTATGCACGGAATGCTGTTGTGGTACCTGAGCTTGTGCAATAAAAGCTAACTCAGGTATAGCCACACGAGCTGCTATCACATTCCTGACTACAGTGTACATACCTCTAATTTGTCAGTGCTGCTCCAGACTCCCAGTTCGAATCACTTGACAACATTGCCTAAGCCAAGAGCACCCTCTTCTTATAAACTAAGAACTGTAAGGATGATTTGTTTAAAAAACACAACAGTATTCACAGTTTACCTGAATCCAATTCCGATTTTAAATGGCTCTGGGGAGGCCTACTTTTATGACCTATAGTAAAGAGTTCTGAGAAGCTGAGCTTCTTGCTGTGGTATTAATAATAGATCTATGCAGATTGATATTCCTGGGAGATAAAAGGAAAGGAAAAATGTTAAAAACTGATGCTTCTGGCAAATGAAAAACTAATGGACCATATTTTCCTGAGGGGATGGGAGGTGCTTTCATTTTATTTCACTTTGATAACTGTCGGAGACCTGCTATAGTGGATAATGCTAAGAGACCACTGTCTCCAGCTAACAGAAAACGTCTTGAAAACAAAGGATGCTGAAGGAGATGCAAGTGACCTGTTAGATAGTTCAAGATGAGAGTAGCGAATGCACAGGATTATGCAGCAGGCTCTAACTAAATTTGTAACCCAGCTCAGCAATGGGGAGAATCCTATGAAGTTTACCTTTCTGTGTGGGACTCTGGGCTGCTTGTAAAACACAAGACCACCTGGATTTCAACGGTAATTCAGCTCAAAACTAAAACCACAACAATTACGGGCAGGATTTGCAAAAGCCCTCTCACTGAAGTCAACAATCAAACTCCCTTTGGCTTCAATGGGAGCAGATAGACCAGTGATGAGCACTTTTGATGAAACCACTGAAAAGTTTCACCGGTGTAGCTCATGTTTTAATGAAAGTTACAAGTGAGACACTGCCTGTTGTCATACAAACACCTGGATTTTTCTGAAGAAACCCCATAAAGTGCCAGAAAACACATTCTTAAATGTGCTATAAGAGTGAAGAATTTAAGGCTCTGATTTACACTATTTACTCTTTATTGATACAAAACCAGAAATGACTTGTGTGACCACAAATGGTTACATAAATTTACAACTTACAGCTGACAAAGAGATCTGTTTCAATGTCCATGAAACAATGTATTCCCAGACCTGAAGAGAATTCCCGCTGAAAAGTAATTATGGACTTCTTCAGAATCCCCCAATATCCAACGTAAGATGATCTCCAATTTACTGGACAGGCTATGGTGAAGAGGACTCATCATTTAATGAATGTTCTATAATTGGCCTGAAATACAAAAAAGGATGGAAGTTAGTTTATTCAAACTAGCAGATAAATCTTACAGCAAAAATTTACTGCTCACTCACTTGCCTATACCATGCCCTAAAAACAGCCAGTGGACAGTAAGGCAAATTTTATTCATAACAGCAAGGAAATATATTGTCCAGATCAGGGGTCAGCAACCTTTCAGAAGTGGTGTGCCGAGTCTTCATTTATTCACTCTAATTTAAGGTTTCGCGTGCCAGTAATATATTTGAACGTGTTTAGAAGGTCTCTTTCTATAAGTCTATATTATATAAACTAAACTATTGTTGTATGTAAAGCAAATAAGGTTTTTAAAATGTTTAAGAAGCTTCATTTAAAATTAAAATGCAGAGCCCCCTGGACTGGTGGCCAGGACCCAGGCAGTGTGAGTGCCACTGAAAATCAGTTCGTGTGCCATCTTCGCCATGCGTGCCATAGGTTGCCTATCCCGGATCCAGATACAACAGTGATTTTCACAAAAAGCAACAACCCCATTTACGCTAAAAAAGCAGATTAGCCTCTACCAGATTAATGAAATCTGTTAAACCTATTCGATTTGACAGCTCCAAGATTTTATGGTTCCCTCAACCACTATGTCAGTTGTCAGTACAAAATCACTCCTTGCTATAACATAGCATTTTATCTATAAATGTTATTCATTTTATGCTTTATTTTGTTGATTATTGTGACTACATATTTTGTTTAGTCACAACAAAAATTATTTGAAGTGCAGAAATTACTGTTACAACTTTTAGTACACATTTTAAAGCACACAGTATTCACTCTAGATGCACCATGTTATGTCGGAGTTGCAATGGGGTGCTGAATTTTCAAACTGCTCTAAAATCCACATATATAATCAGACTGAAAACTGCTATACTAGTTCTAGGCCTGGGGTAGAGTTTGTGGAGCAAGTCTGGAGGCATTTAATGAAAGTGTTCCTAAGATAAAATGACTTATTTAACATTTTAATTTTCTGCTAGTGCTTTTTCACATAGAGATCAGGAGAGGGATTTACAAGCATTAGCCACAAAACATTTAATTGAACTTCTCCTGCTGAGATCTTGAGACCAGGACCAAGAACCAGCACCAAAATATAACAGCCTAAAATGTATTAGATTTTCTTTTTAGTTCTGCAAAGTTGCACTGGGATACGAATGAGCTCTGTTCACCACCATGGTTTCATATGCCTACTGTAGTGGGAGGCAACTTACATTTAGCTTGCTTTGCAAACGGGAGTTGCAGAGTCACTTCTAAAGCAGCTGGGATTAGAATCCAGGACTCTAATATGAAAGACCCAAGACACTTCAAAAAATTATGGCTGAATGTGCCAGAGCTGAATTACCCTATAGCAATAGTCAGAGGATGAGAGTCTGTGTATTAAAGAATTCAGGATGCTCAAGAAATTAAATATGGTCCATGTCCCTATGGCTGAAACAATGGAGTGAGTGAGGGACAGAGGATTCTGTTCAGTGGTCTACTCCAGACTTCATTTGTGATGTTAGGAAGTCACCTGAACCAGAATATTTAAGAGGTGGTGGAAATCTCCCTCTGGGGTCTGTATGGAAAACACCACTCCGCACCCCATGAGAGGGGGGAAAGACGGTCTTGTGTTTAACACACTGGACTGGGACTCAGGACTTCTCAATTCAGTTCCTGGCTTAGCTTTAGTCAATTCACAGTCTCAGCGCCTCAGTTTCCAAACCAGAAGGTTATTCTGGCTCTTCAGAGGACTGACTGTTTTGGCTGATTTGGTACAAGGAGCCTTCCAAAGCTGTACAGAGATTCTACATTGGGAATCACCCCCTACTCCAAGTGAGGAGCCCTCTTTAGAGGTCCTGGAGGGCACCAGGAAGACATAGGATGGACTCTGCAGGTCTGGGGGCCAGTGCTGTGCTTGGTCTAACATTTTTAGATTAGCAGTAGTTATTAGGATCTGTCTTCTGATGAAATGGTGGCACTTAAAGACCCATTGTCTTTGCAAACTCTCCTCAGCATGGGCGCTGTTTAAAGCTGATTCTGCAACCTCTCTAAAATCTATAGAGGTCTGGCTAACTGTCCCCTTTCCTTCCCCTCCAGTAATGCATTTCACTTCCAATTCCCCTTCCCACAAATTCCTCCCCTCCAGGCACAGCCTCCTCACATGCCCTCCTGAAGTTCATTGTTACCAGCAGGAACAGACCTACTAATTGTGACAGGTGGAGAGGAGACTCAGGACTTCCATTTCCTCTAGGAACAGGGAAGGGGGGAGCCATACAGTCCTGTCCCTCTATCAGGAAACCCCTGAGGTATGCAGCTGCACAGTTCCCAATGAGAAGGGATTCCAGGGCTACTCTCTTCTGCCACTACTGGGGAAAGGGGAGTGCTGACAACCCACCCCCAGCTCAGCTAGGAGGCAAAGTAAGCACGGCACAGCTCCTCTCCCTCCCAGTGTTGTATCCAGCTTGTAATGAACTCCCTGCAGCTCCTCCACCACTAGCTTCCTTTCTCCTATTGGTCACTTAACCCCACCGGGTGGGCATGGAGAAGCAGGAGAAGAGGAGGTGGTGACAGATGAAGAGAACTAGGGAAGCACCTTCTCCTCCGCAGTCATGTCCTCCCTCACTACCTCTGCTTTCTGGAGGGGCAGAGGGAGGAACAGAGGGAGGGTATAAATTCGCTTGCTAAAATGCTTGTTGACATGGAGTTACAATTGCAGGGACAAAACAGGGTCCTGCGCTCTTCCACAATGTCAGAGTTTGAGTCCCAGAACCCAAACAACCTAGAAAAGCTGCAAGGAAATGCAGGCTTAAGGTGACACAACACAATCACATAACTTAACTCATAGGAATACAAAGAGAAATTGGGAAGGTCACAGTACTTTACTGTCCCTGCACACAACCCCAAACCAAGACAATTATTCATAGTCCAACTGATCCTCAAAGTGCTCTGTGCATCAACAATCTGAGAAGTATTTGCTGCTTATTGGTAGAGACAACACAAATGGGCAAAAGATGCTAAGGGAAACATAAGATGTTGTGACCTTCCTAAGGACACCTCAGGGCAGGGACCACAGGGGTCAGAGCTAAGGTTGTGTGAGAACTGTTACCTTGGCACTCCATTTCTTGATTTTTCCAAGGTTTGTGTTCTGATTTTATAATGTTAACACTGTTGGTAAGGCATAGGTAGAGAGACCATATCTTTGCATTCTCTTCTTTTCTAACTTTTGGAACATCATGTTCTGGAAAGGCATAATTTATTCAAATTCTGCATATGAATATTTATAACAAACAAACTGCATATTCACTTGATTCTATTACTTAGAAAAATACTCTAAAAATATATTATATCTAGATATGTCAGAATGACAGTCTTTGGAGAGGGTTTTTTTTTTACCCAAAAAATGCCTATATGATTTAGGAGCTGGCCTGTGCCCAAATCCCACAAATTTCTGCACAAGCTTAACTTTGCACAAGCGAAGAAGTTTAATGCCACCAATGGAAATATTTATGTATGTAATACTAAACACATATTGAAGTGTCTGTAGAACGAGGGTCCCTAAGTCTGTTGGAAAACAGAATACAACAAATTACAAATTAGACTAAGCAAATCCAAGAGATTTAAAATCAAGTTTGGTACTTTGTCGTACACTTACTTACAGTACAAAAAGGTAATGACATTGAGGCAATAATTCTGATCCCTCCCAAGTGGATAAATTACAAAACCAGAATTGGATTGTTTTGAGGAAAACTGTGGTGCAAACTGTATTATTGCTATAGTACAATTTAATTGTATTTTTTTCTTCATTATCTGTCAGGTTCAGAAAGCAAAACAGATTCTTCATTTTGTATCTGGAGAGTGTGGTTAGTCTGGCCATTCAATGACCAAGTTATTTTACTGAAGCAGAAGGCTAAATTAATGAGAGTAAAATGACATCGAGCCTAGACTGTGATTGGATGAGACTGATCCACCTACACTTTTCATTTGGTTTATTTGGTTTAACCAGGATGAATCAGACTAGATCACAATGGTCCATTCCTGGCCTTGGAATCTATGAGCTCTAAGGAGATCCTGAGCCAAAAAAACAAAAACAAAAAATAGGAATAGTAAAACATAAAAGTAAATATTAAACATGATCAAAACTTATTTAGCCCTTAAAATATACTGAGCCTCATTCATAAGTTAAAATATTTGTTCAGCTATGACAGAGGGGTATTAACTTATTCCTACAACAGTCACTGCGCCTTAGCTATGAATTTTCATAAAAGTGTGCAACAAATTCTAGTTACTCAAAAAGCAAGGGTTTGCACTTACCAATATTAGTCGAAGAAGCTACACTAATAATGAGGGTACATTTGCTGGGTGCAGCATGACCTGTGCAATTATCACTTAATTGTACTTTATGGGCCAATACTGGGAGCCTCAGACTTTCTTCTCAAGGTTTGTCCTTCCTTCAGCACTTTTTCCCTGCCAGGCTATATAATTAGTCCTATTTCATAAGCTTAACTGTAAATTTGTTTTGATTAATTAGCCCCAGAGCTGACGTGGCACTTATTGAGACATGAGAGGGTTCTTGGTTTATTCAACGTAGAGACTACTGTACCCTAGGGGAGTCTCTCCATCAGCAATAAAATTTCACAAATTGTGTTTGAAAAACTTTTCTATATTTAATTAACTTTAATTTCTTTAAATTGCCCATTTTGTGATATAATGAAGGTGAGGTTAGCAAAAAGGAAGGATACAATGTATCAAGTTCAGGTTCTGTTGCTTATATGGAATTATCACCAGTTGAACACTGCCTTTTGGGTTGTTGATGAAAAAACTCAGTGCTCCTACATGAGTAATATAAGAAGTACTGAAAATCCAGGATAGGGATTTAAGTTACCATGGTGGCTATGTTCTGTAGAAATGGCAAAGGAAATATTGCACTTGCACAATCAAACTGTGTTCTGCTCTTCCATTTCAATAGGCAAAGTTCCATTCAATGGCATATTTGACTTTGAAGCATCTAAAGAAACTGTTTTTCGGCAATCGTACTATAACATCTTCTACCACGTTACTTAACTCTTGATGGGGTGACCAGATATCCCGATTTTATAGGGACAGTCCAGATTTTGGGGTCTTTTTCTTATATATGCTTCCATTACCCTCCACTCCCATCCCGGTTTTTCACACTTGCTGTCTGGTCATCCTAACTCTTGACAATGTTTGTACTTTAACAAAAAAAAAAGATCACATCCTATTTGTGACCTTGGCCCATTCAACTGCTGCTTTCCTATCACTCCTTTTGATTTTAGGCATGTTGGTTTAGGTAGGTTCATATACTGATAGTTGATAATCCCTAAAATCTCTTCATATAATTGCAGTATTGAACAGAAGCTTTCATGTTTACTACGGTATGTCTACACTATGAGATTATTCTGACTTTACATAAACCAGTTCTGTAAAACAGATTGTATAAAGTCAAGTGCACATGGCCACACTAAGCACAGTAATTCAGCAGTGTGCGTCCATGTACCGAGGCTAGCATCGATTTCCGGAGCGTTGCACTGTGGGTAGCTATCCCGTAGCTATCCCATAGTTCCCGCAGTCTCTCCTGCCCCTTGGAATTCTGGGTTGAGATCCCAGTGCCTGATGGGGCAAAAAACATTGTAGCGGGTGGTTCTGGGTACAGCCTCACCTCTCCCTCCCTGAAACAGCAGCAGACAACCGTTTCGTGCCTTTTTTCCTGGGTGAACTGTGCAAACGCCACAGCACAGCAAGCATGGACCCTGCTCAGATCAAAACCACAATCGTGGATGTTGTAAACAACTCGCGCATTCTCATGCCGTCTATGCTGAACTAGGACCTGCAAAGCCAGGCGAGGAGGCGGCAGCTACGGCAGCGCAGCGACGAGAATGAGGAGGACATGGTCACAGAATTCTCTCAAACCGCGGGCCCCTGCGCTTTGGAGATCCTGCTGGTAATGGGGCAGGTTCTAGCAATTGAACACCGATTTTGGGCCAGGGAAACCAGCACAGACTGGTGGGACTGCATAGTTTTGCAGATTTGGGACAATTCCCAGTGGCTGCGAAACTTTCGCATGCGTAAGGGCACTTTCATGGAACTTTGTGACTTGCTGTCCCCGGCCCTTAAACGCCAGAATACCACGATGAGAGCAGCCCTCACAGTTGAGAAGCGAATGGCAATAGCCCTCTGGCAGCTTGCAATGTCAGACAGCTACCGGTCAGTCGGGAATCCATTTGGAGTGGGAAAATCTACTGTGGGGCTGCTGTGATGCAAGTAGCCAAAGCAATCATTAAGCTGCTGCTACAAAAGGTTGTGACTCTGGGAAATGTGCAGGTCATAGTGGATGGCTTTGCTGCAATGGGATTCCCTAACTGTGGTGGGGCGATAGATGGAACCCATATCCCTATCTTGGCACCGAAGCACCAGGGCACCCAGTATGTAAACCTCAAGGGCTTTTCAATGGTGCTGCAAGCACTGGTGGATCACAAGGGACGTTTCACCAACATCACGTGTGGGATGGCCGGGAAGGGTTCATGACACTCGCGTCTTCAGGAACACTTACTCTGTTTAAACGCTGCAGCAAGGGAATTACTTCCCAGACCAGAAAATAACAGTTGGGGATGTTGAAATGCTGTAGTTATCCTGGGGGACCCAGCCTACCCTTGATGCCATGGCTCATGAAGCCATACACAGGCAGCCTGGACAGTAGTCAGGAGCTGTTCAACTACAGGCTGAGCAAGTGCAGAATGGTGGTAGAATGTGCATTTGGCCGTTTAAAGGCGCGCTGGCGCACATTACTGACTCGCTCAGACCTCAGCCAACCAATGTCCCCATTGTTATTGCTGCTTGCTGTGTGCTCCACAAATCTCTGTGAGAGTAAGGGGAGACCTTTATGGCGGGGTGGGAGGCTGAGGCAAATCACCTGGCCGCTGATTATGCACAGCAGCCAGACACCAAGGGCGATTAGAAGAGCACACCAGGAAGCGGTGCACATCAGAGAAGCTTGAAAATGAGTTTCATCACTGGCCAGGGTACGGTGTGACTGCTGTGTTTGTTTCCCCTTGATGAACCCCCCCCCTTGATTGACTCATTCCTGTAAGCAACCCACCCCCCCCTTCGATTACAGCTTGCTTTTAAGGAAATAAAGTCACTCTCATTTAAAAATCATGTATTTCTTATTAATTTATTATAAAAAGAGGGAGAGAACTGACAAGGTAGCCCGGGTGTGGTTTGGGAGGAGGATAGGAGGAAGGAAAAGGCCACTAAAAAAATTTCAAGTAATGACAGCCTTTTGGTTGGGCTGTCCATGGGGGTGGAGTGGGCGGGTGCACGAGCCTCCCCCCACGTTCTTTGTCTGGGTGAGGAGGATATGGAACATGGTGAGAGGTGGTTACACAGGGCTGCAGCGGCACTCTGTGATCCTGCTGCTGTTCCTGAAGCTCCACCAGACGTCGGAGCATGTCAGTTTGATCACGCAGCAGCCCAGCATTGCATCTGCCACCGCTGATCTTCCTGCGCCACACCTCATCTTCCTCTCCTCTCTCATCGTTCGAGCGTCCCTCCTGTCCTGTCCTTCACTTCACTGCATCTCTTTCCTGTAATTTGATACCACGTCCTTCCACTCATTCAGATGAGCTCTTTCATTGCGGGTCACTTCCATGATTTCCGAGAACATTTTGTCTGCGTCTTTTTTTTCCGCCGCCTTATCTGAGATAGCCTTCGGGGATGGAGTAGGGAGGCTTGAAAAATTTGCAGCTGCATGAGGGAGGGAAAAAAGGGAGAGAAGTATTTAAAAAGATACATTTTACAGAACAATGCTTATACTCTTTCACGGTGAACAACACTATTCACCTTACATAGCACATGTGATTTCACTACAAGGTCGCATTTTGCATCTTAATATTGAGTGCCTGCGGCTCTGGTGTTAGAGATCTCACAGACGCAGGTCTCCGGGCAGCAGAATTCAGCTTGCATGCAGCCATGGTAAGCCATTGTCTTTTGGCTTCTGCAGCCTTCATATATCCAGTGCCCTCCTTTCCCAAATACCAAGCAAATCCCGTTCAGTGCTGCTTTCTTTCCTGTTAATGTGCATGCAGCAATTCTCTGGGAAACCACTTTTACCCCTCCCATCCAATTCTCTGGGATCATGGAAGCTTTACCCCCTCCCTTGTCCGCCCACCGCGTGGCTGGTAGCAGGGAAGATCACTGCTAGCCAAACGCGCAAAAAAGCTCAGCGCCAATCCCCCTCCCTCCCCCTGCTTGGCTACCTGCAAGGAAGGATTTCTTTTAAGCAACAGGCAAACAGCCCAGTAGGAATGGCCATCTCTGTCCCCTTAATTAAATTCCTGAATTTCAACCAGGTTACCATGAACGATATCACTCTCCTGAGGATAACACAGCGAGATAAAGAACGGATGTTGCTTGAATGCCAGCAATCACCGGGACCATACGCAGCTAGGCTTTGTCATGCAATGATACCAGATTACTTGCTACATGCATGGCGTGGTCAAGTGTCCTACCATGGAGGACGGAATAAGGCTGCCCTGCCCAGAAACCTTCTGCAAAGGCTTTTGGAGTACCTCCAGGAGAGCTTCATGGAGATGTCCCTGGAGGATTTCTGCTCCATCCCCAGACATGTTAACAGACTTTTCCAATAACTGTACTGGCCGCGAATGCATCCCAAGTCCTCAGGGCAAATTAATCATTAAAAAACGCTTGCTTTTAAACCATGTTTTATATTTACAAAGGTACACTCACCAGAGGTCCTTCCATGGCTTCATTGTCTGGGCTAGTGGCTTGGGAGGGCTGGGAGGGTAATTTCCGTCTGGGTGAGAAAAAGCTCCTGGCTGTTGGGGAGAACGGAGTGCTGTGTGCTCTCTGCAAGCTCGTCCTCCTCTTCCTCCTCCTCATCTTCCCTCCGCAGAATCCTCAGCCATGGCTGAGATTACCACCCCCGCCTCGGAATCCATGGACAGGGGTGAGGAACTGGTGGCAGACACCCCTAGAATTGCATGCAGCTCAGCGTAGAAGCGGCATGTTTTCGGCCCTGCCCCAGACCTTCCGTTTGCTTCTCTGGTAGGCTTGTCTGAGCTCCTAAACTTTCACACGGCACTGCACTGAGTCCCTGGTGTGGCTCTTCTCCATCATGGCCTTGGAAATTTTTTCAAAATGTTTTTTCGTTTCGTCTTTTGGAACGGAGTTCTGTTAGCACGGAATCCTCTCCCCTTATAGCGATCAGATCCAGTACCTCCCGTGCGGTCCATGCTGGAGCTCTTTTTCAATTCTCAGGAGCCTGCATTACCACCTGTGCTGGTGAGCTCTCCACGCTGGCCAAACAGGAAATGAAATTCAAAAGTTCGCGGGGCTTTTCCTGTCTACCTGGCCAGTGCATCCAAGTTCAGATTGCTTACCAGAGCAGTCACAGTGGTGCACTGTTAGATACCGCCTGGAGGCCAATATCGTCGATTTGCAGCCACACTAACCCTAATCCGACATGGCAATACCTATTTCAGCGCTACTCCTCTCGTTGGGGAGGAGTACAGAAACCGGTTTAAAGAGCCCTTTATATCGATATAAAGGGCCTCGTTATGTGGAAGGGTGCAGGGTTAAATCGGTTTAACGCTGCTAAATTCGGTTTAAACGCATAGTGTAGACCAGGCCCTACAGTTAGAACAAGAAACCACCAACTACTGAATTCCCAAACTTTCTTTATTCAGACACCACCTTCTTAAAAAAACTGTTGTGAAGTAAACAGAACATTCAGAGAACATACAACCAATAGTATATGTGCCATAAAAATACTTTTATAACTTGTCTTCTATTAGGCAGAAAGAACTGTGATGTTATCACCTCCATTTTAATTTTTTACAGTTAAAGTTTTCATTTCATTTGAAATTAAAACAATGTTTCTAGTATCAAAAGCTCTCAGATGTGTCATATTTCTGTAAATATTTCAGAGTAACGTTCAAAATAAAAAGGAAATTGGGCATGGTTATAGTATAAGGCTGTGTTAAGACTATCAGAAAATACTGTGTAAATCTAAAGAAAAGTGACCAAGAATTAAGCCAAAGAGTTAAGTCAGATGTTCAGATGTCTTTCCGTGTTTTAAAGTATTTTAGAATTCCATTTAAATCATTCTAATGTTCCTTCATCTGACTCTTTCCAACTTGTAGAATCTGTATAGACCCAACATTGCACATGGTCATGAGAGTAATGAGGAGTATTAAAGGAGATGTATCTTTTAAATAAAAACATGAACAAGTCTCATCTAGCCTTGCAAAACCTACTCAGAAGAAAATCTTCAACTTTATAGTAGAAATTTTGTTGCGGAGTATTTGGCCATATAAACGAGGCTCAGGCAGATCAGAGAGCATTTCAGTTGGCTGCCCTCAGACCTAACAAATGACCACCACACCAGATGAAGTGCACACACACACGAGATTTTACTCAGTGTTCTTTTACAACAAACCAACAAACTGTTTTTGACAACAGGCAAGTGTCTGGTTCAATGGATCAGAAACGAACAAGGATCAATCTCTGTTGCCACACTAGTCCATAAACTGGGCCGTACTTTGCTTCAGGGAATAACAGAGACTTTCAAACCTTGATCTCTCTGCTAAGCCTACCAGAAGTATGGTAACTATGATATGGATGCGCCCAGGAAAAAGTAAAGCGATGTCACTATTTCATCTCATACTTCAAAAAGTACAACTAACAGAAAAACATCGATCTTGTTCAATACTAACCTGGCTCAGATCTGAACAAGTAACTTACTAGATAAAATGCTCTGTATTCTATTATCTAACTAGTCATCCAATCTCACTTTTATATAGCATTATACAATAGGTATCACTACGGTCTATCAAGTAAATAAAATGACAGGTTGTGCTATTTCCTTGGATAAAGTTATTGTATCATGTAAATGATGTGCATTATACAAAACCCCTAAAATAGCCGAATACAGAATCTGAACTAAAAAATAACTGTGCTTAGAGTTCCACCTAGTGGAGTATATTGGAAACATTTCTAGTAATAGACTATACAAGATTTATAAATGCAGGACTACATTTTTTAAAAAGTGTTTGATTTTCACAACTACACCTCTACCTCGATATAACGCCGTCCTTGGGAGCCAAAAAATCTCACCGCGTTATCAGTGAAACCGCGTTATATTGAACTTGCTTTGATCCACCGGAGTGTGCAGCCCCGCCCTCCCGGAGCACTGCTTTACCACATTATATAGAAATTCATTTTATATCAGGTGACGTTATATCAAGGTAGCGGTGTACCAGTATGTTTCTCTCTTCTGCTTTTCCTTCTCCCCTAGCGAAAATTTTCCATAGACTATGTCCTTAGAGCCAGTTTTATGTGCATTGAACTTCCTGCTTTAGGAAGTCAGACTCCCTTTTCATGGCATACTGCGGGACCAAGGAAAAGCCTACTGCTCTACTATCATTAGTTGGTTTAATAATGTATTCCATTATTTATCTCAAAATGACGTCTGTCCAAAGAAGATAAAATTAAGTCTGTGGGCAGAACAGGAATGTACAGATGTCCACTGAAGAGGCAAGGCACCTATTAAGAGATATCTGCAGACCTTCTCCAAACTCTACACACTAGACATAGCAGCTTTGGCTGGGGCTGCATTTGAATATAATAGCTAGCACCAGGATCATAAGCAGGCACTGCTACTTAAACAACTAAAAACCAGACCTTCTGAGATCTAACTTAGCTCAGGTTTTTTTCTATACAAGCTTAAATGCCTTTGTTGCTTGTATTATCTCAAGCACATTTGGGCTTTCCTGTTAAGGAAGCTACAGGAAAGAGGCTACCAACTTCTCCACTCCAAACCCCCTCTTTCAAAGGAATGATATTGTTGGAACATCCAAGCACTTTTGCAGATAGCTTTGAAGTTAGTCAGCAGCTGATGAACCAAATACAACGTACTGTGAAGCCAATTCATCTTCACTATTTTCATGTGTGCCAGAAGTTTAGCATAACAATCACTGCCAAGACTTTCTACGAAGTGATTCACAGGTAGTGGATCATCAAACAGCTTTCAACTCCTATTCAGCTTTTTCTACTTCCTCCTTTTCCTGTGCAATGGCAGAGGTAATTCAGAAAAGGGGGCCTATTCGAATAGTTGTGGTTTATCCTCATCTTAGGCCATAATGAAATTTGACTCGCCTGGGAGGCTAACATTATCCACACCATCTGCTGTCTAGACACTTGGCTTCAGGAGTACACTGTAAGTTCATGATTTTCCCAGAGGTCCTCATTACTATACAGGAATTCATGGAGCATAGCAGAGGTAAACCTTAACAATTCTAATGCAGCTGGCAGTTGCCATACTATCAAGGTAAAAGGTGCGAAGTAAAATAAAATACCCACATATTCAGAACTAACCATACACTCATTCTGTAGTCTTCATATATATCTAAATGCACAGGATAACTGGGGACACTGACAATCAGTCCAGCAGTTCAACTATCTTCGGTTTATTTAAGATGACAGCACATTCTCTGAAAGGCAGGTAGCAAGGCTACACATTTAAATAGAGATTATTTTGAGAACCTTGCTTGGTGTCAGGTTAATAAATATTCTACATTCTACAAAATATTTTATCTGAAGATCTCACAACACTTTTCAGATATTAAACTTCACAATACTCCTGTGAGGTAGTTAAGTATTTTACCCATTGTATAAGTGAGAAAGCTGATAAGCTGGCAGTGGGTGGGAAGGGGGAGGAGAAGAGTGATTTGCCCAAGGTTTCACAGCAAGAAAATGGTAGAGGCAGAAATAAAAACCTGGAGCCCTGATTCCCAGTTCTCTTCTCAAGACACTAAAAAATATCCCCCCTGTACACTTGAGAAATAGTTCTGGTGCTGAAAACATGGAAGTCTCTCCTCAAGAAATTGCTGACATTTTATACTGCCCCTGTCAAACAGGGTGATGTGCCTAAGGAAAAGATCAGATATCCAGAGTGTGAAACAGGGACTTCCACAATCCTTTGGAAGCCAACTGTATTAGTAAAAACGTATATTCAAAAAAATATATAGCACATTCGGACACAAGACTTAATATTGCACAGGAAGTGATATGCTCTACTTATGGCTCAAAGAAAATATTCCAGCTACTTGAATGACAAGAAGTATGGTCAAAGAACTAGTGAAATCATTATTTTTGATAGAAAATTATGGGACCATTGACTACGCTCCAACATCTGACCCAAGACAGAGTTCCAAACCTATGAAACTCATTACCAGATAAGAATGACTGCTAACCTTGCAGCATTCAGAAGCAAATGCAAAATGCACTTTTCTATTCAAGCTTTCATGCAATATTATCTTTAATCATACCACCATTCTACGATAAAAGCCAAGCCTGCCCTCCTATCAGCAGGAAAGGAAGAAACATGTCATTCGTAGTCTTTGGAGATGCTCCAACTACAATGATAAGCATTAGCATAGGAGAGGAGAGATTTATTTTACTTTAAAAACAGAGACTGACTTTTGTGGTTCAAGTGTGTTTTTTAGTAAGGCTGCTGAACTATTGTAATTTATGAACGGGTAGCTGTACTTTAAATGCAGGCTGTTCCCTTACCATGCCTTCTGCTTTGTCAAAGCGAGCCTCTGCGCCAGTCCTAAACCAGGCACATCTCTTCCTTCCTAAGCATCTGTCTTTGCTTTCACACCGTTCTTTCCCTGGGTTCAGCTCTAGCCCCTCAGGGGCTCTGCTCAGTCTCTCTGTCTGCCCATTCTTCACCCCTTGCCTCAGCCTGCCCTATTTCTCCTTCCCAAGGCCTCTTCCTACGCTCCCCTCAGACTTCTTGGCTGCTCTCCCACTCCTTTATAGAGCACTGACTCCCATGGATGTCCTCCATGCCTGTCTCTCCCACAGGCTGCCCTCAGTCCCCACCCCAAGCAGGCCTGGTTTAGTCACATAACCCACCTGTGACCTGACTTCACTCTTTTCTGCCACATGGGGAGGCAAGTCAAGTGAGGCACAGGTGCAGCTGAGCCCCAACACTCAAAGGGCCAGCTCGCCCTTTGACACCAATGCAGCTGTGTCTGTCCAAGCCAGCAGACAGCCTGAAATGCTAGCTCTGAGAAGCACGAACTACTTCTACCATCTCAACCACACCACCACTGAAACAACTTACAAGGTCAATACTTAACCATTTCACTACTGATTGAGGCCCACAAAAAAGGGGAAGGATGATCACTTCATGACTATATGAACAGTCTACTGCAAATGGCATCCCTATTAAGGGAGCAAGTCTTGAGAGTCCATGAAGTCCAGCAGAGGCATCTCATGACAGCACCACAGGTGGGAACAACTCAGAAGAATATGACATCCTTTTCCAATTTAATTCCTGGATGCCATGGATCTAAAAAAAGGATGCCTCTAGCAGTAAACTGTAAAGCACAGCTGATCCTTAAAGTCACTAGAACCTTTCACTCAAACCTGAACGCTGCTGTTTCTACAGAAATCACTCAGGGACAGCATTACAACACCTTTCATAAGAAAGAAATGTTTTTAAACAAATGTATAGCTTGGCTACATGATGAATAAGATGTGATAGATATGTTAACTTTCTACTACAAATTTCTGAAACCTGTAAACTCCAAGGATTATGTTAATTACGCATAAATGAAGTTAATGGAAAACATATGCTTGATATTAGAACACTTCAGAGATGTGAAGGCTGAAGAGAAGGAAAGTAGAGCATGCCCTTTGCTTGTCTCATCAACAGGGTTGAAAGCTAGGACCTTTAGATCCACGACGTGAAATTCTTATCAGTTGAGCTAATAGAGTAGCTGGCAACAATAGTAGGCTGTTACTCTCTCTGTGGACCAACCACAAGAGGGAAACAGTGACTTACCCAACTAGTTGCTATATAGTAGAGCAGGGATCGGCAACCTTTCAGAAGTAGTGTGCCGAGTCTTCATTTATTCACTCTAATTTAAGGTTTTGCGTGCCGGTAATACATTTTAACGTTTTTAAAAGATCTCTTTCTATAAGTCTATAATATATAACTAAACTATTGTTGTATGTAAAGTAAATAAGGTTTTTAAAATGTTTAAGAAGCTTCATTTAAAATTAAATTAAAATGCAGAGACCCCTGGACCGGTGGCCAGGACCCGGCCAGTGTGAGTGCCACTGAAAATCAGTTCGTGTGCCACCTTTGGCACATGTGCCATAGGCTGCCTACCCCTGTAGTAGAGGAAAGGTGGGAATCCAAACGCCTGGGTTCTATTTCTGGCTCAGAAGGGGAGTGTGTTTTAGCGATTAGAAACACAGATTTGTCACATTCATTCTGAAAATCAGCATAGCAAAGTGGAAGGGTAGGGTGTGTCACATTAGAGAGCTGCTACCTATTCCTAGCTCTGTCAGTTGTGTCCTGGTGCAACTTTTCAGTTATCCCATCTGCACAATGGAGAAAATGTTATTGACTGCCTCCTAAAGAAAGTGCACAAAATCTTACTCAATAAGGGCTGTGAAAAGCATGCAATTCCCTTACCAGTTAGTGGAACAGCTGAAATTACAACTCATGTTCCCAGCCCAGAACACTTTCCCTAGGCCAAAGCATATTCTGCAGCTGCTCTACTGCCTGTTTACTCTGTGGAGGCAGGCAGGGATTTCAGTGAGGCCTTGGAGCAAGCTCAGTGCAATTAAAATGTTCAGAGTTTCAGCTACAAGCCACTAACAAGTTCTACTGAGCATAGGCAAATGGTGGTTTTCAGAGGCTTATAATTTGGACAAATCTGGATGGACTTTCACAAAGACAGAAAAAGATATTTCTCTGAATCATTCCCCCGTCAAATTCAAACTCCTGCTTCAAAAGCAGGTGCTGAAACCCTTCACTTCATTCTCAGAAATGGATAAAATATTTTCGGAAAGAGAATTCAATCTGAAGCAAAAAGCACACATGGAAAATTTCAGCTCAAATGGTTAAACTGGCAAAGTTACAAAAGTGACTGTAAGTCTATTAATGAAAAGTGTTAGGCAACTAGAAAAAAAACAGTTATATCTATTGCAACTGTTGTTCTTCCAGACGTGGGTGCAGACATGAATTCACTCAGATGCGTGCATGTCCACCAGGCTCGAGCACTTTATGTAGCAGTATCTATTGGGGCAGCATATGCACCCAGGACCTCCTCATGGCCCCTCCTGAGGCTATGTAAAGACAGCACTGCAACAAACCCCTCAATTCCTCCACACCGGAATACATGACTGAAGACTCCAATGCAAAGGGGACGGAGGGCGGATCATTTAATACATGCCTGCACCCACATCTCTGATAACAAAAGTCATAATATAGCTAAGTGACTTTTTTCTTCTTCGAGTGGTTACAGATGTGTATTCCACTCAGATGACTCACAAGCAGTACCACCAGAAGGAGGGGCTTGGAGTCAACTTGAAAGAGTGAATTGGACCTTGAAGCAGAGGTGATGGCATAGTGCTCAGTAAAGTTATGCACAGAGGACCAAGCAGCAGCCCTACATATATCCAGTATGGGAACATCCCTGAGACACGTGACCAAAAGTTCTGACTATTCTCTTGGATAAACTCAGTTGGATGTCCAAAACTGCAGCCATCCTCCTTAGGAGGTCCTGGTAAGACTTAAAGTCTTCCAGAACCAAGAAAAATGAATCTGGAATTGTGGGTTCATCCAGTGAGGAGGATGACAATGGAGGAGGTGCAAGTGGACCGTCCTGGGGCAAGTCCTGTTCCTGTAGTTGCTTTGCTGTATCAAAGACTCAGTGAAGGTAATATCAATGTGTGCCCCCAAAACAGGTGGCTCAAGGAACAGAATGGTCTGCTGACCCTCCCTAGAGTGTGCTGATGATCATGACCTTGGAGAGCTGGGAGCTTCCCTAGGGTTTCAAGGGGGCCAGTAAGGAAATGAGTAGGTCATAAGAAGCCAGTATGTACCAGGCCATGACTCTCTGTGCCTGCTGTAGAATCAGTCTCAGTACCAATGCTCTTCCTCTGATGGTGGTTTAGAAGACTTCTGCAACTGACACCTAGGAGGGGATGGAAAAGTAGAGGACGACTCCAAAGCCTGCTGCAATAGGAAATGGATAGGCCAAACCTGAAGGGGTCACTAAGTATCCTGCTCTGTCTGTAACCCATGGAAAAAACAGCATCAGTACCAGAGTCAGTACAGTAGTCAGTACCATGAGTACCGCATGAGATCGAGGATGCATTGAGAGGCAGAACCAAGAAGGGCTTTGGCCCCAGTGCCAAGATACAGGACACCATTGTTACACTGTTCAGAGAACAGCCTGACATTGAAACTGTAGAGCTAAGATGGAGGCTGATGTTGAGGCCAAAGAAAAAGCCAGTACAACAGGGCTTTCCTTCAGCAGGTTTCCTAGCCAGTACTGACAATTGTGCCAGTAAGTCTACACTGCAAGGCAACCTATCTGGACAGGCCAGGAACTGCAGGGTCCATCTCCACAGCAGAAAACTCATGAACCAGAAGAGACTCTGGGACAGAAAGGCACAGTATGCCAGCTGCTGCCCGATAAGCCTGTGGCATCACTGGTACTGACAATGCCAGGACTGAAATCGAAATCATTGGTACCGGACTCAATAGCTGTTCCACAGATGGTACCCGAGTTGATGGCACAGTACAAATGTATTCTGGCCTCGTTACCGTGGAGCAGATGGACACTCCTGATCTATCCTGAGTGCTCAGAGAGTCTCGGTGATGGTCCACACTCATTTTAGAAGAGGAGAAAGTCTCTGAGCTGGAATGTCCCCAGTCAGTCTTATCAGTTCTCTTACACAGAAGCCCAGAGGAAGGAGAACAATCTATTCTCCTCCAAGGGGAAGAGTCGAAGTCTAGAGGACTATACGAGACCACTGCCACCCTTGAAGCAGTGTGAGGGGCCGGATGATCTGTCAAAGGCCCTGGTGTTTAAACAGGCCTCCTGGCTTTTCCATGAGGTGCTGTTTGTGATGCAGTTCTCCATGAAATCTGCATTCTCTTGAATGACCAGAAGATACTGCACATTTCTGTTGTGTCCCTCATTGACAGGGGTCCCTCCCCACTCTGAACTCTGGGGTACTGATGTGGGGACCCGCATGAAAGACCCCCTAAGCTTATATTCCACCAGCTTAGGTTAACTTCCCCAAGGCAAAAATTCCTTTCCTTGTCCTTGGACTGTATTGCTGCCACCACCAAGTGATTTAAACAAAAATTCAGGGAGGGGCCACTTGGAGCCTTATCCCCCCAAACCCATTCACCCCATTTCCTGGGGAGGCTTGAGAATACTATTCTAACCAATAGGTTAACAAAGGGAGCACAGACCAAACCCTTTGTTTCTTAGGACACTGAAAATCAATCAGGTTTTTAAAAGAAGAGCTTTATTATAAAGAAAAAGTAAAAGAATCACACCTGAAAAATCAGGATGGAAGGTAACTTTCCAGGGTAATAAAAAGATGTAAAACACAGGGGACTCCCCTCTGGACCCAACTTCACAGTTACAAAAAACAGGAATAAAACTCTCTCTTAGCATAGGGAAAATTCACAAGCTAAAACAAAAGATAATCTGACACATTTCCTTGCCGTACTTACAATGTTTGTAATCTTGGATGCTCATTTCAGGTATGTTTTTAGGAGATGTTTTTCCCTCTCTGTTCAGAGAAGGAACAAACAAAGAGCGTAAACAAAACCTCCTCCCCCGCCACCTCCAGCTTTGAAAGTATCTTCTTTCCCTATTGATCCTTCTGATCAGGTGCCAGCTAGGATAATTGAACTGATTAACCCCTTACAGGTAAGGCAATTCAGTACAGCTACTCAGAAGGGACTTTATGCTACCCTTAGCTGTATGTTTATGACACTCATCAAGACACAGCAAGCACTGTGCAATCAGTGTGTGGGGATCACCCCACACTACTGACAGTGCTTAAACCTGGTGAGGGTGTATCACCAGATTTCTACACTAACTACTTAAAATGAATATAAACTACTGTGTAACTAACCTACTACTAACAACCTCCAAAAACAACACAGAGAAAACTCACTGTGATGCAGTAACTATCAGGTAAACTGCACAGAGATCTGCGACTCAGGCTGTGAGTAGGAGAAGGCACTGGGGGCTCAAGGGCAGTGCCACCCTTTTATACAGCCTCAGGATGGGGCCTGAGACTGCACAGGGCACATGCAACAACCCGACAGGTACTGTTACACAAAGTTCTCCAGCTGTGACACATGAAGCATGAGCACACCTGAGTTCAACACACACCTGAAAACACCTGAAGAACAACTATTGGCATTAACACTAGTTCTGCCTGTAATATTTGTATTTGAGTTAAAAATATATTTTGAGTGCGATAATTGGCCTAATTACAATGAAATTGTCTTTGGTTAGTCATTTTAACAATGCACCAGCAAACATTTTATGAAAATAATTCAACTGCTTATTGACAGTGAAACAGTCCTAATGCTAAATAGATCAAATTCATACAGAAATGCTCTAAATATGTACCTAGACAATTAAGATGTCTTATTTAAATCACGGCAAGCTGATAAGCATACAAAGCAGGAGTGTGCCTAGCAATTCAATAATGACTCCCTTTGATCCTATTTATATACCAGTTTTGTCAAAAAAACAACTGCCTCTGATGTGATAAACAAATTTGAGATCTTAGATCTCAGCATTTTCCTGGTTTAGACAACTGAATTGGGGGAATGGGTTACCAATGAGGTGAAGGTTCATTAATTTCAACAAGAGGTATTTGTCAAGTAACATAGGATGCATCAAGAGATTATCTATATCTCATTTTTCTTTTTCAAAAAAAGATGAAAGCATTGAACTGCCCGGAGAAAATATAGCTGTTACAAAGAGACATTTGGAGATAGCCAGAGCTGACAACTTTTATCTCTGCTAACGTCTTGTCCCCTGAGATGCATTATAGTGCAGTGACATCAAAGCTGGATTGACGACTATGACTGCTATTATCAATGACACAAGGATAAAGAGAGGCCTGAGGTATCGGCAATGATAAGCAAAATAGAAAATCTACCATAAAAAATACTGTCCAAAACTTACCCAAATACCAACTTTCCATTGGTACAGTTTCGCAAAGTGAGGCATTTTGCATTTGAAAAGGGCATGTGAAAATCTCAAAATTGTCTGCAACCTCTACTAACAGCCACCATATAGGACTTGAGGAGAAGGCACAGGACAAGGTGGTATAAGCTTTCAACCATACACTACAGTTCATTTATTAAAATATGATTTTTAAAAAATTAGTACCTCTACCTGTCTGTTGCACAATCAAGTTTTTATACTGTATACACACAGGAGATCAGAGTTAATTGGTACAATGGACCCTTTAAGTGTCTTTAATTTTCTTAATTCTGTAGGAGCTCAGGTATCCTCTTTTTGGTAGTAGAAAAACTGCTTTGTATATGCACAGCTATAACATTTAAAAATGCAATTTTTTAAGAATACAATGTTCAGATGGACATAAAAGGCCCTTTTATATTCAAGAGTAATTGGATAATAGAAAACCACACTGCGTACAAACTTTAAATATATTTTAGGAGAAACTTTTATGTACAAAGTTATTTTCCCCACCTTTCTCCTTTCAGCTGTGTGAAAAGAAGAATACTTTCCTCATTCAGGAGATTCCGTATGTTGTATCCATTTCCTAAGAGTAAAAGAATAAAAAGTCATCAGAACATTTTATAGCATTATGACCAAGTTGCTATAGCATCACTTAACTTTGAACACTTTTCCTATAGGCATTTTGAACTCTTTGGCAGTTAGGGTAGGTCAGCAACTTAAACAGGATTTCATGCATAATTCCGAAGAACAATAACGGCCAAGCCACCAAAGCCTGAATGTGAATTTAAAATTTATTAAGAGTTGGGAGGAAAGAAACTGCATCTAGAATTGTTTACTTTGATATAGAGTTAGACTAACTTTAAGAGGATGTGTATTGAGGAGTGTCTTGAAGAGAATGCATAAGATTGGGCCATTAGCCCTCAACAGCTATAAGAAAACTTTAATAAAAGCAGTGATTTTCATACCAAGAAAAAAAAAATCAAGGCTATCCCCTCAAGAGGTTCAAACTGGTAATTAATTGGAGTTCTCAAGAATAATGTCTGCAGATCCTCACTACTGATTTGTATGCTCACGCCACCACAAACTTAGAACCATTTAAAAGGTGGCGAGTGGACACATACTTCTTACAGAGTAAGGCTTTTGAAGGGAGTTACAGAGAGATCTACAGCCTCTAGCACCTTCAATGCCTTTCCACTTATATTCAGAATACCAGTAGATGGACCCTAAGGAAGTGGAGAAGGATGGAAGTTAAGTATAGATCTGCAGAGGCCATACACAGAGATTTTACCAGTCATGGGTAAGTGACCAATTTTTTCCCTTCAGAAAGTATTGCTGCAGATCCTTATTCTTGATACATTAAGAAGTAACAACCTCCTCAAGGAGTGGGGGCTTGGGAGATTTGCTGGTGCCTTTCTCTGTGTGATTTGAGAGTGGGTTCAGGGAGCATTCATGCAATCTAGCTGGGTCCTGGGCATCATATGCTGTTGTACTGAGTGATGACAGCACCTGGAGGGGTTTGCTGCTGATCACTAGCAAAGCACTGTGAGAGACAGCGCAGGCTGGAGAATTAAGGGGACACAGTGAAAGCCCACTTCCAGGTTGTACCCCAGAGATCCCATCACAATATTATGTAAGTTTCATAAAAACTGCCTTCAACCTAGTGAAATTGACTGTCTACTTCAGAATCATCACCAATTAAAGTCATACGCTTTAATACTGTCTGATCCATTTACAGCAAACTTTAATATGGAATAGATTCCATTTTAACTTTACCTTGAAAGGAAAAAACTGGGTAATTAACAAAAAGTTTGTCCCTCTTAATATCCAACTTGTGTAACCTAGCCTGGACAGGTAAATTATGTGATTTCAGAAACCAAGCCAGAGGTGTCAAACTTATTCAAGTGGAATTTTACGACAATTTTAAACAGAACATTAGTGTGCAGATGCAAGACCAACTGAATGCAATAAATAATCAGCCAAAGTTGGTAACTTGCCGTCTTCCTTGCAGATGTTATAGCTAGGAACAGTATTCTGGTGCAGATAAATGGAATACTTCAAGGGCTCAAGGTGTAACTATCACTCTACTCCTGGGAGACTCCAGACAGGCATTTGCCAGGCTGCACCACTACAGTAGGGCTGTGGCTGAATGTGAAAAGAGGTTAGATTGTAAATAATGTGTGTTGTGTGATGCTCAAATGTCCAATGGATCAGCGCACCTTCAGCCTGAAACATACCAGGGAGAAGATGCCCCTAAGGGGCTGGCTAAGTAGGCTTTACCTTTTATGCCCAAAATGAGGGGGAGCAGTGCCTGCTGCTTTTCTTTTTTAAAAGGAGGCTTTGAAAGTCAATTCTGGGTACCTGAAGAGCCAGCATTCACTAGATCCAGATTTGCTCAGTTACTGGCTAACACTCACAAGAGTAGTAATTGTTGGTTCTAGCTCCATCCAGTGATCTTACAACCAGATGGGGATTCTGAGACCAGAGTAAAAAACTCAGCAACACCAAAAATACCTGAAGCTCTTAGCCTCTGTTACAATGCACTGACATCCAGTATCTTCAGGTGGGTCCAATCAGTTCCAAGTGTCTCAAATCTGGCAGTAATTCCCCTTGGGCTACCTATAATTTTGGCTCTGGCATGGTTGTGGATCTCACTGCTATTTTTGGCTCCAGAATCTGTTCTTGAGAAGCAGCCTCCATTGCTGAACTCTCTACAGTAAGTGGTAGGTGTTCCCAAAGCTCCAGATAGCCTGTGCGGACCTCTCACCCTTCAATTTTGGGTCTGAGGCCCCGTATCAGAGAAGTGCCAAGGATGTAAGGGAACTGAATCCTCATGGGAGATAAAATAGATGTTCATACAATCCCCAAAGTCTTCCACCAAGACTTCTTCCTTTGTAGTGAAAGAGGTTCTTAATGTGGGCTTCTGACAACTTGATCTTTTTTTCTGCCTCCAATCCTAATATTCTGAACTATTTATTTCCACCACAGACTGGGATTAATTCATTACTACTGAGATGAACTTTGCATGTCACCCATCTAAATGAGGGACTTACGTTTTCGGTCCTTTACTGTGAAAAGGTTTAAGAAGAACCTGTTCTAGGTTAATCCAGTTTGCAAACCTGCTTCATCACAGGATTTCAACTTGGGGCTAATGAGAAAGATAGCAACTAGAGAAAAGACGATTTCCTGAACCTGCATTAAACTGGAACCAAATCCAGAACAGGAGATGAACTGATTAAAATATTTCCCGAAAGCTGTGTATATTGGAATTGATCACATAACAGTAAAATAATAAATCTCTTCCCCCACAAGGGACTGGGGGGAAAAAATCCAACATTTACTTTTTTAGATTGCCTGGAAAAATTTCAGACTGCTCCTGTATCTGATTAACTGAACAGGTCATAACTAATGAAACAATTATCCCTCCCTCATATTGTTACAGCAAACAAAGAGGAAAATAATAGAAAAGACCATTTTTTACGTGCTGCTAATTGGGTTTCTTTCAGTCCCATAATACGCAACTCAGACCATATTATAACTAAGACTGTGAATCTGCCACAGAGGTCGCAGAAGTCACCGATTCCATGACTCTCCACGACATGTTTGACTTCCACAGCTGCAACAGCCAGTGTGGCTGGCTCCGGGGCGGACTGAGAGCTGTCCCCAGGAGCCTCAGAACAGTGGGTGGACAGAGGCAGTCAACCCCAACAATCTGAGCAGGGGCCTGCTGTCAGCCCCAGGGATTCCCCAGAGCAGCAGTGGCCTAGGAGCAGCTAAGGTTTAGTCATGGGTATTTATAGTAAAAGTCAGACAGGTCGGGGCAGTGAATTTTTGTTTATTGCTTGTGACCTGCCCATGACTTTTACTAAAAATACCTGTGACTAAATCTTAGCCTTAATTATAATCTCCTACCAGCAGATGAAAACAGGAAACAACTTTTGTGATGTTAGACCCTAACGAAGGAAGATTTACCAGCTTAACGCATTCTTTTAAAAAAACTTCTTTTAGAAAACTGGAGCAGTAACAACAATAAAAGCAATTGTGACAATATAAAGAAAACTCTATTTTCACTCCCAGAATTGTGAGGCGTTGTATAAAAAAGTCCCAAAAGGTATGATTAGAAACTAACAAACAGGACAATGTTCTAATTCCCTCCAACATTACAGCAAACCAACAGGAATATCCTAGCTGGAATATTATGAAATTTGTGAGAAAAGTTAGTCAGTAAAAACTGCTTTTTCCTAGTGCCTCTAATATCCAACACTTAAAATGCTTTCTTCAGTTTTGGCTACTCATTCTTTATAGCTCCGTCACAACTACTTCCCTGTATCAAGTTTATTCACAAAGTTTCTTTACTTTTGAAATGGGAGATCTTTTTTACTCTTTTTCTCAATATTATGACTTTTTAATCTCAGTTTGAGAACTCTTGCAGAACTCACTGTTACCTGGGTACAACTGATTTTCAGCTCAACTCCTCTGTTGATATTTTGTCTTTCCTACCATATTTCAGGATCCAAGAGCAACCAAATCCTATTCTCCTTCTACAGGCACAGAAGACTGGATTCTTTAGCAATTTTAGTATTCTTGATCTAGTCACCTGCTGAAAGTGACTACATCCAAATGCTAGAACTAAAAGTCTTCGGCAGATGAACAGAGCCTGCTTCATGGTTCTGAGCTCCAAGACATTTAGTATGTTTAACTCACTGACCTTGTCCACACATTAGGACTTTTCAGACCTATAATTCGGAAAACTCTTCTGATGGGAATACTGGCAGAAGCTCCAAGTTTAAACAAAGCTCATATTTAAACATGATGGTAAAAATAATTGTGCCTGTCTGAACTATGGAAAGAATAGTCAAAGTGGAGTTGGCTTTGGTAGTTTTACCATATTTTTCACACAGAACGTGTAAGTCCTTGACAGTCAGATGTCTGTAGTTATTGGGTGGATAGACAGCTGCATGAGAAATTAGCATCCATGGCCAATAGAGGGCCAGTAGTAAGATTATAGGGTGAATTCACCAGGGGCTTTAGACGCCTGCGTTTAGTAAAAATGTACCTAATAGTATTTGTAGTGACAACTGTTCTGGCAGGGGCAATCTAGACTAAATCCTGCAGGGTTTCAGTACATACCTTTAAAGATGCATTGTCCACAGCAATAGAGAGGACAAGAGCCATCCTAACCATGTCATCTCCAGCCCCTGAAAAGTCTTTGACCCTTTGCTTGGGACTACTAACTTAAAGACAGGAAATCCTGCTAAAAAATGGAGCTGCAAACTAATTACACTGAAAGCCAAATAACTTAGTCCTTGTCTACAGTGGAAAGCCACACCGCTTTAATTATACCCGTATAATTCACCTGGTGGGGATGCAGTTATGTCAGCATAAATGGTATAGCCATTCCCATACAGGAAGGGGAATAACTATACAGGTTTAAATCACCTTTATGCTGGTATAACTGCATCTACAATAAGGCTTCAATATAGTATAGCTTTCAGTAAAATATATATCATAACCCTAACCAACCATAAAGTTATACCAGTAAAACTCAACTGAAGATCAATCCCATAATAAGCAAGCTGGTTTAGCTGACCAGAAAAGATCAAAGAACTGAACAGTGTCTGGCAGTCTAGTAACTTTCACAGGTTGAAGATGACCTCACTATTTCCTTTTCCTGCCTTCTGCTAGTAACAAGATATAATAGCCATGATTTGGGCAAACATAGTGGGGATTTCTCCAAACCTTTTTATGAAAACGTTAACACTTCAGGTAATACTGCTACACCTTGTACTAGCTCTTCTTGAGTGACTGAAGACAAGGTCATAGCTTTTGGCTTCATGGTGCACTTGAAGCCTGAAGATAACCAACATAAACATACACTGTTTTGTGTTACTGCTTACACACAATGGACCATTAACTTCTCTCTGCCTTTGGGACTCATTCACCTCTTAATGAGGTTCTTATCCCCAGATTCAGCAAAAGTTCCCAATTATTCCCTATCTTTCTCCTAGCGACCCCTGCCCCTTCAGCTTAGTTTCCATCACTTATACTCTCCCTTCAGCTGGTCCTTTTGCAACAAATTGTTTTTAAAAGGTACTTACCTTCTGGGACATAGAAAAAATCTCCTGTAGTCAGAAAGTAGGATGTCTTATGAAGGGTAACAATAATCTTGCCATGGATAACATGGAAAGCCTTCAAAAATCAAATCAAAAGCAAATATTCTATCATTAGTGAAATATATTCTTTGCAAAATGATCATAGTACTATCAAAGAAAAAAATCCTTTAGGCTGAAACTTTCTCCTCTCATAGACACTAACTTTTTTGTACAAATACAAATTAAACACCTCAAAAAACGAATAAGCCCCCAACTCCTCTCGTCACTGCCCCCACCCTACTGCAAATTATGGTTGTGAAATCAAGCATTTAATAAAGACAGGTATTTGAAATGTAACATTTTCTCCTATAGTAAGACTTTTACATTGTTGCCTACAAGTTACGGTATTTATTAACAATATCCAGATATTTACCATAGAACGAAGAACACAGGAAGGCTAACGCGTGCCAGATGGCTAAGTTACTTTTGCAGAGCAAAATTTAACTAAGTGACTTTCCCTTATTTTTCAGTGTTTGATTCTACAATGTAAAGGTTTCATTAATGTGTTTTCTACATGTATTCCTTTTTAAGAAAACGTAATAAAAGTTACAAATACAGCATTAACGTCAAGTAGTAAAATACTTCTAACAATATTAAACAGGTCTTTAAAGTATCAAAGCCTTTCAGTACATGGTATTTTGCTACAGAAGAATATATAAGGAAACAGATGTACTCACTATATTATCTGTGTATACAAATTGGTGCCCTTTTTCTTTAAGCGGTTTCAAGATCAATTTACCAGCAGCAAAAACAGATGTATTCAGGTTTTTATATATTTCCACTGACTCATCATTGAAGAAACAAGAATGACTATTTCCAGTGTTCACACACTCTACAGAAAAACAAAATTGCCAGAAGCTGAGCAACAACATCCACGTGTATATTAAATATTTTTGTCATTAGCACAGCATGCCATCCAATTTCTTAACCATATTAAGTACTCAGCATAGTACTTTGTTGTAAGATTCCAGGTTCAGTAGACTGAAAAATTCTAGAGTAGTGTGCTATCTCCCTACCTTTTTCCCCTTCTCTGGCTCCCCTGACTTTCTGCATGAGGAAGGAAGTGGGATATCTCAGCACCTCAAGAGTTTAGGTGTGCGGAGGATGCCCTGATCAGCATACTTCCCTGTATGACCCCAAAGGTGGACCAAATTCTGCAATCTTATCACAGAATTCTTCAGAACCTGGTCATGTCATTTCAGCAACTTACCTAGCAAAACCTCTTCATTAATTGTTGGGTCCCATACAGCAGTTGGCTTAGAAGTATCTGCTAGGGAGATATTCAAATGTTCAACAACATGACTCCCTGAAAAATAAAAGTGTAAAAAAACTAATCACTGTACATTTTTAAACCAATCTGAGATGATGATATGCCACTATCATTTCTCAAATATTTTAGAATTCAAATGCATAGTGAAGGATTTAAATAATTCCTCAGAATTTAAATATTCAAATAGGTTGAAAGACTACGTCCTTAATAAATGAAAATTACTTGTAATACAAAATTTTTGAAGCTATAATTTATCAGTGCAGTCACTCTCTTATGCAAGACAGGCAGGGACTCTCTAGAACAGTGGCAACTGCTCCTGTCACAACAGTAACAACAATACATCTCCAAGACCATATACCTTCTAAAGTTCATTTGCTGCTTTAAAGACACTGGAGTTCCTGAAGCTACTTAAAATTTTAAACATTTTATGAAGCCCTGAAAAAGCCTTTCCCCTACCAAATTCTGATGGAGGTGACTGGGTGAGTGGGAATACTCAAAGATGAAACTTTCAAAGAAAACTTATTACAAGTGAAGGTTTTCCTTTTCTTTACAAGATTACAGGATCCTCACTTGGAGATTAAAATTTCAAGGGATATTTCTAAACTAAAAGGTAAATCTTCCAGCCAAATGTCAGGAAGTCAGTGTAACTTCTTGCAAAGTACAGAAAATTAAGACTCCTCTAAGGTAAAATCTTCAGGATGACTGCAGGCAACCAATCCAAAGTAAGATATCCCAGCTTTCACACAACCTCTAAGGGGCAGGACAGTTTGGGCACCCTATAACTGGGGAGCAATTCCTACAAGCAGTCAGAAAAGATGGTTACTCACTGTTGTAATTGTTGTTCTTCGAGATGTGTTGCTCATATCCATTCCAATTAGGTGTGTGCGCGCCGCGTGCATGCTCGTCGGAAGATTTTTACCCTAGCAACACCCGGCGGGTCGGCTGGGCGCCCCCTGGCATGGCGCCGCTATGGCACCGAATATATACCCCTGCCGACCCGTCCACTCCTCAGTTCCTTCTTTCCGGCTACTCCGACAGCGGGGAAGGAGGGCGGGTGTGGAATGGATATGAGCAACACATCTCGAAGAACAACAGTTACAACGGTGAGTAACCGTCTTTTC
>NC_133773.1:4639235-4683869 GCF_003597395.2 Chelonoidis abingdonii | reverse complement strand
AGCACGCTTAGCCTTTCTCCACTCTCTAGCTCTTCAACCTGTCTTGTACTTGTGTACTATAGAGTTTATGAGTTAGATAGTGTTAAATGTTGTGTAAACATACATGATATAGTTTTAAAGGGTTGGGATACGCTCCCCTCTCCTCCCGGGCCCGGCCCATGCGGGCTCACTGGGCTTCAAGCAGTGCTCGGCTTGCCGTCGCCAATGCAACAGAGACCCCCACGACCGCTGCCTAAAGTGTCTGGGGAATTCATTGACTGATAAGTGCCGGCATTGTAAATCATTCAAACGCGGCGACAAAAAAGGAGCGAGACTCTCGTTAAAACCTCCTAATGGAAGCAGCCTCGCTCCTTCAGCCGGCACGAGTGCCACGCAGCCGTGCGGGGAGAGTGCTCATCGGCACCGAGAAACACACGTCAGAACACCCCGGCACCAGCCGTCCCCGCACAGAAGCAGCCCGGCACCGCTCTCCTCCCCGCGGGCCAAGCAGGCTAAAGCTCCCGCGGCTACAACTCTTTCACCACGGCTGAGCACCAACCACGCCGAGTTCGCCGGCACCAACACCTGCGCGGCACCGCGCATCGGCACCGTGATCGGCCGCACGCAAGAGCCTGTAGTCCAGTGCGCGACAGCTCTCGCACTGCCTCAGTAGCTCTCGTCCCACTACGCAGAGACCTTCTCAACGCAAGAACTTATCTGCTCTGACGGAGCCCAGACCTGCCTCACCCCGCACCGCGGTGTGGGTTCTTACGTCAGTGGGAAAGCCTGCTCTGGTCAGGCACTCCACGAAGCTGCCGGCAGCACCGTTCAAGATCGAGATCCCGGCACTGTTCCCCGTTCTATCATCGGTCCAGATCCAGGTACCGCTTGCAGTCCCGGTACCGGATCCCTTCTCGGTACCACGTCGTACTCGCGGCACCGCTCCAGATCACGATCTCCGGACAGATACTCCGCACGGGTCCGCCCCGACGCTGTCCTGCCGCACTCGCCTCTTACCAGCCGACCTTCTCGATCCGGTCGACCCTCCGCACGCGCTGTCGCATCCGTTCTCTCCTCTCGGCACTGGACAGACTCCGCGTACTTCTTACGTGCGCACGATGTCAGGTACTGGTCAGGGTCCCCTCACGGACCTCGGCTCCGCCATGGACATCACACACCGAAAAATCGGGGTAAGCCGTGCTCCACTGTTCCAACGACCGACACGGGCGGTAAGAAGGAACTGAGGAGCGGACGGGTCAGCAGGGGTATATATTCGGTGCCAAAGTGGCGCCACGCCAGGGGGCACCCAGCCGACCCGCCGGGTGTTGCTAGGGTAAAAATCTTCCGATGAGCGTGCACGCGGCGCGCACACACCTAATTGGAATGGATATGAGCAAGCACTCGAAGAAGAACCTGGATTTCTTTCTTGATGTCAACCTATATTGCTTCATAAATACATGGAGACTCCCACATGGCAGCTTTACAGATCTCCTACACAAGGACAAATCTAAGGCGGGAAACAAAGCCACTCTGCCTCAGATAGATAAGTTTTGACATGACCCTCTCCAAACTGCAGGCCTCTGTATTCTGTAGCAGTGACAGATGCAGTCAGACAGACATTTCAACATAGTTCTCTTGGTTTCAGTAGAACTTGGGGATTCATGTTAGAAAATTTACTCAGCTTCTTCATTTAAGAGATTTAGTCTGCATTAGCTAAAAACCCAGTGACAGTGATGTTTTCACAGAGTTCATGAAAGAGTGCTTCTGAGGATGACTGGCTTTTTAAACTGGAAAATTACCATTCCCTTTCGAGGGAAATTCAAAGATGTCTGAAGTACCAGCTAGTCTTATGAAATATAGTATAAAGTATGTATAGTACAAAGGTTTGGTCACTAGAACCTAAAGTTATTTTGCTACCAGCTGAAGTCAGAAATGACTTACCAGGTAGGAAACGTGACCCCAAAAGTAACGTTTATCATAATCAGGAACACATTACTATTCCATGACAAAGGGCTCTTTACTGGGAGGTTCAAATGCATGTCTTAACTGAACCTGAAAAATGACTGCAGAAACTCATCTTCTTTCAGTGATTTCATGATAGGTCAAACCTGCTGCCAAAAGGACATTTAGCCCCAAATTAAGGCTGTAAATTAACTGCGGTTAACTCACACGATTAACTCAAAAAAATTAATCACGATAAAAAAATTTAATCACAATTAATCACAGTTTTAATCACACTGTTAAACAATAAAATACCAGTTGAAATGTATTAAGTATTTTAGATGTTTTTCTACATTTTCATATATATTGAATTGTGTGTTGTAATTTAAATCAAAGTGCATGTTATTTTTGATTACAAATATTTGCACTGTAAAAATAATAAACAAAAGATAGTATTTTTCAATTTACCTCATACAAGTACTATATAGTGCCATCTCTGTCGTGAAAGTGCAACTTACAAATGTAGAATTTTTTGTGTGTTACATAACTGCACTCAAAACCAAAACAGTGTAAAACTTCAGCGCCTACAAGTCCACTCAGTCCTACTTGTTCAGCCAACTGCTGAGACAAACAAGTTTGTTTACATTTACAGGAGATACTGCTGCCCTCTTCTTATTTACAATGTCACTAGAAAGTGAGAACAGGTATGTGCATGGCACTTTTATAGCTCGCATTGCAAGCTATTTACGTGCCAGATATGCTAAACATTGGTATGCCCCTTCATGCTTCAGACATCATTCCAGAGGACACGCTTCCATGCTGATGATGCCCATTAAAAAAATAATGCATTAAATTTGTGACTGAACTCCTTGGGGGAGAACTGTAGATCCCCTGCTCTGTTTTACCCGCATTCTGCCATATATTTCATGTTACCGGAGTCTCGGATGATGACCTAGAACATGTTGTTCATTTCAAGAACACTTTCAGAGCAGATTTCACAAAACGCAAAGAAGGAACCAATGTGAGATTTCTAAAAATAGCTGCAGCACTGAACCAAAGGTTTAAGAATCTGAAGTGCCTTACAAAATCTGAGAGGGTTGAGGTGTGGAGCATGCTTTCAGAACTCTTAAAAGAGCAACACTCTGATGAAGAAACTACAGAACCTGAACCACCAAAAAATAAAATCAACCATCTGCTGGTGGCATCTGACTCAGATAATGAAAATGAACATGCGTCAGTCCGCACTTCTTTGGATTGTTATTGAGCAGAATCCATCATCAGCATGGACGCATGTCCCCTGGAATGGTGGTTGAAACATGAAGGGACATATGAATCTTTAGTGTGTCTGGCATATAAATATCTTGCCATGCCAGCTACAACGGTGACATGAGAACGTCTGTTCTCACTTTCAGGAGGCATTGTAAACAAGAAGCGGGCAGCACTATCTCCTGCAAATTGTAACCAAACTTGTTTGTCTGAGCAACTGGCTGAACAAGAAGTAGGACTGAGTGGACTTGAAGGCACTAACATTTCAGATTGTTTTATTTTTGAATGCAGTTTTTTTTTGTACGTAATTTTACATTTGTAAGTTCAACTTTCATGATAAAGAGAGTGCACTACAGTACTTGTATTAAGTGAACTGAAAAATACAATTTCTTGTTTTTTTACAGTGCAAATACTTGCGATCAAAAATAAATATAAAGTGAGCATTGTACACTTTGTATGGTGTTGTAATTGAAATCAATATATTTGAAAATGTAGAAAACATCCAAAAATATTTAAATAAATGGTATTCTATTATTAACAGTGCGATTAATCGCAATTAATTTTTTTTTTATCGCTTGACAGCCCTAATCCAAATTCACAAGTAAAAGTCTTTAGAGTTTTTGTTTTGTGCATTTTAAAATAGTTAAAGCAGATTTAGTGGGAGGCCTATCTACCCTACACCACAAACCTTTTCCAAGTTAAAATTATATTTTTTTCTGATAGACTCCATTCTAGAAAGTAGGAAGTCTCAATACCTCTGCTCAGAAATAGCAGGCTTCTGGAATTATACCCATTACCAGATAACAGATTGACAAGGAGCCGGCTTCTTTATTGGGATGGAATATGGTGCTCTGGTTCTAAGTGATCATCTGCAGACCAACTCAATCATGAGATCAGTCACCACCATCTGTAGTACGGACAAGAACTCTACTTGTCTCATCAGCACAACCAGCTAACGTTTTTAAAACAACTGTTCTTGTTGACATTGAGGATAAAATCATACAATGTTAAATTAGTTAAAACATGTTAGTTAACATGTCTAAAACAATATGTTTTCCCAATACACATAAGACCTTTGTGCATTGCCTTTTGGTATGATATTGGCGATGCTTAAGTTCATGAAATGTTTGGTAGTTACAGAAGCTTACCTACACATAATAGGAGTACAAGCATTAATTTATATTATCTAACCAACAGGCTGATCAATGACAGAACTGCAGTTCACCTTCTTTACTCATTGCACTGAGTTTATCACCAACCTCCGATTCCCTCAAGTAGCTCCTCCTTTCTCACTACATGAAGTTCTTCTTAATCTAGGGTTAGCCATGACCAATGTCAGTTTTAATTCATATTAATATCAAAAGACAGGATACTGGGCTAGATGGACCTTTGGTTTGACCCAGTAGGGCTGTTCTTATGTTCTTAACATTAATTAAACTTCTTACAAAATTTCCCCGCAAAGGAGTACTGAGAGGTGTGAAGAGCTAGCACTATGCATAATCTGAACCACTGCTCCATACCGCTATTGAAATAAAAAAACAAAATAAGTTTCAAGAAAGTTTATACTTGTTTTTGGCGTATGTTTTCTCTTTACTCTAGCCTTCCTGCAGGGATCCTTTTCAGGAGACACTATTCCACCTACCACAAATCCTCCTGAAATAGAAGAAAAGTGACAAACATTATTGCACAGTAGGCATTTTAAAAATTATTTTTATGAAAAAGTTTTGTTTTTTTTAAACAGTGCAGTTCAGAATTTGCTCTGTTTGGACACATTGCTTTTTTGGTTAACTTTTTTTTTTAATCATCATCTTTGTGAAGCAACCCAGACACATTTGGGAATACAATCCAAAAACTCAGATTTTCTCTCAAGGCTAGATCCCCAGATCCCCAGTGTGGGTCTATAGCTGTGGGCAGGACTACTGCTGGGAACTAGCCCCCACCTTCCAGAGACCCACTGAGTTTTGCTCTGCCTCCTGTAACTGCTTGCAGGGCAGTGGAACTCAGTACCTGCTGTGAGAGAATCAAAAAAACCTGAAGAGACAGTCTCCCGCCTGGGATTTCCACAGTGCCCACCCACCCAGCACCTAGCCTGCCCAGATAACAGGCTCAGGGCATGGTGAAGAAAGGTCCAAACAGGAGCCCAATGCTGCATTCCTCCTGTTCTGTATCCCGGCCACATGGAGCAGGAGGAGAGGTTTCGGTCTCATGTGCACTCCAGCTTCTTCACCTGCTGGATTGGAGAGGCTTTGCTTTGGTCGTCTTACTCTGACCCAGGAGCCAGTTCCCCAGGCATACCCCATCAGTGGGGAATCTGACAGCCAGGCTGCAAACATATTGAAAAATGGCAAGAAAATGATGACAGCCCTTCAGCTACGAAAGAGGGTTTCATCAAAGGACAGTGGCCCAGGAAAACCATAAGCAGGACCAGCGGAATCTGCCACAGACAGAGCCAGGAGCAGACTGGTTCAGACATGCACCCTATCACAGCGCAGGTTTCATCATCTCCCATCACTTCCATCATCAGACCATTTGGTCTCCTTCCTGCAATCCCAGGGAAAGTCAGGAATTCTGCACGGAGGAGAAGAGAAAGGAATCCTTCCCCCCGCACCACCACCCAAAAAAAAGAAAGAAACAAACACCCTCTTTGGTTAGGGAACACTTAGATTTGTCACGAAACATGCCTGCCATCTTGTGAGCCTCAATCAGCAGCTCCACTGTCCCCTTACAGACCTTTTATCCACTCTTAAAGGTGCAAACATAAAGCGATGCCTGTTAGTGGAACAGGTTCACAGGTTCATCTGACTCAGGTTCCGAATCTCAGCTCCCCAAAGGAGTAAAATTTTAAAAAGGATTCAAGAAATTACCTCAGACACTTACGGTACGTCTAGGGTTAGCTGGACTCAAGTCAGCTGACCCGTGTCAGAGAACCTTGGGCTTGAGCGTCTTCATTGCATTTTAATCCTAGGTTGAGGATTTTCTAACCTGCACTTGAAGCTAGGGCTCCGGCGTCCACACTGCAGTGCACAGACCCAAGTCAAAGTAAACATCCCAAAATGCTTAGTGCCTCCACCCCATGTCAACAGTCTAGCCCTAAGAATGTGGTGCACTGTGGGAAAAGTCTACTGCCTACCCTGTTTCCTAACTGTGGCAGTGTTATTAGTGAGACTCAGGTGCCCATAAGGAACACTTGGGTACATAAACTTCATATGCAGCTCCTTTTGTGGCTGTCTCAGTAGAATGACTGCAGTTTAAGAAGGCCATATACTGAAGTACCATCTAACCTGAGATCTGGGCTCTCCATCTCTAGGCTGGGTCACGTTGGCAGGAAAATGCCCATGTGCAGCTGTTCTGAAGATAACTGGGATATCAGTCTCCAGGGCTATCAAACTATTAAAATTAAACTTTGCGATTCTTAATTTTTAAAATGGGATGTTCGGTGAAGGTGGTTTTGGTTGGTTGGTTTTTTATTTATTTTTGCCTGTTTTGAAGTTTGACATAAAATGTAGGTTTCAGGGGAAAACACACACACATCCCAACCTGATGGCTGCCGGCTGCAGAGCGGTGAAATGTATCCCCAGGGTTTGTGGTGCAGTGTGCTCCAGCACCCTCTGGGATCTCTTATCCATTGCCCCAACCACACTCCAGGAAGCAGGGCTAAATGATTCCTTGGAGACTGCAGGGACATTCTGAGGCTGGCATCCACTCGCCGCTCTGACAGTGCACGCAGCCTGGGTGCCCCTGCACATGCAGCCCCACGGAGGGCAGGGGGGGCCAGAAGCAAGGACCAGAGAATGGAGCAAGAACCAAACAGATGCCCTGCAGGGAGAGGGAGTGGATTCCCAACATCCCGGAGATGCCGCCCAGCTGTCAGCTTCCCAGCTGTCAGCTTTGCTCTCTGTTCTGGGCAAACTCCATGCAGCAGTGAAGATGTGCCGGAGCAGGAGGGGGGAGCACACCTGACCAGGCAGCTTCTGTTAAGAACTCTGGGATACATTCGGAGGTCTTCCGGGACCCAAGTCAAGACAGAGCTTTGTGCCCACAGGAAAGCAATAGGGCTCGGCCCCTAGGTCCCAGCTTAACACAGTGGAGAGATCAGTCTTCTCGCAATGAAACTGAAGACACCAGAAACAATGCCTGAATATGGTCAGGAGAGTTTGGACAAGCAACACCTTGGGGGGAGACTATTAAAATTCAAGGATCAGTGGCCTCTCTGCACATCAGACAGATGGGTCCTGGATGTGGTTCAAGAAGAATACATCATAGAACTCTCAAAGATCCTGAATGATCCATTTCCTTCCTTCTCCAGTATCCTCAAATCCACAAAAAGATAAATATGTTGAAGACCACAGATCATCTTTTGCAAATCAGAGACTGTTCCAGCCACTACTTAATCTTGTTTTTGGTCCGCAAGAAATCCAGGAAGGATTGAGTAGTGTTGGACTTAAACCACCTGAACAAGTTCATAAGGAGAATCAAATACAAAATGCAGACCTTGAAGTCCATAGCAGTGCAATCTGCTATCCTGTGTCAATCAAACTGAAAGAAACCTATTTTCATGTTCCAATTCACCAAAAAAACAGGAGATTTCTGCAATTCACTCAAGGGACCCATCACTTTCAATACAAAGCACTGCCTTTCAGATGGTCATCTGTGCCTTGAGTGTTTACAAAAGTCCTTGTTGTTCTGTGGCTTTTCTCAGACAGAAAGGTATATAAGTATACTATTTCCTGGACTACATTCTCCTCAGAGCCCATCCAAGGAGGGGTCTACTCAAGCAACTGAGTCAACAATAAAAAAAATCCAATCCAAAAAAAAAGTCATATCTTGGAGTGTCGATAAAGACAGAGGTACACAAAATCTTTCAGTCAGCTGAAAGAGGAGCAAGATCAGATCAGCAATTACCCTCCTGAGGATGTCAGTAGGCACCCTCCTGAACTTCTAGGGATGACTGTATCCTGCATAGGGATAGTGCCTTAAGTAAAAAATGCATGAGGACTCTGTAAAATTTGCTGCTGTCCCTTCCCTGAAATGTTCTGATTGTCCCATCTCAAAAAGTAAACATTCCATCACTTGCTCTGAAATTCCTGTGTTGGTGGATGAGTCCAGAAATAGTCCAGGAAGGGTTGGTCACGGCAGAGCCAGAGAGGTCTGTCATATCAAGAGACACACCAGTCTCGAAGGATGTGGCAAGTCCTCCAAGTCAGTGGCTCAAAAGACACTGTCCTTGAAACAAAAAAAAACAAATTTTCTACGCTGAGAGCATTAAGTATGCTCTTTGACAACTGGTCCAGTGTTGCCAAACTGTCATATTCTGGTAACGACACAACCAAGAGGAGGGTATGAAGTCAACAGATTTACAAAAGGAAGCTGAATCATTAATTCAGTGGGCAGAAACCCATCTATTGTCTAATAGGGCCTTGCATATCAAGGGCACCACCAACATGAAGGTCAGCTGTGTGAATAGAAAGAAAATTGATCAGGCAGAGTTGTCTTCACTACAAGTCCTTCAAATTGATCATCAAAAATTTCGGTGTTCTGAAGTGGATCTTTTTGCATTCAGGGCAAACTGGAAGGTTCACAATACTTTACAAGAAAAGGAAAGACAGGAGCTCTAGGCATTAATTAGGTAAAAGCGACAAATTTTAAAGAATTAATGTTACTGCAGCATTCTGAGAATTCCCTGTACTTAATGTAAGGAACACCATAAATACTGTGTTAATGTTAATTTTCTTGCAATTAGTAATTGTAAAGATTGCTTTAATTTACCTAACAAAATTACTGGACAAGAGGAACCAAAGAGATGTAATATTTAGATGTTAATAACCATTTTTCTAATTCTAGCTTAAAATATACTTCATTCTGATTAATTCACATGTATAAAAAAAGGCTAAAAGCTGGTAAAAAAAAGCATGAAAGAGGGCAAAATAACACATATCCAATGCATAAAAGAAATCTGGCCAACACCAATGGTGAAAGAAACTTTCTTTTGACGTGAGTTTGCAACTTCATACAAAAAGGTCAGTGCAATTTTGGCCAGAACATACAAAGGTATTTTATCATACATTGCTAAAAATAAGGTAATATTTTACACATTTTTATATCAGGAACCTCACCTTCAGCTCTGAGCATTACATCACATTAACAGAAAGATAAACAAACTGAAGGTAGTTTGGACAAAAAAATCTCTAATAAATTCTTGGAATGTACCAGGCACAACTTTTTTCAGACGGTGAAGGAGATAATCAGGGAGCAGTCATTTTAGAGTTGATTCCAACAGGGATTAATTGGTTGTAAATCTGATGATAGAACGCAACGTGGGTGAAAGCAATCATGAAATGATCAACAGATTTCATGATTCTAAGGAAAAGAAGGAGAGAGAGCAGCAAAATAAGGACAATGGACTTCAGAAAAGCAGAATTTTACAATCTCAGAACTGGTAGGCAGGGTACCATGGGAAGAAAATTTCAGAGAAACAGTTGTTCAGGATTGCCTGCAGTTTCTCAAAGAGACAATATTAAAGCTCCAACAGCAAGCTATTCTGATGTGAAGGAAATATAAGAAGAATAGCAAGAGGCTAATACGCAGCTGCACCAGGAGCTCTTTAATGACCTGAAAAATCAAAAAGGAAACCTACAAAAAGTGGAAACATGAACAAATTGCTTAGGATGTATACAAAACAATAGCACAAGCAGGCAGGGATAAAATCAGAAAGGCTAAAGCACAAAACAAGTTACACCTAACAAGAGTCACAAAAGGCAGTATTAAGAGGTTCTATCAATAAATTGGGTGCAAGAGAAAGATGAAGGAAAGCATAGGTTCACTACTTAGCAGGAAAGGAGAGCTAATGATGATGACACCAAGAAGGCTGAACTGTTTAGTGCTGATTTTGCTTCAGTATTCACTTAAAAGTTTGTGATCTGATATTTAATACAATTAATATTATCTAGGGGTAAAGAAGAAAAGTTACAATAGGAAAAAGATGGGTGAAAGAATATTTAGGCAAGTTAGATGTATTCAAGTCAGCAGGGCCTGATGAAATTCACCCTAGGATATTTAAGGAACTGGCTTACGAAATCTTGGAACATTTAACAATTATCTTTGACAACTCATGCAGAATGGTGAGCTCCCAGAGGACTGGAGAAGGGAAAACATGGTACCTATCTTTAAAAAGAGAAACCTGAGGAATTATAGACCAGTCAGCCTAACTTTGATACCTGGAAAAATACTGGAAAAAATTATGAATCAATTTGTAAGCACCTAAAGGATAATAGGGTAGTAAGTAATATACAACATGAATTTATCAAGAACAAATTATGACAAATCAACCTAGTTTCCTTCTTGGATACTGTTACTGGCCAACCACATGGGGGAGAAGCAACAGACTTGATATATTTTGATTTTAGTAAGGCTTTACCTCTCAGGGGTCCATATACATGGTCTCTTGAGACTGAAGGCTGCCTACTAAAGAATGGTGCACAACTGATTGAAAGACCATAGTCAAAGAGTAGTTATCAATGGTTAACTGTCAAACTGGGAGGATGTATCTAGTAGGGGTCGCACACAGGTCTGTCACTAACCATTTTTATGAATTACTTTAAGGTGCCCGTTCTTTTTGGATAATAAAGGGGAGATTATACTTATAAAATGTGCAGATGCCATCAAGCTAGGAGCAGCTGCAAGTACTTTGGAGGCCAACAATGGATTTCAAAATGATCTTGACAAACTGGAGAAATGATCTGAAATAAATAGGATGAAATTCAACAAAGACATGTACCAAATATTACACTTTGGAGGGGGAAAAAAATCAAATGAACAACTACAAAATGGGGAATAAGGCACTGCTGAAAAGGCTCTGGGGGTTATAGTGGATCACAAATTGAATATAAGCCAACATTGTGATACAACTGAAAAAAAAAAACAAATATCTTTCTGGGGTGTTTTAACCAGAGTGTCATATGGAAGATACTGGAGGTAACGGTCTCACTCTACTCAGCACTGGTAAGACCTCTGCTGGAGTATTGTGTCCAGTTCTGGGCACCCTAAGATATGGAAAAACTTGACAGACTCCAGGGCAAGTAATACAAATTATAAAAGTTTTAGAAAGCCTGACCTATGAGGAAACATTAAAAAATTGGGTACGTTTAGTCTTGAGAACAGAAGACTGTGAGTGAGACCTTGATAACAATCTTCAAATCCGTTATGGGCTTTTATAAAGGGGAGAGTGATCAATTGTTCTCCAAGTCCACTGAAGGTAGGACAAGAAGTAATCAGCTTAATCAATAGCAAGGGAGAGGTAGGTTAGCTATTTAGAAAGGTTTTCTCAATATAAGCATCATTAAGTACTCCAACAGGCTTCCAAGAGAGGTTATGGAATTCCCATCACTGGAGGTTTTAAGAACAGGTTAGACAAACACGTATCAGGGACTGTCCTGGTAGGTTCTGCCTCAGCCAGGGGAAGCTGAACTAGATGACCTCTCAAGGTCCCTTACAGTCCTACATTTCTATGATTCTAAAAGCAAGAAAAATAATCAAACAGCATGGAGGACTGATCTATCCAGAAAGACTAAAACCTAAGATATGTAGGCCAGACATTCAGAACAGTTTAGCACAGTTTGGGCTGATTTTCAAAACTGCTTAGCACTTTTACAGGACACCCAAAGCAAAGTAGTCAGATTTTTAAAAAAAACCTCAGGATTAAGCAGCTCCCATTGAGAGCAAATGCAGCTGAGTTCTTTCAAAACTCTGGCCCTACCTCTAGGTATGTAATACGTAAGTAAGACAAGTCAACTATTTAAAAAAACAAGAATAGAGAAAATTTAATGCAATCACAGACAGTATGATTAAACTAAGGAAAAACGTAGGCTGATGTGCAATGCAAAAGTCCTTGATAGTGAGATGTATTCCATTACTTGCGAGATTTTAAATTAGATTGGATGAATTAGAACAAGAGAGACAGAAAAATAATTCTGCATTGGAAGAAGGATCAGAGTCAGCCTAATAGGTCTTTTCCTTCTCTTACCTTCATGATTCTATATTGTAGGAGAATACAGATTTGGAGAAATCATTTTATTCCCCCCTTTAGGAATACAACATTAACATACAGAAGTACAGAATGGGCAGCTTTGCTTTCTGACGGTGTATAGCAATCTTATGACATTAATTCTAGTTATTAATGTTTTAAGGAGAAGAATAATGTCCCGATATATACTCTGATATGCACTGAACTAAAATTAAAGACAAACAGAAATATATATAGAAACAATACCTGAAGGTCTCATCATATAGTTCACACGCTCCCCTCGCCAATACTCCAAAGGCTTTAGTCGTATTCTTTTTGTCCGACGAACATTGGGTGTTTGAGATGGCATTACTAATAAACAGATTTAAAGAAAAAAATAATTCATATTGGATAAAATAAACCCAGAAGTTAGCAGTAGAAGTCCAACACACTCTAATTACTTCCTCTGAATCATTACCCCTGTTGAAGACTCTAAAGAAAGCTGTCACTCCCCACAGCATAAGATATTTTACAAATTTTGTAGTGATTTGTTTTCTATTGTGCATATTTCAATCTGGTGACTGTAGCATAGGCTGAAATTTCACTAGCGTGAGAGACGTGTTGCTTTACAAAATGTGCACTCTTTTGCAAAATTATTGCATGTTGTTTAGCTTTCAACCAGGCCTTTTAAAAAAAAATACAGCCAGTTTTCTGGATAATATGCAAAATGCAGGTCTACTGGCAAGCATACCAGGACCGGCAACATTTGAATAGCGTTCAACAACTGCTTTCACCATCAGAAGCTCAGAACTTACAACATTAATTAACATGGAACTATTTATTAGTCAAGTTTTTATCAGAAAAGTGTTTAACAGAATACTGATATTAAACCAATAGCACTATTTATTAGGCTAACACAGAATATTCATCATATCCTTAACACTTCGGCTATAACACATTGCTTTTACGACTGCGCAAGAAAACAAGCGTTGCCAATCATATTTCACATGCACACGTACCACACAGATATTTCACCCTATCTGTCCAATATTTCCCCATACTCGTTTTCTATTACATTTCATTCAATTTATCTCAGCAAACTCCTGAGGCATATCACAAAATGGGTTCAAATAGTAAGAGTAGTGAAGAGGCTATAATACACTAGAAGCGAGAGGAAGACCAAAGACAGCAGATCCACTATTCAATGAGGGAGGAAGGAAAGACAACAGAAAATGCAGCAATAGCCAAAGTGTTAAATGCCTTTTTGTTTCACTTTTAACCAAAAATATAGCGATGATCAGATGACTAACATAGTGAACATCAGTGTAAATGGGTAGGACCTGAGGCTAAAATAGGGAAAGAATAAGTTAAGACTGACTTAGACAAGTTAATGTCTTCAAGTCAGCAGGGCCTGACCAAAAAAAAAAAAAAAAAAACATTTTTAAGGGAGTAGTCGAGGTGAATGGGTCCCAGTGAGAGGAGAGCTATAGGCCCGGGACCATATTAACATGTTTAAAAAGATCTGCTGATGAGAGTAGTCCACCATCCAAGAGCAAGTCATCAACAACTCTTGGCCCCTCGGAAGCTCAAAGGCGGTAATGGATCTGGCCCACAGTCATCCTGTTTGGGCTCCATCTAGGGATGGATAAGACCCTCTGATCGGATTCTACAGAGGTTTTTTTGGCCTGGCATTTATGCAGGCCGTCAGGCGATATTGTTCCTCCTGTCCGGAGTGCCAATTACATGGCCCCGACCATACTTAAGGGCCCTGTGGTCCCTCTACCGATTATGAGGTTCCGTTCGAGCGGAATAGCTATGGACATAGTGGGGCCATTGGAAAGTCAGCCGGGGCCATCAGTACATCCTGGTAGTACTAGATATGCCACCCGATACCCTGAGGCCATCCCCCTACGGAATACCATGTCCAAGTCCATAGCCAAAGAATAGTCACAGAATTCTCCAGAGTAGGGATACCTAAGGAGATCCTGACGGACCAAGGGACCCCCTTTGTTTCTAAGCTATGAAGGACTTGTGTAACATGCTCCACATACGGACCCTCAGAACGTCGTCTACCACTCCAGACCAATGGCCTCGTTGAACGCTTTAATAGGACGTTGAAGAACATGTTACGGAAGGTGATCAGCTGCAATGGAAAAGACTGGATGCCCTGCTACCTTATGTGCTGTTTTGCCGTCCGGAAGTTCTCAGGCTTCCACTGGATTCTCCCCCTTCGAGCTGTTAGATGTGTCAGCCCAGGGGCATACTGGATCTGGCTAAAGAAGACTGGGAAAGCAGCCGAACCTGGGGAGAAACATTGTGGACATGTGCTACAAATGAGAAACGAATCGCAGAGTCACCCCCCTGGTGCGCGAACACATGGAGAAGGCCCAAGGGCGCAACGGACATATACAATCGTCAAGAAAGTCCCGGAAGTTCCAGGGGGGACGCGGGTGATGGTGCATACCACCGGCATAGAGCAAGCTCCTGGCCAGATGGCAGGACCCTATGAGGTAATCGAAGCGGTGGGAGAAGCTGACTATAAGGTCCGCAGCCAGGTCGCCGAAGCTGGAGCAGATCTACCATCATAAATCTGCTGAAACCCTGGCAGGATAGAGAAACCCTGGTAGCTGCGCTGGGGGCTCCATCCCCTAAAGACGACAGCCCAACCTGGTGGGAATATACCCGGAGCTGACCCCTGGAACAACGATCCGAGGCGATCAGCCTGGTCAAACGCCAACCAAATGTGTTCTCGGAAAGCCAGGTAGGACTACGGAGGTTAACCATCATATCTTCACAGAAGCCCGAGTGAAGGTGCACGTCAAGCCATACCGGATCCCAGAGGCCAAGAGAGAAGAAATTCGGAAAGAGGTCAGGAAGATGCTGGGCCCTAGGGATTATTGAAGAGTCTCATAGTCAATGGTCCAGTCCCGTGGTTATGCCTAAGCCAGACGGCAGTATGAGGTTCTGCAACGACTTCGCAAGCTAAACGAGGTGTCCTGATTTGAACCGCCTACCCTTTACCCAGGATTGATGAGCTGATTGACAACTGGGAAAGGCCTGTTTTATGTCTACTCTTGATCTTACTAAGGGCATTTGCAGATCCCCTGGCTAAGGCCGACAAGGAGAAGACGGCCTTTGCAACCCCGGAAGGACTATATCAATACACTGTCTTCCCTTGGATTGCATGGGGCCCGCTACTGCCAGCGGCTAATGGACAAGCTGTTACGGTCCCATAGGGAGTACGCTGCTGCCTATCTTGATGACATCATCATATATAGCCCCGACTGGAGAACGCACCCCGGAAAGGTAGAGGCAGCCCTAGATACCCTGAAGAAGGCAGGACTGACCGCAAATCCTCCAAGTGTTCGATCGGTTTTAGCTGAAGCCAAATACCTTGGGTATATGAGTGGGGAGGGGCGTGGGAGGCCCCAACTCAACAAATTAGATGCAATACAGAAGTGGCCCCACCCACTCCGGAAAAACAGATCCGAGCATTTCTGGGACTCGTGGGGTACTATAGGCGGTTCATTCCCACTTGGCCACCCAGGGCATGCCCATTAACGGACCTGACCAGGCTCGGGGCCCAGACATAGTAAATGGTCTGCTGCGGTCGAAGTCGCTTTTGCAGATCTTGCGAACGCCCCTCTGCATGGACCCATACTAGTAGCCCCAGACTGGGGCAGGAGTTTATCCTACAGACGGACATTCTCGGAAGTAGGGCTGGGGGCGGTGCTTTCCCAAATGGTTGGAGATGACGAACACCCCGTCCTCTCCTCATAGAAGCTCCTGCCTAGGGAACGGAAGTATGCCATTGTGAGAAGGAATGCCTGCAGTAAAATGGGCCGTAGAAAGCCTCCGCTATTATCTACCGGGACGGAGATTACCCTGGTCACGGACCATGCCCGGTTGCAGTGGATGCACCAAACAAGAGACAAGAATGGCGAGTAACGAGATGGTTCTATCGCTTCAAACCCTTCCACTTCATGGTTCAGCACCAGTCCGGAACCAACATGGCAATGCAGATGACCTTTCGAGGGTGCACTGTTCAACCAAGTAGCCCACCCCACAGTGTTGAGCGGGAGCGGGGGGGGGGGGGAGAATATGTGGCAACTCAGGACAATTAGCTACCAGGAGAGGGGTAGTAATTGGTCCCGGAAGGCTTAGCCCGGAGGAATAAGGTTCAGCTGGGACAGGGTTAGCAGGACACTAATTAGGTTCAGCTGCCCCGATTGCTGGAGACCTTTTTAATAACCTCCCTGGCAGGGAGCAGGGGGGGAGGAAGAGAGAAGCAGAGTAGCTGCCAGCAAGTAGGGGCAGCTGAACTCTGAGACTGTTCTTGCAAGGCAGATTGCATTCTCCCCAGAAGGAGAGGAAACTAACCAAGGGGCTGGCTGAGAAGGGATCAGCCAGACCCTGCGAGATTGGGAAGGTTTTTTTTCTTTTACTTTGCCCAAGCCTGTGTCTCCGAGGCTAAGAAGGACTGAGCTAACAAAAGGAGAGGCAGGTACTTTGCCACACTTAATTTAAAGACAAGAGGGTAAGAGCTTTAAAATATACAGAGAAGTTAGGGTATGTCTTCACTACATGCCAGATCGGTAGGCAGCGATCGATCCAGCGGGGGTCAATTTATAGGTCTAGTCTAGAAGCGATAAATCGACCCCCAAGCACTCTCCCGTTGACTCCTGTACTCCAGCTTGGTGAGAGGCACAGGCAGAGTCTACTTCAGCTACGTTATTCATGTAGTTGAAGTTGCATAACTTAGACAGACACACACACCATGTAGACCAGGCCTTGGAGTTAGACAACATAATTTATAATATTTGTAACAGAAAGTGGCAAATGTTAAATACCAAAATCTGTGTGTTTAAAATAATTTTTAAGACATACAAGACCAGAGTTTTAAACAATGAAATAAAAATGAAAGGGGTAAAAACAAGATAAAATAGTGATAACTAAACATCATTAAGATTAGCATGGTGAGGCTAAAAGGAAAATTGTTGAATATAACCAAAATAGAGAAAGTTCAGAATTTAGTCTACATATTTTTATATTTAAGGCCAAAGTTTAAATTTATTTTAAAAATTAGACATTGGTTAATTCTGTTTCTAAAAGATGGAACTAACAAGTCTTGCCTATCACCATCACGACCACTTCTGCTTGTTTGTTGCATTCCATTCTCCCACCCTTGACATGTTTTTCATCTTGATAGTAGGCTCTTGGGGATTACACCTTTCTGTGTTTGCACAATGGGACCATAATCTGATTGGGATTACCATACAATCATAATATTAAAGAGAAAATGAACAGCATACTACTTATTTTTCCCCATAAGAGTTTTGTGGGTCTTTATTGCACATAATAATTTATTGCAAAATTGAAATCCTAGCTGTATTTCATGCATTTACATAAAGGAACTTAAAAAATAACCGTACCTAGTTTATGCTTTGGTTGCGTGTTTGACAAAAATTCATTTGCATCACCATCCAAGGCTGTAGATTTATCTGAAAAATGCAATATAAATCACCAAACAGGGATTACCATGATCACATGCTATTTTTTTTCCCACAGGACTCTGACCTCATTACATTTACATATAATTCAAAACCAAAAATATTTCAAAAATTTAGGTAAAACCCATTTTCTGAAGAAAAAAGCATTATATACATAAGTTAGCGCATTCATGGATGATCCCAGAACTAAAGAACAGACCTTCAGCCTCTTGGTTCCCCCAAAACCTTTCATGATATTGCATGCAATTTTAAACTGAGTAGTTTTATAAATACTTTAAATTAAATGTCCAATATTCTCACGTATATATAAAAGGAACCCAAAGAAAATGCCACCTTTAAACTTACCTGAGGATGAATCCTCCCAGTCACATGCAATAGGCTCGTCATTTTTTGAAGTGAATTTTACATAACGTTTCAGTACAGGCCCACTTTAAAAAAAATAGCATTGGTGTGAAAATGTTAATTATGAAAAATAAAAACATTACAAAATGAATAGTATCAAATTTCAAAGTTTTTTTTCCATAATGCATTAACAATTTGTCCTTCTAAAGATGTCAAGTATTTGTCAATGTAATAAAAAACCATAAATGAGGGAAGAGGAAAAGAGGCTGTGGAAATGGATGTAGACATTCCATTGTACTTTGCAGCCTAGTATAGGGAAATGGGAAGAAAACCACATCTGGTATTTAAAAATTAAACTGATGAAAACATTTGTAGAATTGGAGTGGCAGAACATCTGTACTTAAGGGGCTTGGAAGATAGAGGACATGGTATCTATAGATGCTCCAGCACATTGTAAGTAATGCAATAAACCTGGCAGATTGTTTTGCCCAAACAACAGAAATGCTTGACTGACAAACAGCTGGGATAGATTAGAAGCCCAGGGCGGCCATAAAGAGAAAGTTTTGCACTTGCCCACAGAAGACTCTTGACCTAGAAGCAATAGTCTTCACACAACCCTTTCTAGCGAAACAACTGCAAAGGCCATTGAAACCACAGACACTACTCTGGAGTCTTACTATAGATCCTTGATTTATGGGAAGGAATTGAAGGGCAGTTGGGTCCATGCTCCCTCAAATATGGGTACAAAACTAGGCAGTGTGTGCACACCGCCCAACAGACATGCTAGCTACTAGCAGAATGCGTGAGCTTGTGCGCCAGGGAATACATCATTCAAGCGTGTGGATCCATGCAGACATTTATCAAGAGGAACCAGTTTACTCTAGTAAACATCAGTTCTATACTTTATATGGCCCTTTTTATTGGTAGATCTCAAAACACATTACAAACATGTGTAAGCATTGTCCCCATTTTACTGCAAGGAAATGGAGGTACAAAGGTTAAGTGCTGTGTTTAAGGTCAGCAGCAGCTGGGAAAGGGAGGGACAGCTAAGCTTCCAGGACCTCTCATTGCCTCCATTTATACCAGAAACAGGGAGACCCATCCAGGTCCCACCACCACGTGGCTGCCAGCAGACGGGAGTTGAAACTGGACATTCCCCAGCTCTTCTGGAAGCCTTAAAGCAGTCAGCTTCTCCTGATGTCAGAGCTGCATTTCTTCAAATCAGCACTTCATTCTTTGACTCCTTCACTTCCTGCAGATAGACTTTTGGTGTCATTTACTCCACCTCTCTCATCACCCTTCCTCCTTTCCTCCTCCTGACAGACACCGAGAACCTTTCCCCACTCCCTTCTCTTCTCCATGCCAACACTCTTTGCTCCTCACCATTGTGCCTCACCATCTTTCCCTTCTTTCCTTCCCCATAATGTTCCACAGATATCTACAAGTGCTTTAAAATGTTTTAAAAGGAGTAGGGCGGGGACAGAAAATAGAGAAAATCATTTGGACTATGTTAAGCCCACTCCTGAAACCTGATCCTCAGTGGCCCAATAGACTGCCTGCATAGAGTCCCAATGAAGTAAGAGAAGTTCTCCACAGATCAGACTGCAATAACGGGCTTCTTATCATTGTTACACTCATCCTCCCTTCCTATTGTTGGTTACCCTAACTCCAGGCAGTTAGGACCCAACAGTCTGTATTACATTATAACCAAAATACTCTACAGCAAGCTGAACATAAAAATTGCAACTCCATCCACTGAACTCTGAGACACTGGCGTGACAAACCAGAAATTATGCAGCAGTTTCATTTAAATTAAAATATTGAGTTTCATTGAATTAAGATATGAAAATTAATAATGCAATCAACAGATGAGCCCCTGTATTATTTATTTTGACATTAAATTCCCTGACTGAGGACGCATGCATATATACAATGCCTAGCACAATCCCAATCCCAGCTGGGACTCCTATTACTATTAATCACATACTCCTACACAGTAATGCTTCTGATACTACTGATAATACTATTAATATTATTGGAACTACTGTTAACAGCTATTTACCAAGCAAGATTTAAAAATGCCAATCTGACTTGGGATCACGGCAACGAGTCAGGAAAAAAAGCAAAACCCTGGTGATGGCTCATTTATCCTACTGAGAAGGCTTTGCAGCACTGCTATGGTCTCCTAGTGCAGAGAAATATTCAGATGACAGTTCTGCATACAACAGAGGAAATTACCTGCTATGATTCTTGTTTTTCTCAGGCGCAGCAGAGACTCTAGGAGAGATGCAATTGTTAGTAATCTTACTGAAAGTAATTCTTTATAGTAAAGAGGGGCATATGGAAGGAATTTTAGAAAAATACTGATACAAGATAAGAGTACAGAAGTTAGTCTGTCTGAATCAGAGTCAGGCTTCATCAGTAGTAATGACCAACCATTAATCTAGTACTAACTTCACTGTAAGTAAATATTGTGCAAACATAAATATGACATCTCCTACTACGTTTGTTAAAAGTAACTGATCAAAGTAACAGACTCCTTTTTTTCAATAACAAATATCACGAAGTCATAAAATTGCTTTTTCAAACCCAACGCTAAGGTGAATAGTTTGGTCACTTCTCTTGATGTTTGTCACTCATATTTTGGACATTATTCTTGGTACTTAGGATTAAGGTGAGTGGTAATTTTTAGACTGTAATAATGACTGTTATTAATGGAATTTACTTTTCGTGGTCTCTTCTATTTACTATATAAATTCACTCACCTAGAAAAATATCAAACTAACCAATTTGATTTGTTTTTGAACAGTTTCTGCACCGTTTACTTTGTGTCTATGTATTTCTAACATTTCCCTCCCCCATTATCTGGATGTCAGACTCGTAGAATGCTGCAATGTCTGGCTTAACTATATTATTCAACATAAAACCTTATGCATAAGCAGTTTCCAAAGAACTATTTCTATCAGTCTTGTTGTGAAGAATTTGGTATTTTATACGTCTAGACATTTATATGATAAGAACAGTTACATTAGACAGAATAAAACATTTAGATATCAAGAAGGACGACAACCTCTCTTGGATCAGGGCATAAGTCAAACACTAACTAACAGGGTTAGGAGGAAGCACCCCCTTATGAACAGGTTGTTCCATATTTTTCCACTATAGGGTTTCTTGCACCTTCCTCTAAAGCATTTAGAACTGGGCACTGTGAGACAGGATACTGGATTAGATATACCAAATAGGGCCAGTGGGCCTAAAAATTCCTAGATTCCTATGTTTTGTAAAAGTATTCCCCTGCTCCTCCCCCTCCCCCCAAAAAGTGAGGTCCAACTCAAGCTGACTGCATCCTTTAAAATGCAACTGATTACTTTTTTAAATTAACAGCCATGAATATAAATTCAAGTCTGAGTTTCCTCTGAAGGCTCTTCAGAAATTTTACTGAATTATTCTATACCTTAATAATGCCTCGATCTTGGTAGAAGATGTTTTATGAACAATTAAGTTGCACTGCATATTCATTTAAAAAAGTACACAAAACCACTTACTGTGATCGGTGGACATTACTCTGTTTTTTATATTTTGTTTTCACAGATGCATTTGACTCCTTGTGTTTTTGTTCTGCCATGTCCTGGCCAGAAGAACCCTTGTGATGTGTTGTATTCCCAGGTTCAGCATTTTCAGGATTTGAACAATCAATCATATTTGTTCTTTGATTAATCTGACTAGCTGTCCTCCGTAGAGATTTAGCTGATGCTCTTTTCCCCTCATCAGAGTCTTCTGTATTGTCTATGAAAATCTGTGAAGGTTTTTTAGATTTTGCAGGAGTTTTGATATGTACATTACCAGATGATTCCAGTGAATGTATGAGGTTTTTAGGTTTGGGGGATTTATGGGACTTCTGTAATGCAGAAGTCGGTGATCTCTGTTGCAGTGAAGGGGTAAACACTTTGTTTGATTTTAAAAAATCTCTTTCATCTACCTCCTCTATGGGCTCACTTTCAGAACTCTCCTCTGAGATTTGTACCCCGGATTTTCTACTACTGGATTTAAGGGCAGATTTTCTAACTTTATTTCTTCGGTTTTCTACCAGTTTTTTAGATGATGCAACTTTTGAAAGTTTCTGCTTAGCAGTTTGTGTCTTGTGGGACAGAGCAGTTTTTAAAACAGACTGGGGAGGTTTTGGAAAATTATGATCCTCTTTTGAAGACACAACCTTCTCTTGAGGCTGCTCAGTCATACTACAAGATTGAAACAAATCTTCATTAGGTATTTCTGTTGGTTTAGGTTGTTCTGTATCAGAAATATCTGTGTCTGATTTGGAAATTGAAAAAGTGAATTTTTGGGGCTGTGTCTGTTTCAGGGCTGTGGAGTTTTTCTTGTTTGGGGTTCTTGTGGATCTTTGTCCAGGTGTGTGTTTTTCACTCTCTTCTGCCAACATACAAAAACGCACACATTAATTTCCTTTTTTAACGCCACAGGAACAACTTTATATATATATATATGTGTATATATATGTGTGTGTGTGTATATATGTGTGTGTGTGTGTGTGTGTGTATATATATATATATATATATATATATATATATGATTATTAACTGAAATATCATGAACATAAATTTTTCCCTGGTGGGTGATTTTCACTTAAAGTTCTCAAAGCAACACTATCTACTGAATACTCTGTGTACAGTGGTAAATATTCAGTGTACCACATTCCATTCATCTACCGGGTTCTAAACCCTAATCTAGAAAGATTTGCAGCAACTTTTGCTCTTCCACAGATGCTATCAAGTCAACTTTCTATTCTTCCTGTTAAACAGCTCTCCCTCATTATTCCTCAAATGCTGATTCCCTGCAGACACACCACATATCTCTAGCTCCTTTCCACAAAGTTGGGAGTGGAACACAGATGTTACCATTTTCCTTGGTCCCCATGACAACAAGGAAGCAAGTAATCACTGTTACCTTCCTTGATATCTCCACATGTGGGCAAGGGGGAAATTACTGCTATGCATACACATATACACACACCATACTTCCTCAGCTGATCCTTCCAACCCATTCAGGACTCTTCCAACCTGCCTCCCAAGTGCTGAATAATCATAGAGTGTCTCAGGAATAAGGGGACCTAGGAATATTTTCCTATGTTCACCATTCCGATTTAACATACCCTGGAATCAATCAAAACATCCCCAAGGAGATCAGCTCCCAGTAGAAGTACCACCATTCTAAACCAAAGGAAAAAGTCTTTGGTTGTTGACAGATTCAATTAAGAACAGGCAAATCAAGGGCAGAAGGATCTCCCACTAATAAGGAATGTAAAAGACTAATTGTTTTCTTTCATCACAATTCAATTTTCAACATTTGATTTTGCAAGTATAAAAATCCAAAGAGTCTTTACATCTTAATCTTTTTTCTAAATATAACTTACCCATGTGAGGACTGCTTTGCCTTACAGATTTAAGAGCATCTTTCTTTTTGTCAGATAAACCTAGATTTGTATCCGAAGCATTCTGTAACTCCGCTTGTATCCCTTCAGCAACGTCACACGTTTTCATTTTCGACTGTTCCATACGAGTCAGTTTAACAGGTACTGCACTCTGTGCCTTTCTATCCTTGCGTTTCTTGCTTTCTCGTACAACTGCCTTTTTCCTTTCGGAAGGCTGAGATTTTGGCACAGGCTTTGCTAAGGTCTGTTTCTCTATTTTTTTGTTCTTTTTGGGAATTGAAAACCAGGATGTAAAAGAAAAACCATCCGATTCATCAATTAAAAACTCACACTCATTTTCCATTCCTAAATCTTTTACAAGAGAAGGTGGTGGCGGTATTGAGGCTGAACACCTAAGGATAAAAATACAAAAAAAAAAAGGGTTCTCTCATGTAATTTGGTTTAGCACATATATAAAACAGTTTTAAAAATAAATGAGACAAAGTATTAAAGGAAAGATAAATGCCTAGAATGTTTTGGGTTATTTAGCAACTATATAATATCTGGGAAGTGAGGGGGGAGAAAGAATCACCAGTAATTTGAGCATTGTACTACAATAGACAATATAACAATCCAAACAGCAAAATAATTTTTAATTTAACTTGTTTTTTCCTGGAACATTCTTCCATACTTTACACTTGTATGTACAAGATTTTAACCATCAATAAACATTTTCAGAAATTGTTTTATGACAACTGGGACTAAACCACTTCTGTTTTTCATTTCAACTGAAAGGAAGAGGATTTAATTCAATTTGAGCTTTTATCTCTGAGCAGTATTCAAATGCTTCGATTTCAAAACCCTCAGAGTTTAATACTGAAAATCTAACAGTGACTTTACAACACCTGAGCATGTTACAAGGTACTGCTCAAATAACTGCAGCATTCATGAGTCAACAGTGTAATGCTATTGCAAAAAAGGCAAACATGATTCTGGGATGCATTACAGGTGTGTTGTGAGCAAGACACGAGAAGTCATTCTTCTGCTCTACTCAGCGCTGGTTAGGCCTCAACTGGAGTATTGTGTCCAGTTCCGGGCACCGCATTTCAAGAAAGATGTGGAGAAACTGGAGAGGGTCCAGAGAAGAGCAACAAGAATGATTAAAGGTCTTGAGAACATGACCTATGAAGGAAGGCTGAAAGAATTGGGTTTATTTAGTTTGGAAAAGAGAAGACTGAGAGGGGACATGATAGCAGTTTTCAGGTATCTAAAAGGGTGTCATCAGGAGGAGGGAGAAAACTTGTTCACCTTAGCCTCTAATGATAGAACAAGAAGCAATGGGCTTAAACTGCAGCAAGGGAGATTTAGGTTGGACATTAGGAAAAAGTTCCTAACTGTCAGGGTAGTTAAACACTGGAATAAATTGCCTAGGGAGGTTGTGGAATCTCCATCTCTGGGGATATTTAAGAGTAGGTTAGATAAATGTCTATCCAGGATGGTCTAGACAGTATTTGGTCCTGCCATGAGGGCAGGGGACTGGACTCGATGACCTCTCGAGGTCCCTTCCAGTCCTAGAATCTATTAATCTATTAATCATTCCATTCTGTTTTTTCCCTGCCACTTGACCGAATGGGGACACAGCCCCTTTTTTTTCCTATCTGTGGCCACATATTTGTACCTCATCATTAACTCAGACACTTTAGAGAGCCCTAACACTGCTCCCACCTGATCCCCATCCCAGCTAACTTCCTCTCCCATTAAGTTAAACTTCCTAGAAAGCAATATTCTACCTCAGGCTAAGAACCATACAGCCAACTTCCAGAGAGCATAGCTCCACCATTACTCTTAAAAATCACTCCTACACAGGCTTGCCCCAACATAAATCCACCTCCATCCCACTCAGACACTACTGTTTTTGTATTGAATCCACAAAAAACTAGGAGTTATACACTAGTTTGGCATATACAAGCAAGAATAATAAATGTCAAACCACAAAGGTACAAAATTGGTTAGGCTGGGTGGTTAGTTCTAATGCTATCACTTGGACAGCGCAGAGGCCATTGAATGTGGTATGCACCTCTATGATATCCTAACCTGAGCCAAATCTGGCATATTACAATGTAAGATGCCAATGAGGGACTGATGTCTGTTGACACCCACCAGCCATCATGTTCTAGATTTTCCCAGGGGTCTTTTCCTCCCAGCTTTCACTGGGACAAAGTTGAAGATTATTCTCTCAGGGAAGTTGGTAGGCTTTCAGAGCAGACAACGATACTACCGTAAAGAGCACTGGGCAACCATTTGAGTGAGTGGAACCTGTTTAGTTAGAAAATAAATATCTGCATTCAACTTGAACTCGTATGCTTTAATGTTTTCGATCGTTCGGCGATGCTTCAAATGAACCGTGTCCAACTTCTTTTCAGTCTTGACAGGGAAGGACCATATTTCAGTAAGACAGGTCAGAATACTGACTACCAGCTTCGCTTCTCTACTTAAACAATTATTCAGTTTGCAAAAGACGTTCTTGATAAGGTGCCTCATTACTGGCAACATTTCTGCAGTGCAGGTTTCAAGTTTTCTTGATATCACTCATGTTAACAACAGAGCTGAGATAGGTGAAATTATAGATGATCTCAACTGGATGTTGGAGCCTGCAGTGCATATGAAATTGCTGACTGCTAGAATTTTGGTTTACTGCCAACTAATTTTCAGGCTGACATTTGCCACTGAGCATTCCAGAGCTTTAAGTGCCTCAACTAGCTTGTTCGTTGATAAGATGACTAGTGCTATGTTGTTGACAAAATCAATGTCAGTGAGGTTCCTGTCACCAAGGCATATGCCTAAAATGCATTTATTTAGTGTCTGGTCAAGCACAGAGCCCATAACAGCACTGGAGAGTTCTGGGCAGCAATGTATCCTTGTCAAATGCCTGACCTAACTCAAAAGAAGGTGTTTTTCTCCCCCATTTAAAAGAATGTAGCTTGAAGAGTCATCATCTAGAAGATGGAACATTCTACAGAGCTTTTAAGGAAGGCCTGCAAGTTTTCAAGTTCAGCCAAAGCAATACTTTGTCAACAGAGTCCAAGGTGGCTTTAATGTCCACAAACGCAATGTGAATGAGGCATATCTTCTCAATAAGCTGGCACAGCATGAAGATTTGCTCTGTCATGAAACTGCCAGGACTAAAGCCAATTTGCTATAGTTTTCCCTTGCTCCTTAAAATATAAGCAGCTCAGGCCAACAAAACAGAAACAAAATTTTTCCCCAGGACAGACAGAAGAGTAATGCCACAATAGTCTCATCTGCTGCCTTTATATTTCCAAAGCAGAAAAATAATGCCTTTTTGCCAGTCAGATGGGACAGATTCTGTTCTCCAAATGACATTAACAGTGTTTGTAGCCAGGACATTTTTAACAATTCTGCAGGAATTCCAGGTTTCTGCCATCTTATTTCATTAATAGTGAATTTTCTAGGATCAAATTGTGCGAAATGGGTCAACTCAGCAGCAGCCTTCATATCATTTTAATAGGCAGATTTTTAAAAAACAACAAAAGGAAGCATTTCTTCACATAACGTGCAGTCAAGTTGTGGAACTCCTTGCCAGAGGACGTTGTGAAGGCCAAAACTATAACACGGTTCAAAAAAGAACTAGGTAAATTCATGGAGGATAGATCCATCAATGGCTATTGGCAAGGATGTCACAAGTGCAAAACCATGTTATGAAGTGTCCCTAGCCTCTGTTTGCCGGAAGCTGGGAATGGGCAACAGAGGATGGATCACTAGATGATCATCTGTTCTGTTCATTCCCCCTGAAGCACTTGGCATTAGCTACTGTCAGAAGACAGGATACTGGGCTGGATGGACCATTGGTCTGACCCAGTCTGACCATTCTTATGTTCTTCTGTCAGGGTCCAAAGAGACTGTGGGTGCACTTAGCAGCGGGCTGAAATGTCGTGCACTCTGCTTTTGTACTGATTAGCTGACAAGAACCGGAGCTGACCTCACTGAGTGACTGACCCTTTTTGTCAGCGAGGTCATTCAAGCATTTAAACACAAAGCTAATGCTGCTCCTGGTAGAAGTTATCTCCAGTGTGATGGCTTTGGTTTTCCTAAAAGTTTTGCAGTCAGCACGTATTGCTGCCTCCCCGCTTCTTTTTTTAAAAAACAAGTGTCACTCAGCTTACAGTACATAGCCGTATCACCTCTCAAATGACCGGTATGACACTGGTCAATGATGGTTATAGTATTAACAGAGCTAGGGTTTGCTGGCCCTTTTTCCGACACCAATGACAGTCATAGTGGCATCAATTCAGCATCAGTATCCTCTGCCAGAGTCTCAAACCAGTTCAAGATTTCAACTGCACAGCAGTTTCAAATGCTACCGATTTTTATGTTAGATAACTCAAATTTTGATAACCCAAGAATCATAGATGGAAATAAATGTATAAAACAAACAATTACTAAAAAGTAATGTCAGATTTAAGACTTAGATTCATAGCTTTGGAGGCCAAAAAGGACAACTCTGATCTAGTCTGGGAGCTCATGTTCAGCTGACTACCTAGCACTACCCCCAAATCCTTTCCAGAAACACTGATGAATGATGAACAGAGTCCCACGTCCCGTTAAGTATGGCCTACATACGTTCTTTGTTACTAAATGTACATATTTACATTTAGCCACATAAAAATACATCTTGTTTGCTTGCACCCTGCTGACCAACAGATCCAGATCGCTCTCTCTCAATGACCTGTCCTCTTCATTATTTACCACTCCCCCAAACTGTGTCATCTCAAGCTTTATCAGTGATGATGTTATATTTTCTCCAGGTCATTAATAAAGATGTAAAACAACACAGGACTAAAAATGGAAACACACCTGTTCAATGATTCCCCATTTACAAATACATTTTGAGACCCTATCAGTTAGATAGCTTTTAATACATGTAATGGGTGCCATGTTAATTCTATATCATCCTAGTTTTTTAATCAAAGTGCCATGTGGTACCAAATCAACTACTTCACTGAAGTCTAAGTATATTACATCGACATTATTACCTTTATCAACCAAACTTGTAATCTCATGAAAAAAAGATGATATGTTAGTTTGATGAGATCTATTTTCCATAAACACATGTTGATTGGAATTAATTACATTACTCTCCTTTTATTCTTTATTAATTGAGTCCTATATCAGCTGCTCCATGATCTTTCCCTGGATCTGTTGGTAAGCAGGGTGCAAGCAAACAAGAGGTGTTTTGATGTGGCTAAATGTAAATATAATGGGATCAATGGCAAACTAACACGTCTATCCATCATCCTATTTGCCTTTTTTTAAATATTGGCACAGCAATAGCTTTCTTCCAGTCTTCTGGAACTTCCCCAGTGTTCCAAGAATCATTGAAAATCAGCATTAATGATCCAGGAATTCCCTCAGTCAACTTTTAAACTCTTGGATCAAAGTTATCTGGACCTGCTGATTTAAAAATGTGTCTAACTTTAGTATCTGCTGTTTAACACCCTTCTGAGATACTAATGAAATGGCAAGTGGACTATATCAGCTGTTTTTTCCCCATATACAGCACAGAAATATTTATTGAACACTTCTGCCTTTTTTGCATTACTGTTGATAATTCTACCATTTCCATCTAGTGATGGACTAATACCATTGCTAGGACTCTCTGTTCCCAATATACTTAAGAACTCCTTCTTATTGTCCCCAACTCCACTAGCCATAGATTTCTCTTTTGTGCCCCTTTGCTTCCCTTATCAATTTTATACCATTACTACCTTCTGATTTATATTCAACTACTATCAACTTCCCCTTCCTTTCATTTGTTATACATCACTTTTTTTATAGCTATATTCACTTCCTTTCTAAACGCTGTCCATTTTTTAACCACTGGCCTTTTTCCTCAATTGTGGCTTCTGGGGCACCTTAAAAACACTTTATTAACCGCCATTATTTCCAATTTTTTTTTTGATTACTTTTAGTAATCAGACGGACTTGCTCTAATACATCATTCAGTATTAGGTAAATTTTTTGCTACAGTACAGTGCTAATTACTTGATAACAATTACATTTTACTTCAATGCACCTTTTTTCAACAGTTCCTGTTGTCACAGCCACTAAGAATGGTGAAAAAAGCGACTTCTTTTTCTGTTCAGAAGGCACAGTAATACATTTTGCTCTTTCCACTGAAACTATCTGCTCTTCTGTCCTTGCCTGAAGACCTTCTGACCTTTGAACTTCTGTCTGTCTCTTCATCATTGCTGGAGTTGTTTTTTCATCAAGACTTAATCTATATGTAAAAAAACAGTATTTAGATCTGATACTGTTAATCTCTAAATGTACTTTAAGTTTCTTCCTAGATCCTCCTCCAGTTTACATGTTTCTTAAAAAAGTTATGAAAATATATCATTAAGCTAAGAGCAAATTTCTGTCAAGTAACTTAAAATATAGCTTTGCAGGTGACTATTTTAGCAGCTATATATTTCTATTTCTGTGACACTGCGATGTAGTCTAACATTAACTACTTCTACAATGTCTGATAACTTGAAGTGGACTTGCAAAAAAAAATTTGGAAGGAACCATGGCTATCCAATACGCAAACAACAGTCTCATTTTAATCACTACCACTTGATTTAAATTTAACTGTGAGCACTGAAAACTGCTATACAGTAGAATTTTCAAACATTTCTTCTGTAGATTTAGCAAGTGAAGCTAAGCAACTTACTGTAGATTTAGCAACTTACAAGCGAACAGATGTTTCTGCTTCCTCAACAAGAAGAACAGGTGATCCAATGACCTCATAATTATCCTCATCAGTATCAAAGATGCCAGGAGGGTTTTGGCTTGATGTTTCAACAGCTTTTAATATACTATTTGCTTTTTTGTTAGAACTAACAGGAACATCGGCATCAAAAAGATCATCTTCACTTGAGTTTGTATCTTCTTTTAACACACACCGCTCTTTTCTGTCAGAACTAACTATGTTGCGAAGTGCTATAGATTTCTGATGTGCTTCAGCTGATTGTCCTGTTATACATATTAAACAGCATTAGTGTTTTCACCTTAAAAACCAGTGTAAAAATCCCAAGACATATTCACCCCAAAAATTTAACAATTCAATGATAATAGCACCAACCTGAACAGCTGATTGATTTTATTGGTGATGCAACTACAGAGGATGTAGACTTAAATGTCTTCTTCTCAGAGTTAAATAAACCTGAATTTGACTGTAATGTTTGACAGTGAACAGCAGGAGAGGTAGAAAAGAAAAAAGTTTGTTATGATACAGCAACAGTAAAAATATTAACAAATATAAATCCTTATATTATATGCCTATTTTCTGATCATAATCTTATTTAAAATCATTTAAAAACAGATTCTCATCACAATTTAATACTTACATTTCCAGTCTGTAATGGTCAGTAAAGTGATAAAACATTCAAGTAATTAAACCACTTCAAGCCTCTCACCACAGTTCAATTCTTAGTCCTATAAGATGCTGAGCAAGTTATTTAGCCTCTACATCAATGTAGGTTGATGTAAGTAATTGATTTAAATCATTTTTTTTAAATCTCTCATGAATCCCACTGAAGTTTTGTAAAAACTAATTTAATCTGTTCTATTGAAACTTTAACACATAATAAACTAAATTATAAATGGTGAGGAAGAGGGGTGTTAATAACACTGCTGATGGAGTATCATTTGATTTTTACAAAACTGCCACAACCAAAACAAAATACTGAAAATTAAGGCCCTGTCATAAATATACAGTTACAGGTAGCATAAAATCCCTCCTTACCTGTAAAGGGTTAAGAAGCTCAGATAACTGGTTGGCATCTGACCAGAAGGACCAATGGGGAAAGAAGATACTTTCAAACATTGGGGGGGGGGGGGGGGATTTGTTTTGTGCTATGTGGGTGTTCTCTCAGGACACAAAGGGAGGGACCAAGCAAGTAATCCAGCTCCTACTAAAATGATACATCTAATATTACAGAAATAGTAAATAATAGCAAGAAAATGCATTTGAGTATCTTTTGTTTTATCTTGTGAATTTTCCCTGTGCGAAGAGGGAGGTTTATCCCTGTTTTTGTAACTTTAAAGTTTTGCCTAGAGGGGAAATCCTCTGTGTTTGGAATCTTTTTGTTACCCTGTAAAGTTATCTTCCATCCTGATTTTACAGAGGTGATTCTTTTATCTTTTTTTTAAATAAACTTCTTTTAAGAACCTGATTGATTTTTCAGTGTCTTAAAGACCCAGGGGGGTTGATCTGTGCTCACTTTGTAACCAATTGGTTAGGATATTATTCTCAAGTCTCCCCAGGAAAGGGCGTGTAGAGGCTTTGGGGAGATGGGGCTCCAAGCGGCCCTCCCTGAATGTTTGTTTAAATCACTTGGTGGTGACAGCGATACTAAAGGCAAGGAAGGAATCTGTGCCTTGGGGAAGTATTTAGCTGGTAGAAATAAGCTTAGGGGGTCTTTCATGCGGGTCCCCACATCTGTACCCTGGAGTTTAGAATGGGGAGGGAACCCTGACAGGCCCTAACACTGCAAATTCTTAAGCAGGTTTGTAATTTTACTTGAATCATGCCATTGAATTCAATGGGACTATTCAGGTGTGTAAAATTAGGCAATGCGCATAAATGATTGCAAAAGCAGAAATTAAATTTGTTTGTTATTAAAATATATCTTAGTGCCATCATATCTTTGTTGATTTAAAACAAAACTGCTTCACAATGAAAATACAATACATTAAATAAATTTCAATACATTAAAATTATTGTGAATTTTTTTTATACACCAGCCAAATTTTTAAAACATTTCAGTCTAAAGTTAAGCTCCTAAGGCTCAGATTTAGGCACCTAAGGGTGGGATTTTCAAAAGCACCTGAGTACCTTAAAAGCAAAAGTCTCACTGACTTCAAAATACAAATCATGATGGACTATTACTGCCTTGTCAAAGCATTTCAGTTTTATTGATCTGCAGAAGTTAAATGTACCAGAAGGTGGTATTGGTTGCAAATACAGCAGGGGCTATTTGCTTATTAATTTTTTGCCTGAGTTTGTATTATTCTCACAGTCAAAATATTAAGTGAAGCTCTGAACTTGTCTTTTTCAGCATAGATAAGCATGTTAAGCATGAAATTTCTTAGTACAAGAAACCCTATATAAAATCTGAAACTCTACTAATGAGCAAGAAGCTAATTAAAGTGTAACAGCTACTTGAGTAATTTAGTAAGACTATAAAAAGGGAAGTGCTAACATGTACATTTCTTAAATTTGAAAAAATGTAATTAAAGATTGTGATTTAAATAAAAGTTTATTATTGATTTTTTAAAAGTCATGATTTTTATCAACCCCAGAGTAAAATAAGGAATATGTCCTTACTCAGTGGTGTTGTGAGGATAAACTGATTAATATCTGTAAAGCAACTGGATAGGATGTTGATAGGGGCCATATAAACATCTAAGTAGACCACACATATACAGAAGCACTTGTTCTGATAAATACAGGATCCCTACAATGAGCTGTCTTAGTTGAAATCTTGACATATGCAGAACAGTGGCAACAAACTATGGGCATGTCTACACTGCAATAAAACAAACTCAGGACACTGAGCCTGAGAGTCATGTCAATTGATTTAGGCTTGCAATGCTCAGGCTGCAGGGCTAAAATTTGCAGTGTAGACATTCAGGCTAAGAGACCCACCCTCCTCGCAAGGTTTCAGAGGCTAGACTCGAACCTGAACATCTAGACTGAAATTTTTTGGCCTGCAGACCAAGCTCCATGAGCCCAGGTCACCTCATGTGAGCCAGCTGCGGGTCTTTTATTGCAGTATAGGTGTACCCCAAGAGACAGCAGCTTGACCCCTTTGGTAGCAGAGAGTACCCAGACAGGTGCAATCATAGGGCAAAGACTTTCTGTTTCAGTGAAGCCAGCTAGAAAGTGAACTACTCAACCTCTTACAAACAACCAAAGATCATAAGCTAACAAGCTCCTTTTATACAAGCATCATCTGTCAACACCTCAATTATACTACTTCCATTTGATTGCTGGGAAAAAGAACACAAAGCAAGATCTAACAAACACAACTGAATTCTCTTCCACTAGGGCGCAAGCTAGTTCTGCTAACCAGCAGCGGGTGGCCAAGGAAGCATTTGTTGCTTTTTGCAGCAGTGGAAGTTTTAATTGTAAAAGGTTTAGTGGGACCAACAGATGAGGCTGGGAGGATGACAAGAGAAGCAGAAGTTCAAAGAAAGTTTGAACCTGAGAGATTACCAGGGAAAGTTATCAGGAATGAAAGCTGGGTAAACTATTATGAAAAAAGGATGAGGCAGGGAGACAGACAACCTTTGTTAGAGAACAAAACTGTGTTTTACCATGACAACTGAGGAAAATAATGTTATCAACCATTACAGTAGAGCAGCAGTTCTCAAACTGTGGATTGGGACCCCCTTTGAATGGGGTCACCAGGGCTGGCTTAGATTTGCTGGGGCCCAGGCTTGAATCCCGAGCCCCACTGCCCAGGGGCAAAGCCAAAGCCCAAGGGCTTCAGCTCTATGCGGCAGGGTTCAGGTTGCAGGCACCATGCCTGGGGCTGAACCCCTGCCCAGCGCAGTAAGGCTCAGGCTTTGGCCCCCCTACCCGAGGCAGTAAGGCTTGGGCAGGCTCAGGCTTCAGTCCCCCGTCCTATGGTCATGTAGTCATTTTTGTTGTCAGAAGGGGATCACGGTGCGATGAAGTTTGAGATCCCCTGCAGCAGAGGGCTAAATTATGCCACAAATATAAAGAAAATGTACAGAATGGATACATCAAGAGGTACATGTATAAAACTCTGTCCAATGGGAACAAAAGGGAACTGTTCCCCCACACCAAACAGTTACACGGTTATATTAACAAACTGACCTCTTTGCTGAGTAATAAATCCTCCTTTTGCTTTAAAATGATAGGGGTTGAGCAATGCGTTACGCTTGGAGAATTTATTGTAGAATCACTAACACAATCTAAAAAGAAAAAAATAAATGGAATGAGATAAATGGAATAGTACATAGTTTGCATGTTTTCAAAAATATGATTTTCTCAGAATTAATGAGAAAATATCCTATCAACAGGGAACGACAGAGTTTATGTAACAGGTTATAGTGCAGTTTCCATATATTTTTAGAAAGATCATTGCATTTTTTTGCATTATGCTATAGGCATGCTACATGAAAAATCAAACCGCTTATACAACTACTCCTTTTCCACTAGATGAAAATAAGGAGAGTGTTACTACTTGCTCATAAAAAGATAAATCAAAGATACTAATTACAGACAAATGTTTGAAGCTTACTTTCAAAACAATCTCGTATAATTTTCAGTACATTCTGGCCTGGCTGTACATTAATCTGTTGTTTTCTAGGAGGAAGAAGGAAAAATCACATTGAAAGAATCGTTTGCAGTAAAGAGTTACCTACTTTAAATTTGCACATAACCTATCTCAGCATATACAGCAGCAAGCACTATGCTTAACGTTATATAATGATTGACAGTGAAATCACTATTTACATTAGTTCATAACTTCCTATAAACTTTTCATTTACCATGCTCAGTTTTCTTCATGGAGTGTTTTGGGGTTGCTGTTTTTTTTTTTTTTAATTCAAAGGAAAACTGCTCAACCAATGTTGTGTGTGAGGGGAGTGAAGGAAAGTATTCTTCCCACAGAACAAAATTTACAACTTTTTTCCTAAACTACCATACAGACAAAACAGTTTGAAAATGAAAGATGAAATCTTGCTTGAGAGCAGCCATCACTGGGTATCACTGACTAGTGGCTAGGAAGAAATTGTTTCTTGATACGAATAAGTTACAAGGTTTAAAAATCAGATATTAGGCAAGTAGGGTAGATTTTTTCACTAAGCTAATGAAGTGTGCACCTAAAAATGGACTCCCAGCATATGCACGTGTGACTTAGATGCATAGTAAAAATAACAAAATGTATTACCGCAAATTGGCAGGGACAACTGCAAATAGGGAAATGGCTCCTGCAAAAACTAAGGTGTGAAGGGGCTGAATAAGGTCCCCAGTGGAACTTGCAATGGAGGAATAGATTGAGGAACAACTCCTGCAGACTGTTAAAATGCACACAGGCCAATGAAGCATACCTGAAAATTCTGTAAAGTGCTTTACCCAGCTGGTGGGGGTGCAAAACTGTAACCCCATCCACACTGGAAGCTAGGATAGATGGGGAACAGAAACAGAGATTTCCCCCCATCAAGTAACGATCAGTGAAAGCACAGCAGGTTGGTCCCTGAAGTGAGCACTGAGCTTCCTACTCCAGAACTATCAGCATCCACCCCCTTCCAGCAGCTCTTTGACAAACAGCTTGGTAAGAGAGGCCTGCAAGTCCTCCCTCCTCACCATCAAGATCTCTATTCAACCTGGGGTGGCTGAAATCAATGCTCTGAAAAGATCCTGGGGCCTGAGGAGGGAGTATCAACAGGCCCTACCTTCACTCACTCTCTTACCCAGAGGCAAATCAAACGGTTGTTGGATGGGGTAATGTAGCAGCTAAAAAGCAAGATTAAGGTTGTGTACACAACCTAAACACTGGCATTAACTGACTTCTGAGTGACCAAACATGCACTCGCTTTTCAATGTCCACCTTCAAATATTCTATTTAACTGAGGATTGCTCAACTGCCCATGACATCCAAGAGGAAAAAAATGAGATGCTTTCAGTATCATTACTTCAGTATTTAACATCTTAACTTCCACATAGCCACATCACAAAAATAAAAGCAAAACACTAAGCAAATCTGATAACCAATTTAAAGGGATATAGCTCATAGACTGCAATTATGATATTATCCTACTGATATAAACCAACATAACTTTCACAAGTGGTCAGTGTCTAAGAATTAAAAATTTAAAACGCAAACACAAATTAATTACCCTCCTCCGTTGCAAAATCTTGCTCTGTAGTCATTTTTCAAATGATTCTGTTAAAAAAACAGAAGTCAATTTCTTATTATCAAACATGATACTACATGGAAAAGAAAAGAAATGGAAATTAATTTAACTAATTCTTGTTCCCTGAGTACATCAGTCCAGAGGATTCCCAGGCTTTGGTTTTGTGCTGGTGTGAAACAGGTAGGAATTCCCTTAGTTGATGCTTTTTGGCCCTCTACAGTACTGGTAGCTGTGCCCACACACGTATACCAATAGCCAGTAACACCACTTACCTCTAAAATAGGGGTGTAAAGCACCCAGACAGCATGATTTAATTACATGGCACTCAGGACATTCAGGTTCTCCAGAATCTAAGCTTTCACTTTAAAACTTTCTAGTCCTCATGACTGCATAGATAATTTTTCTAAATGAACAACAAATGTAACTGATGCAGTCATGTCTCCCCGCGTCTGCAGACTGCCTGAAATGACTCAAATGAGTGAACTCCCATGTCTTTTATCAATCTGATTAGTGTCAACATTAAGGTGATGCTCCAAAGTGTCATTTAAACAGTTTAATTCAGAAGGTCCAGAAAGTGTGAGAGAGATCCCGCTAAGGGGCATGAAGGAACATTCGGAGGGGTGCAGAGAGCCGGCCCCAGCTCCTGACCCCACACCCAGTCCTGCTCCCAGCAGCAGATTTAAAGGGGAGCTTATTTTCTCACTGATGATTAATGCAACAATAAAGCACTGAACAAATATAGTATTCTTCTCTCGAGCTATAGAAATCCCCTGCGACTATCAGTGAATTCTACCGTGTATTGTGTAGAGTGCACAGTTCTGAATGTATACCATAAACAAACAGAACTCGGCCCTCTGCTCCAAGTGAATCTGGCACCCTGCTCTAGAACCTTCCTACCTAGATCCTTTTTAAGCAAGAAGCAATGGCTACAAACAGTATTTCAACACGGTTCTTTTGATAAGAGAGGCAAGCAAACAAACACACACACTAAAGGGTTTGATGATTTTATTCCACTAACAAGTCCTTGAGGTTCTTAACCTTGAACTTGTAACATGGCCAGGATGTGGGCATGCAGGCCATTGAAGAAAATTGCCAGAATATTCCTGTGATTGACAACACATAGGTATATTGTCATGGCTCTGATCCTGCAGTTCTTCTGCGTTGTCTTCAGCACTATTTGAATTGAGTCAGCTCTTGTGTTGTCATTAGATTTTGAGGCTTAAGGCAGAGTAGTCAGAGGCTGGTTGAGATGAGAAGCTACTTCAAAGGTAGCAATAATGATATATTAGAGAGCTACTAGATATTTCACTACCTCAGAGCACTTAGGTTGGAGCTGTCACAGCTTTAGAAGAGTGCCTCTTCTTGGCCACACACCAGACTGTTGATAAATCCTCTATCTAGCCCACCACTTCTAAGAGCGGCAGTTAGAACCAGCAGGGGCACCTCAATGTTAGACAGTTACAGAGTGATGTTAACACCTCGATTCCATTTAAATCAACACAAGTCCCTTCGTCCTGGATCAGCCTCTTCAGGTGATCCCAAACACTTACCAGGTCACTTTATTGATAGGTGATCTCTCCTCTGATAGGGCAGTTCTCCTGGACAGTAGTCAGCCAATGTTTTAGAATGATTCAATGTCAGTGGGAGAGCACTTAAAACAAGGACCATATGTTGTTAGCCCTTTGCCATCAACCTTCGGAATTTAAGTCCAGCATGGAGTTAACAGGACAACAGACAAGGTAAAAAACATCACAGATGGAGTCTGCAGTCTGATATTGTCCTAGCAGCAAAGCCCCAGTGCTAATGCACAAAAAGCTATTCAAATGAGAGATTTTTAGCTTGTATGAAGATACAAACCGTTTCAAGACAGGCTTCAAAATGGCACTGCTGGGATTATGCCAAGCTGAATAATGCCACTGCAGAGTACCCAAGCACTCAGCAGAGAAACTACAGGTTTGTGCTTTGAGATAGACAACTTTGAAAACAGTGTAGATTAGCCTCAGGACAGCTTTCAGCAGAGCATCTCTCAGAAGACCTAAGATAGAATTTCAGGTATTCCTGTCTCAACCTAACGGGGTCCTTGATAACATCTGTTGGCACATCCAACACTCAACGTTACACTATACTTGACTCCCAGATACTGAACACAACTCTCAGGCCTAGGGGTAACTGAATGCGAAACTGCACTCAACAGACACTTTAATGCCTCTGAACTTGCATTCTTCCACCAGCTAGACAGGAACAAGGATGACATCCTGTGAAGAAATAAGCAGAGCAGCCACACATCAAGACAAATCCAAAGGGCTCTGCGGTGAAGAATACATCAAAGCCCCCACTTAACATGAAGCAATCTTCCTCAAGCATCAAAACCCAATGACAGTACAAGAGCTGATTCAAAGCAAACAGCGATCATGTCAATGGAGAAGCAACTGCAGAACCAGAGCCTTGACCACAAACCTATTTGTTGGCTATGACACCAGGCAACAACAAACCCCCAGGACTATACTGTCAAGAAAAGCAGTAGCAGAGAAGTTACGGAGGTCCAGATCATGTAATCCAATATACACACGGATCAAGAACAAGTTAACTCTTAAATAACAATGAATGACTAGAATGCTATTAATCTAATACATGGTACAAAATCTGGTAAAATCAGAGAGCAGGAACTATCAGCAGAGGCGCAGATCCAGCAGGAAGTTCCATTGCTTGAACATGGTCAGAAAGATAGCAGTTGGGAAGCATGTAGAGGGAGCTGAGATACAATGGTCAAAATGTGATTCTGAGTGTACAGCTACTGGTAACTCAGTCATCTTTAAGATCCAGAGCAGATCCCACCTGTATCACATTGAGAAGCAGAAGACTGAAGAGTTACAAGCCTATGGATATGGTATTGCTTGAGTAAATTTTACTTGTTGCTAGTTCTGTTTCTCATAGTCCTCAGAAGGCTACGTCTAGGACCTGCTACCAGAAAATGGAGACGGGAATATTTAACATTTATGAGACTCTCCAACTGCTGAGGAAAACTGCCTGAGAAACTTTAAACACAATAGCACAAAATTCACACAAAATCCAACTACTGTAAAACTAAGTTTGATAGGAACTCATGTATTACATTGTGGAAGCCTGCTTAATAACAGTGTTGTGGTGAGAGAGCAAGTTTAAAACACATATGTAATACACATGGTAGAACAAGCTACTGGTAATTAATCTACAAACCCTTACGTAAAAAACATTTGTCTGCATCCCAGAATGATTACTTAGACCAGGCCTGCACAACTCGTAAAGTGGCGAGGGCCATATTACTCCAAAGAAAACAGCTGAGGGCCGAACCCCCCCAGCCCCACCGAACATCCCCCAACCCCCTCAAAACACAACACACGCCACCCCACCCCTAAAACTCTAAACCCCTAAGCCCAGCACCACCTGCCCCACGGAAACTAACACTTCTTCCCCAACGCTGCCTCGCTGAAACAGCGGCATTGAACCTGAGTAATAGAGTATAGAAGGCCCCTAAGGTCGTATAATTAAGGTAAAAGAAAAATGCGGTAAGTTGACAACTGACCTCTCCCATCGACTCTGCTTGCATTTCTCATTCTGATGGAGTACCGGAGTCGACAGGAGAGTGCTCAGCGGTTGATTTATCACGTAGAGACCCCCGCTGGATCAATCGCTGCCCGTCGATCCAGCGGGTAGTGTAGACAAGCCCTAAGAAGCCAGGAAAATCTACCTGGCTTGCAACATGCTGGAGTTCCGGACCTTGAACGACATCATCACAGGCCAGAACTTCGAGCAGCACCTGCTGCCACACCCCTGGGCCAGGACGGACCACGTAGTCTTCAACGGCTCCCTCTACTACAAGTACCAGAGCAACATCGTGGGGAAGTACCACTTCTGCTCACGCAGCATGCTGGTGCAGCGCAGCCTGAACGCCGCCAGCTCCAACAACACCTTCCCCTACTCCTGGGGGGGCTTCTCCGACATCGACTTCATGGTGGATGAGAACGAGCTGTGGGCGGTCTACATCACCAATCAGAACGCCGGCAACATTGTGGTGAGCAAGGCAGACCCACAGATGCTGGAGATCCTGCGCAGCTGGGACACCGGCTACCCCAAGCGCAGCACCGGCGACTCCTTCATGATCTGCAGCACCCTCTACGTCACAAACTCCCACCTGGCCGGGGCCAAGATCTATTTTGCCTACTACACAAACACTTCTAGCTACAAGTACACGGACATCCCATTCCACAACCAGTACTCTCACATCTCCATGCTGGACTACAACCCGCAGGAGAGGGTGCTGTACACGTGGAACAATGGCCACCAGGTCGTGTGCAACATCACACTCTTCCATGTCATAAAGACTTCGGGCCAGTTGTGAAACAGCTGCCGGACTTAGCTCTTCGCTCTTTCTTTTTTAACACTTCGGGATCGACCGTTCTTTTCATGAAGCAAAGCCCAGAGGTGGTTCTTTGTGGTATTTTTTCTTTCTTGCTGTGGTTGACATGACGCATGGATCTCGTCTGCTTTCGCTGGAGCCAAAGTCAATTATTCTATTTTATTTTATTTTTGGTGGCAAATAAAAATGATCTCTTTGAAAAAAAACAAACAAACATGCAGCTACCATCACACAGGGCAGCCTCAGCCCACTTGCAACAGGAAAAACACTGCAGGGAAGATGTGCTGGCCTGTGCTACAGGTGGAGTGGACAGCCCACACCACCTAACACCCACATGTTATTGGCTCCACCCACAGTCGTATGCTTAGACAGGCAGCTCCATAGGGCATGGGGGGCGAGCTTTGTATCTGTACAGTGCCTAGCACAATGGGGCCCTGGCCTATGGACGCTACTGTAATACACCTAAATATCTACCCCTGAGCAGGGGGCTCCTGGGCGCTACCGTAACATACCTAAGAAATAACTACCCCCGGAGGGCCTCCTGGCTGCTACCTTAATTACCTAATAATAATTACCCCCCGTGGGGCTCCTGCTCACTACCGTAACACACCGAATAAATAACTACCCCCCAGGGGACTCCTGGCTGCTACTACAGCGCACCTAATAAATAATTACCCCCAGTGGGGCTCCTCGGCGCTACCGTAACACACCTAAGAAATACCCCCCAGGTAGGATCCCCACATTCAACCTCCCCAACCCCGCCCAGCACCCTGCCCTGGAAACCACCCCCCGCCCAGGATCCTCGGCTCAGCCCCAAGGCGGGAGCGCGGGCACAAGCAGTAACCAGGCTCTGGCCGAGGCACCCCCAGACCCTGCCCCCGCTCTCTCACCAGCGGCTCCGCCATGTCGCGCCAGCGCTGTCCCAGGCCTACGCCGCCGCCGCCGCCGCTGACAGTCCAGACCGCGCCCGTGCGCGCCCGCGCGCGCCGGCCGTCTCCCCTCCGGCTATTTGAAAACTCGGGCCTGCTCCGCTGCGCACGCGCTCCTACTGAGGGAGGAGATAGGGGAACGCTCATTGGTTAACGGGGGCGTGCGTCACCCCCCTCCTCACCGCTTGCTGGTGGGTGCTGCGCCTGCGCACGAGCCTGTTTCCCACAAAGTGGGCGGCCCTAGGCGGGAAGGGTTGGAGTACAGACCCGGGGCGACTTCGCACATCCGCCTCCCGGCCCCGCCTTCCGCGCGCACCCGCCCCCCGGCACACCAGTCCGCACTCCCGCCCTCCGCGCGCACCCGCCCCCCGGTACACCAGCCCGCACTCCCGTTCTCCGCGCGCACCCGCCCCCCGGCACACCAGTCCGCACTCCCGTTCTCCGCGCGCACCCGCCCCCCGGTACACCAGCCCGCACTCCCGTTCTCCGCGCGCACCCGCCCCCCGGCACACCAGTCCGCACTCCCGTTCTCCGCGCGCACCCGCCCCCCGGCACACCAGTCCGCACTCCCGTTCTCCGCGCGCACCCGCCCTCCGGCACACCCGCCCGAACTCCCGCCCTCCGCGCGCACCCGCCCCCCTGCACACTAGCCCGCACTCCCGTTCTCCGCGCGCCCCCGGCACACCCGCCCGAACTCCCGCCCTCCGCGCGCCCCCGCCCCCCGGCACACCTGCCTGTACCTCAGATCCCCGCCGCCCTCCGCGCGGCCCCGACAGTTACATCCCCGCCGCCCTCCGCGCGTATCTGCCCCGGAGGCCCCCGTTCTGCCGGAGCTGCGCACTCCTGCCTCGCCCCCTTGTACACTCAGCCCTGCCCGGGGGGGCACACCTGCCCCCCCCGCCCGACTGGCCTGCCTTTTTGCACACCCAGCCTCCCTCACACTCGGTACATTCGCCCACCCAGGCTTTTCTTCATTGCGTGCCCACTCCACACGCCTCCTCCCTTCCCTACCCGCCCATTGCCCCACGCCTCGGCTCGCTGCCTCACAGACACCAGCCCCCCTACTCCATCTCCCCCCCCCCAACCCTTTCAAACGTGCCACTTTCTTGCCTGCTCTCACCCACCCGTTTTACTCACCCTTGGCCGCTTTTGCAGACACTGCTACCCCACCCCATGCCCTTGTGCATTCATATCCCATCCCTTTGCAAGCTCCCACACCTACACCCCACTCCCCCTCTTGTTGCATCACCCACGCTAAGCGAGGCTGCCATGAACTGGAAGCCCCTCGTGCCTTCGCTCTGAGCCATGTGGTAAATAGTAAACTACCGCAGCAGAGCCAGGGCTAGAATCCCCCAGCCAGTGCCTGACCCCCTCCCTCAGCGGTTTACAGACCAGTTGTAGAATCTCTGGGTGGCTGCCTCAGCCCCCTGGAGAAATGTGGTTAATAGACTGTGGTTTGCAGCTGGAGAACCCAAAGCCCTTCGCAAAGGAGGGCAGAGTGGGTTTGGCAACACCCATTTTTTCATGTTTGCTGTATATATATCTCTTCCTTCTGTATTTTCCACTGCATGCATCTGATGAAGTGCGTTTTATCCTATGAAAGCTTATACCCTAAGGTGCCACAAGAGCGCCTTGTTCTTCTCTAAAGATACAATGCTGGCTATGTAAGATTCTCACTCCTGCCTATTAGCTGTCTAACATGGGATAGGTACTATTCTAGCTTTGAGGTCCATGTTTTTATTATTTAAGTGCTGTAAAACATGTCTCATTTTCTGGGTGCCCAGCGCTGGAGACAAGGGCCTGACTTTTTAGGAGCACCGAGCACCCATCGCTCACATTGCGATTCATAGAAGCTGCTGGTGCTTAACTCTGCTAAAATCTAGGCTGTTGGTGCTAGAAGCGAGCACCTAAAAACTGAAGAATCAGAGGCCATTTTTGAAAATTTGGCCCATAGAAATTGGAGGGACATGGAAGATCTGTCATTTGACCATTGTAGTCCCTTTTTGGCAACAAGCTGCATAGTCTGCTTATGGCAGAAGCCACATGCTCCAGCTGTTCATCCATTCCAGCTGTGGGCTGCTGAGTACATCCTCTTTTCTAGTGTACCTCTCTTATGGTCAGGCCTGGCTTATTTTTAAATTCACAGTCAAACAGTCCATTACTATTTTGACCACAAACATCAACCAGACATCAGCCCTGTGACTCTGGCTGTCGCTACCATCTTTCTCCATGGGCATAACTGACACACAATCATATCAAGTATTCAGATAAAGGCAATTTCTCAAACATTTTACTTTTCTTGTCCCAGAAAATTGCATCTTCCTTAAAAATGTGTGTTGTAATGGGATTTGCATAGGTAGATGTACATATAGACGCACTAGACTCTGCAAAAATTTTAAAGTAAAGACATTTTTGAAGTCTTCTAATTTCAGCCTCAGAGATACTCTAACTTGTCTAAGGCTGGAGTAGCCCATTAGGGTCCTTCTGGCAGCCAAAAATAGCTGGATTTCAATGGCACTGTGGTGATAGCCCTAGCATTCCTTCTAAACTGGAGTTCAAAGGGAGCAGCAGAGAGCCATTATCGTCAGTTCAGTGCCATCCAAGAAACATCTGTGCTAGTGATATTCCCTGGTAAAAAGCTCTGCTGTCTTCATGGTATCTTTGCTCCACTGGAGTGGAGTAAAATGGGCATAGGGCAATGCAGAATAGGTTAGCATCTTAACAGAGGTGTTGAGGCATCTGGCTCTAGAGGATCCCCTCAAGTGAAAAATAACAAGGTTACTCACCTTTGTAACTGTTGTTCTTCGAGATGTGTTGCTCATATCCATTCCAGTAGGTGTGCGCGCGCCGCGTGCACGTTCGTCGGAGACTTTTACCCTAGCAACACTCGGTGG
>NC_133773.1:4303117-4328527 GCF_003597395.2 Chelonoidis abingdonii | reverse complement strand
CTCACTTTCAGGTGACGCTGTAATTAAGAAGTGGGCAGCATTATCGCCCATAAATGTAAATAAACTTGTTTTTCTTTGCAGTTGGCTGAACACGAAATAGGACTGAGTAGACTTTTTAGGCTCTAAATTTTACATGGTTTTATTTTTTAATGCCATTCTGTAACAAACTAAATTTTTAAGTTGCACTTTCATGATAGAGATTGCACTACTATACTTGTTATGAGGTAAATTGAAAAATATTATTTCTTTTATAATTTTTACAGTGCAAATATTTGTAATAAAAAAATAATATAAAGTGAGCACTGGACACTTGGTAGTCTGTGTTGCAATTTAAATCAATATATTTGAAAATGTAGAAAAACATCAAAAATATTTGAATTTCTATTTATATTCTATTGTTTAACAGTGAGATTAATCATGATTTATTTTTTTTTGAGTTAACTGCGATTAATCAGCAGCCCTACCCTGAACCTCAACCTTGTCCTCACAGCATTGATGAAATCACCCTTCGAACCTCCAGCCTCCTGTTTCCTTTTTCTTCTCTCTGTGAAGATTTTTTTCCTGGCAGCTGTTACCTCTGCAAGAAAGATAGGCGAACTGGGGGCCATGATGGCAGACCTCCCTGCTCTCTTCACCATGTTCCATAAGGACAAAGTTTCCCAGTACTTGCATCCCAACTTTCTGCCAAAGTGGTTTCCTGCTTTCACCTCAACCAACCCATACATGTATGACTTTCTTTCCGAAGCCACATATCTTCACTCCCTTGATGTCTGTAGGACCCTGGTCTTTTACCTGCAGAGGACTACGCTGTTCAGGAAGTCCCCCGGGATTCTTAGTCACTATAATGGAAAGGATTAAGGTGCAGGCCATCTCCTCTCGGAGGATTTCTAAGTGGGTTTCATGCTTTTATCAATTATTGGGGCTGTCTCCACCCCTTGAGGTATGAGCCCACTCCATGAGAGCCCAGGCATCAACTATGACCATGCTTCACAACATACCACTCATGGATATATGTAGGGCAGCCACATGGAGTTGAGTACATACCTTTACCTTTTTTTCCCCCCATTTCACCCGGGTGCAAGACTCTGCTGCAGATGCCTCGTTCGGTGTGGCTGTTCTCCATTCCACGGTTCTGTCATTTTTCCTTGCACCCTCCTCCTGACTAGGTACTGCTTGTCAGTCACCCTCTGTGGAATGCAATAGGGGCTACCATTCGAAGAAGAGGAGGAAGTTACTTACCTGTAACCGGAGGTTTTTCAGAGATGTGTGGTCCCTATCTGTAGTCCGGTCCCACCCTTCTTTCCCTCTGCTGCAGATCTGTTTGATTTGCGTTGAAGGAACTAAAGGCTCAGTCAGTCCATCCTGCCCCTTAGTGCCTTAGTCGAAACCATGAGGCAGAGGAAGAGCACATGCGCAGACCGGCAGATGCTACTACAGTACTTTCAAAAGCTCCAGGTGCATGAGGTGTATGCATATAACCCCCAGTGGAATACAGATAGGGACCACACATCTCAAAAAATTTCTAGCTCCAGGTAAGTAACTTCTTTTTGCAGCAACATTTGACGCGCTACAAGAAATGTATTTCAAATATAACCTTTTAAAAAAAAAACAAAACTTGTCTGGGCATCTAGGAAAAAATGGGGTATTTAATATTAATATCATTACTGTTGTGGCTCCTGGGAGCACCGGTGATGGACCAGACGTTGTGCTAGGTGCTAAACAAACACAGAACATAGTCCTTTCTGGAAAGAGCTTAATCTCTCAGAACTTGTTAAAAAATTTGGAACATAGCTTCTCTTCGGTTACTAAATGTATTCAGTGCATAGTTCCTGCATTGCTAGATGTGTGGTACATCATGACTTTCGATTTGGAGGCTATTTCATATCAATGCATTTAGTTTCAATAGTTGTCAAGGAATGCATGTGTGTATATACGTGGACACTTCATCAGTTTAAAAACTTTTGTATCTGACGTTTGTTTAATGTAAGTGGGCATGCTCAGGATCTGTGAAATCAGACCACATGTTATTTAGGTGCCTAGTTTTAGGCTTCCAAATTTGACCTTTCCTGTCTGTTTAGTCTGCTTTTCTTGCAAGGAAATTTATCCCTCACTGAGGGTATGTCTACACTACCCTAAATCGATCCCTGAGCGCTCTCTTGTCTGCTCCTGTACTCCACCGCCGTGAGAGGCGCAGACAGAGTCGATGGGGGAGCGGCAGCAGTTGACTCGGCAGTGAAGACACTGCACTGAGTAGGTCTAAGTGTAGACCAGGCCTGAGTAAACGATTAAAATACAGCTGGATTGTAGCCTCCCTTAATAAGGGTGGAACGGGGAGCAGACTGTTCAGAAAGGAAATAAGTTCTCACTGCTTCCTGACAGAGAGAAACTTGTGTGGAGTTCTGTGTGCAGGGTTTTCACCATTTCACTGAGGGGCAGAGTTTGTCCCATTGTAGAATAGGGCACTGGACTGGATCACTGATTCTTGGTAATAGGGTCTTTTACTGCCATGGCTTCTGAAGCCATCAGCTGCCTTGAGACTTCCACTTCCCTTTTAAAATGAGAATTTAACTACACCCATGTGATAGGCTGGGTTGGAGGGGGGCACAGACCTGTAGTCTCTGGCTGTATATGTGTCTACTCTGAATAACATGTGGAAAGAGGTGGGGCTGGTGCATCTCTCTGGCCACCCTGTTGACTGCCCTCCAGGTCACCCTTCTAGGCTGAAAGAGATGCTGCCCCAGGGGCAGCTCAGCTGTCTTTCCACTTACACAGAGGACGATTGGGCAGTTTGTATTTGCACATTACACGTTGGCAATAATGTGGAAAAGAAATACAGGAAAAAGTCAGTACAGTGTGTTACCCGGTTTGGGTGGGGCAAGAGGCCTCTTCCCCTTTTTTTTAATTAAACTGTGCTAAAATAAATTGAAAAAGTAAAACCATCAAATGAAGCTTAAAATTAAATCCTTTGTAGTCGGGTTTTAACTTTGGGCTTGGATTGTGGAAAGTCATAGCTGTGGGTACTCTGCACCTTTGCTTTTCTGTTGTCTTTGAGCTGGCAACAGCACATTCACTGCTCAGATTCTTGAGCACTATTACTTTACTTGCAGTCTTTATATGTAAAGTAACTGCTCTTCTGTGCTTTAGGCATGGGCTAGCATCTAACACATTCAGTGCAGTAATTGAAGCAAAGAGCCTGAAAAACACTGCTGGCAGAGCTCTCCCCTGACACTATGGCCTCTCTACAGTATGCTTCAGCTCTGCCATCCCAGTGTTGCCAATCTTGTGATTTGATTTTTATTTTTATTTTTTTAAATTATAAGTCTCTTGATATTTGGTGTTAAACTTAAAGCCCCACCTCCTGGAGTCAGGTTATGTGAGACTTTTTTTAAATAAAAACTAAATTTCTTGCTGTCATTGTTGCAGAGAAAAACTTGATGACCTGGGTGCACCCTAAAATCTCAAAAACCAGAAGGCAAAGAACCAACACATTGGCTTAAACATGAGACTAATGTTTAAATGTCATGACTTTTTAACACTGGGGTTGGCAATACCATTAGGTCTCCAATACAGCTGCTCCACAGTATTTTCTTCCAGACCACTAGCATGGCCTCCCCCAGCCCCCCTTTTAAATCTTTTAAACTGTTGAGTTAATGAACAGTTCCTTGCAGTGGCTGACTTGTGTACATTTCCCTTGTTTTTTTTGTAGGGTGTTTGGTCAACTCTTCCAGTGAATGAGAAGAAGCTTAATGCTGCATTTAGAGCAGCAAGAAGTGTTGTTTTAATATTTTCTGTGAGGGAAAGTGGAAAATTTCAAGGTAAATGAAAGTAGCATTTGATATGTGTGTGGTCTGTTGATGGTGTGGTTTTGGTGTGTTTTTTTTTTTTTGTTCTTTTGTTTTTTAAGAAACTGTTATGTTACCCTTTGCTATCTCAACTCCTCTAGGATTTGCAAGGCTCTCATCTGAATCCCATCATGGAGGATCCCCAATACACTGGGTTCTGCCTGCAGGAATGAATGCTAAAATGTTGGGCGGTGTCTTTAAAATTGACTGGATTTGCAGGTAAATACTTCTGTTCTTTTAAGCGGGAGTATTTGTATACTACAAATGCTATTGTGGCAAGTCTAATGAGTAGGAATCTCAACACTATATTTCTAACTTTCATTCGTAAGTAGAAAATGCATTGTCTCCATTCATTCCATCTGTTGTTTGGCTGTGCCCCTTTTGAAAATTCACTTAAATGTGGAAAAATCTGCCCCATTATTAGTATTAGCTGGGTTTGGGACTCCTTCCTATAAGTGAGATTGCTATAGCAAATGCTTTTTTGTTTGCATAGTCCTAAACATTTTATACAGGGATTTTTAACTGAGCGGGTTTTTTTTTCCAGTAGCCTAATAAACTGAAATTAGAAGCATTTGTTTGCAGTTATCTTAAAATCTTCCTTTTATAAAACAGTGTTCCTTTGAAATGTTCTGGACTCTCAGCCCTGGAGAGTAGAATAAAAACTCAAACGGGAAGTGTTTTGTACCATAGGGTCTGGCTAAGCATGAAAGATGCTACTGCCTCAAAAAACGAAGGCCAGGTCGGAAAGAATAGATGCTCCTTTTTGGATGGAATAAATTATGCATATCTGATGTAAAACAGTAGGTAAAGTGATAGGATGCACCTGCTAAAAGATCTTAAAACAAACATTAGCAAGCAAGACCAAGTTCAGGTAGCATGTGCAGGAAATTTCCACCAGTGATTATCCAATAATCTAATGCATCCTCAAAGATGTTATGCTACTGCCACTTGCCTCAGACAAAATTCTAGAGAATTGTACCTACCAGAACTTGAAAGTTACCAGATTTATATGTATTAGCATTTTAGGCAGCAGTATGTCAGAGTTGGAACTTCTGTTATTTAGTAACACACTGAAGGCTAATACTCTTATCTATACAATGGAACCCTGCTAACCAGCATTTATAAATTAGTACATGCTCTTTTCACCTCAGAGATTAAATAGCCGAGTGCTGTAGTGAGAGGTCTCAGTGCTAAAATTGTTGTGTGTGTGTTGTTTTTGTAAAAAAAAAAAAAAAAAAGACTAGTATAGTCTGAACTACATAATATTGAATTACAGATGTCTAAATGCATGCATTCTTAAATCAGTAATTCGCAAAGGATCATGTTGTGGAGCAAATTAATGCGGTTATACAGTACTTAATGTCCTATTGTATGCATTTTTTTAAACTAATAGACAAAATAACTATAAATGATACCACTTGCATATTTAGGCGTGAATTACCCTTCACTAAATCTGCTCACCTGACCAATCCTTGGAATGAACATAAACCAGTAAAGATTGGACGTGACGGACAGGTTTGTCAATTTTTTTAATGAATGCCTTTAGTAATAAAGAGAAACAAAAGACATGATTAAATAAACTTACTCAAGATGTGGTAACTTTTAAGCTCCTATAACTATTCAACTTTGCAGCACAGCTTTTGTTGACTAGGGCATATGTAGGGCAAGATTGATTTCTCTAGTACTGGAGAGGGAGGAGAATTGCAAAAGTAAGTTTGTAGCAGTTAGGTTAAGCAAATTATCAGCAATTTTGGTCTGGATAGAATGTGACTAGCAGCAATCTGTGCTAACAAACTTTGTAACATTTCAAAGTTGCAGTGTAGCAAACTAAGTTTGTGGTAGTATAACTTTTACTTTGTATCAGAGTATTGTGCTTTTTAGAACAAGTTCTGGTGCTTTCAGTCTTTTGCATTGCGTTGCCTTATGTATTAAGTTTCTTCTGACACAGATTCGACCATTATAATAGGCACACCTTTAAAATGCAAGCCGGCACCTCTTAATTCTACCAGATATTCGAGAATACACTGAAATGGACACTGTTAACTCCAGTAACTTAGGCTTTATTTAAAAACACTTAAAAACCATTCATGTTGATTTTGTATTTATTTAAAAAACAATTTGTTTGTTTTTGTTTTGAGGGAGGATGGGGATTAAAGATTCCCCTGCAGTGCGGTAGATCCAAACACTTTGTTCCTATGTACAAGATGAATTGTAAAAGTGACTATAGAGGCAGTAGAACTATCTATCTGATTTTACTGTTCAAAATTAATAATTTACAAAAAGCAAATGGACATTGCAAGTCAGAGTGCTTTTAAAATTAGTAATACTGTTCAAAGGAATTTTATCTGATTCTTTAACAGTTGCCCTTTAAATGGCTAAACAAATGTTTACAACAAAAATATTTTCTGTCCACCTGTTGGTAGAATTGCAGTCAATCGCTTTTTAAAATGATTATATGAAATTGCTGAATCTTTGGAGAGAATATTCCAGTATATCCAGGTAACATGTAATTAAAATGTATGTGTTAAGTTAGCTGTAACAAATTGCCTTATATGCTAGAAACATATTATACAGTAATTACAAAAATTAAACCTCACTTTCACAAACTACCTGTGGCTCTTTCACTGAGTTTGGATAACATTTAATTCTTGAAAATAAATCTGCTTCACCATGCTTGTGGGATTATCATCCATATATTCCAGACTACAGTGTAAACTGATTAAGGTACGTGGTGATTATTTTCCTAATTTTATGTGATTACAAAAAACTCTTTCAACTTTAAACAATAATGAGATGAAACTGACCTGAATGTCTTGTTAGGAGGGTATTGTGTCCCCAGCATAGTGCTGTTTTATGATGATGCTAAATATCCCCTGAAGCACTGAAGCTAATGAAACTGTATTGTGCTCATTATTTTGTGGGATTGAAGTCTCCTCCTCAAAGTGTTTCTGTACCTGGCAGAAGTAGTTAATGGGAGATGTTCCCTGTTTTCAGCTTGTAAATCCCTGTTTAACTTCTAACTAATTCTAGGAAATTGAGCTTGAATGTGGAACCCAGCTTTGTCTCCTATTCCCTCCTGATGAAAGCATTGATTTGTATCAAGTCATTCATAAAATGCGGCACAAGCGACGAATGCATTCACAGCCCCGATCAAGAGGACGTCCATCCCGTCGAGAACCAGTCCGGGACGTGGGAAGGTTAGAAACGTTCTTTGGACTGATAATAGGCACATGTATCAGAATAACGTGATGGAGGAATGTGATTCATCAAAAGCTTCCCCTGCGATAAAGAAGAGAGAAAATCCTCAAATCAAGCTGCATGGACAAGTTTGTGGCTTCATTGAGGATTTCACATTGTCCCCCGATCTGTCATATTTCAAGAGGAAAATGGGGATCTTTGCTTTTGCAGAAAAGTAGTCCTTAAATAAATAAAGCTCTCTAGTTTAGACTAGATCTTTTATACAGATAACACGACATGTAATGTCAGCCATAGGTAAGCTTGGATTTATTATGAGCAGGCTAGATGGAGGAAGAGGAAGTCTTTATATGCCAAAATATGTTAATATCTTGTAAAAGCCTTTTCTTTCAGGTGTGTCTCTGGATAAGCCTTATGAAATATGGGACTTTTATAAGGATCACTTATAATTTTGCAGAAGATGCCGCCTCATTTTGAGGATAAAATATTTAAATAATTTTGATATTCAAGAGGAGCATTATTGGGACTGTTTCAAATTGTATCACCGTGATGTGTTAACCCCATTGCCAAATATTCTCTAACATGTAACCACTGAATTCACACATCTTGCTGAGCTTCTGAAAACAGTAGGTTCTTTCCAAAGGGGATGGAGTGGCCCTTGGAGACCCGGCAACAAACCAAAAAGAATGGCTGTTGCTGTGTCTGTGTATACAACCTTTCCAGATGTTGGCAGTACCTGTGGACTTTAAAGTGTTTTTAGAGGATCGACATGGTTATTGATCACTGCTTTATGAACTTAACAGCATTTACCAGGAAAAGGGGGTATAACTTGTTACAGAATTGGAGAAGTCTTTGCAAAGAACTGATATAAGTCCTTCTACCAAACACCTTTTCCCTGTGTGTAGCCACTTTGCTTACAGATAAATCTAAAGTTTTTTTTTCTGCTAAAGACTGTATGGTTTGGGCTGAAACCTTTGGTTAAGTTTCCTCTTTGCGGAAACATCCTGTGGTAGGTACAGATACCCAACAAGAGTCCCCATTTCCTTGAGCTTAAAAAGGACACTGTAACAAGTAGGTAGGAGGAAACCTGGCAGCGCCCCCATATTTTTGGCTTTAAAGGACTGAGCACCAAGATGGCTTTTGAAGTTAAGCTAAGAGGTTTCCAGTGCAATAAAGTATTTACAAGTGAAGGTTTTGCAATGGACTGCAAACTATACATATAACACCACCACACCTTCTCAAGCCTGCCAGGGCCTCCATTTTATGTATGTGGCTTACAGCTTAAAGTCAGTAGTTGGACTACTATATGAACTGTTACTATCATGTTTTATACCGGTCGTAAATCACTCTCAAAACTACAAGAAAGCGGTATGTTTATTCTTTACACCAGCTTTTATTTTTCTTAATCTGATTTTGCTGTAGATGCAACTGCTTTGTTTTTTGGGTTTTTTGCTGAGAGGGTGAAGAATCTGCTTTCATAAAAAAATAACTTGATACTGGGTAAAGTGGGCTTTTAAAAACTAGAAAGTGGGAAGGGGGAGGAGAATGATTGTTATGGAACCAGGTCAGTTAGTAGAGCTATTAACAGCTGGTCTAGTTTGCAAAATGGTTAACTGATTTGAAGGAACTTTAATTTGAATCCTTTATCAAGGGAACTGTACCTGTTGCTGGAAAATTCATTTTTAGCAGAATGTTTTAAACAATCGAATACTAAAAAGTGATTGGCCATTGTAATGCTATATATTTTCATGGTGGATGGGCACTAATGACCAGTAGAAGTCTATTGAAGAACTAACTCAAGCCAATAACTGGAATGGAGCTGCTTTTAAAATGGGTTCCCCCAGCATGAGTGAAGTTCTTGCAGACTTTTTTAATGCTTCATATCAGCAACAGAGCAGTCTTCTTTAGAGAAGAGCTCTAATTATTTCAGTTAGGATGCTTCAGAGTTTTTAGAATTAATCCTTCCTTAGAAGGAACTGAGGTTAAACTAGAAATTTAGTGATTAGTCAGTGACCATCCAAAAATACTTCCAGCCCAATCAGGGTAGATAGCCGATGGTGAAAGAGGCATGTGTGCAAATCGTGCACACTTTTATTTTTAAATGTACCTGGAAAGAGGCTTTCATTTTACAAAAGTTTTGTCTGCCCTGTGGCTAACAAATTTTAGCAAAAATGTGCCCATGTAAAAGGGATAAGACACTTTGCAAATGAGGTAACTATATTTAGATTTGACTGATCAGATTTACTAAGCCTCTTTTTTTTTTTTTGTCTAATTCTTTTAGGTTAAATTAAGATGTAAAATGGAAAGTATAATGTTAAAGCGTAAGTTAAGAGATTGTTTTAGATCAGCTTGTTAAATATTCTCATTGGATCAGGTTCCTCTCTTACTGCCAAAGTCTGTTTATATCTATAAAGCGATAATCAAGTTATGTATCTAGCATGGAGTAGGGCTTCTGATGATTTGAAGTTAAACTTAAAGCTTAAATTTATAAACTCTTGACTGTGAAGCATATGCAAAACTGCCTGAGTTCCGAATGAGATCCTGGCCAGCTCATGGTGCTTTTTTCTGTGAGGGGATGCTGCTGTGAAGAACACGCCAAACAACCTTGTTTAATCTCTAATGTCTAATTTGTATAGGCGTCGACCAGAGGATTATGATATTCATAACAGCAGAAAGAAACCAAGGATTGACTATCCCCCTGAGTTTCACCAAAGACCAGGTTAATATCTCACGTGCACAAATGTAAAAGTATTTGCATTTTTATTATGGAATTTTGAATTCATACAGGCTTAATGAGCTTTTAATATGTGGCTAGGATTTAGAGTGAGATTTTGCAAAAGCACTCAGCATTGCCTACCTCCCCTCTCATTGCAGTTGATGGTAAATCTCCCACTTGTTTCCCTGGGAGCTGAGTTAGGCCACTGCTGAGCCCTCATGAAAATCCCACCTTAAATTTAATGTAAATTCTTCAGTAGTCTTAAAATAATCGGACCCGCCAGCTTATACTAGTTTAAATAGCCCCTTCAAACTCCATTGCTTCCTAAATGGTGGGAGGGTTTCATTTCTATGATGAGCACCTTTCTTGCTTGTAAACAGTAACGCGAAACGTAATCATGAAGATGACCTATCCAAGTACCACTTTGAATGTATATAGCTACAAATGTAGGCCATGATAGACCTATGTTAACTTTTCTCCATAATCTTTGTATTGGTTTCAAATTGAAATTGGTGATTAACAGGCATTTATTTGCAACTAATTGAGCTTTTTGTACCATTTTTGTAGACTTTTAACTGGGTTTCACAACTGGGGACCCTTAAGTCATGTGGGGGATGATACTAGAAGTGCCCATTTTGTTTTCAGAGAAACTTTTAAAAACTTGATATAAAGCAGGCCAGAGCGTCCTCGTGCTGTTTTCAGGGGTGGTCCGCTGGCAGGGTCGGGAGGAGTTTCAGCTGGAAAGTTAGGGTCTTCAGAAATAAAATAGCTTTTTCAACAGCGTAAATGCAGCAGCTGCAGATTGCAGTATTACCAGTGTACCTTTGCTGCTGAAAAAGGCGGTGTTGGGACAGGACAGACTTCAGTCTAAGAAGTCTTAATGGAATGTGCACTTCTGCATATAATGCAGTATTTCCGCAATAGACTTCTAAACCTTAAAAGCCTGCTTGTATTTCAGTGTCCAGTTTGAATAGACTTCCGAGACTGATTTCTTCAAAGAAGAGTTACTTTAATAGAGCGCTGTCATCATTAGTCAAACTTCCAAGAGCATTATGTACAGCTGAGAATTAAAGTAAAAAAAAAAATCACTTCTATAGCACTGCAAAAATGCTTTACGTCGTTCTGATTCCTCCCACCTTTTACAAATGCTTTTTGCTGAACTGCTTAAAGCAAGAGGTGCCAATTGCTCATTTTTTTAAGACTATACTAGTGCCATCATAATCCGTTGTAAATTTTGACCTAATTTTTAATATCTCAAGGAACTTCCATCAATTGTTGCATACATCTGTCCAGATTAACCCTGTCTATTGGACATGCAGTTAATAGGTAGAAATCTTGACCAGTTAATCAATACATGCCAACAGTCAAGTGCATGGCATTGCCGAGCTCTAGTCTTCACTCTAGTCTTTGTCTGCACAAATATCCCTTCCCTGATTTCTTTTGTACTGCATGCAAGCTCATAAGAGTGTATTTATCCTTCTTTAACATTGGAATGCCCTTGTTTGTATGCCAATACTTTACCCATGAAAGACATGCAGTAAGTCTGTAGAAATTACTTTGCAAGCGCTTCTGAAATGAGATAAGAACAGCAGTACATACAAGAACATACCTTTAAGAGGAGGTTGTTGCAGAGGAAGGGTGGATGCTAACAACTGTAATTTAGGATTGTTATGGTGAAATGGTAAATTTGATTGATAACACTGCTTGATGTTTGAACAGGGTATATAAAGGATCCCAGGTATCAAGAAGTAGACAGGTAAGATGTGTTCATGACGTTCATTTTTATGTCCTGTAACTTGTTGATATCAGTCGCCTGGATTGAGTTTTGCAAATCTTATTCCCAACAGACGATTTTCAGGAGTTCGCCGAGATGTTTTTTTAAATGGGGTAGGTTGACGCATTTGTTTTTAACATAATTTCTTGCACTTCCAAAGTTGTTATCAAATGTTCATGTTGTTCTCTTTCATTGTAGTCCTACAATGATTACGTGAGGGAATTCCACAGCATGGGACCACCGCCACCATGGCAAGGAATGGTTTGTGTCTTGTTCAGCTTCATTTTCTAATTGAAAATAAACCCCCATGTTACCGTGTGGATGTGTCCACTCTTCCTGAGCTGCTCTCAGCCTTTGTACTCTGTTTAGTAAAGTGCCAGGTACTTCCGCTATGTATTCTAAATTATGAAGTGTTGCAGGAAGACAAAATTGAATGGGGTAAATTACAGTAGGTAGTGTCAAGATACCGTAATCACTCTCACTAGCAGTGATCAAACAATATGTATGTTGAAGCTGTCTTGACAACCTAATATGTACTAGGACATAGGAATCCAGCTTAGTTTGAATGCATAAAAAGGCAAGGAAATTTTGTTCTCATAAAACAAAAACCAACCAACCAAAACTCTCCTTACAATGCAGTATAACAGATGTGATCAGACCAATAATCCGTCAATATTTGAAGAAGGCTGCGTAGGAATACAGAATGTAGCAGGAGGGAAACTGGCCACTGAGGAGTCTGAGTGTTCGAGTTGTCTGGCGTTGGCAGTGAAGGGTCGAGGGAGCACTGGAGTATACTTAGCATGGTCCTGGTTAGGTATGCTGCTCTGTGGCACTGGCTTTTTGGTTACTTGTGTATTCAGTTGAATAACCAACCATACCAGCAAACTATTATTCATACACTGAGTGCATGATAACGTACCAGTCGCTATCTTTGTTTTACTGAGATGGGGTTCTCTGTCAATTGGAGGGCAGAAATGATCCGCAGTTACAGAGGAATAACTAAGTTATTCTCAGTTATCCAATTCCCTCCATTCTGTCTGTATCTGGAGTTGGATAATCACTGTGCAGTTATTTCTCAATAACACTTGTATATTTATAGCATGATCTCTACTCTGACTCTTGTACCTGGGAATTGTCAAATGGTTTGCCAGCAGCAGAGATGCCCCCATGGCTTCTCACTGTGACTTTTTTTTGGTTCAGCTAAGTGTGCACAAAAGTACGCAAACAAATGGGGCAATCAGACTGCAGGAAGGGAAGAGCTCTCCAAAGAAAACTCCATTCTCTGACCTATCTATCCATCCTTCTGCCCAGCCCATCTCTACAGGTTGGCTAAATACGCATTTAAACTAGAATCCAGCCCTCTCAGGCAGTTCAGTTTGGAACCACTATGCAAGCAAAACAGTGTGGTGACTGACTATGGGAGAAGGGCCTGGCTGATACAGGGAGTTAGAAGTAAGACAAGTTGAGGGGACATGGAGGAGAATGGCCAAAACACGTATTTATTCATTTAGATCAGTTTAGATTCTGGCTTTTTGGCAGTCTATTTTTATCTTGTGGAATAGGCCTTTCATTCAAACTGTGAATATCCTAATAAAACTCAGCGGAATAACAGGTGCTTTGGCCTTGAAACCTCACTCAGCCTAGGATACGCTTGTCTGCATGACTCCTATATGAGGTAGCCAGTACAGCACCTAGTGAACTAACGAAAGCTGAAGTGTTCACAGTATTTCTCTCTGTCAGACATGAAAATGGGTATCTTTAAGTGCTTTGGGGATACAGTTTTAAATAAATGCTGGTAGCTGAAGTCCAGTGAGAAGATCTGGTTGGAATCTATGTAGTGTCCTGCTATCCACTCCATATGCAAGATAATGTTTTAAGCCATAGTCCTCCTGCAGAGGAGAATATATTTAAATGTATTTGTTTTTATTCAGAATGGCAGGTAACTTGTCCTTGTAATCCTTACTTTAAAGATGATTTGTTCTATATCTTGGAGTGTTCAACAAACATCCTTTAATTTCCTTACAGCCACCCTATCCAGCTATGGAACAGCCTCCACATCACCCTTATTATCAGCATCATGCTCCTCCGCCTCAAGCTCACCCTCCATACTCAGGACACCACCCTGTACCACATGAAGCAAGATACCGAGACAAGCGAGTAGTAAGTGTATATGAAAGCAAAGGGGAAGGGGCAAATCCTACAGACGGGCAGAAGTAGGAATAGGAGATTTGGGGGTTGTTAAGAGCCTAAGCATAGAGGAGGTTTCTTATTTCTGAAAATCTTGGCCTTACACCTGGGCTCCTAAATGTACTTTTGAAATCAAGTCACTGAGGTGCCTAAAGCAAGGCTGTGGGTGCTTTTGAAACCCCCCCGAGGGATTTAGGAGCACAAGTCCCACCATTTCTCGGCCCAAGTTTGTGGAAGGCTTCCAGCTGTCAATGCGTACACTTCCCTGGTTGAAACTGAGTCCAAATCCGGAAGAATTTTTTTGGTATCTGTAGCTTGTCTGGAGAGGGGAGGAAACTTGTGCTGTTGCTATGAAAAAGTTTATGCTAAAGTTTCTTACTATCAGCTGCCTTTGATCCTAGCTTTCCAAAAGGCCCTGGTAGTGGGTGGGTGAAGTGCTGGGATTTTGACTGGGCAGTCAGATAAATAGCATTGTCCTTCCTTTTCACAGCACGACTACGATATGAGGGTAGATGACTTTCTGCGTCGCACGCAAGCAGTGGTCAGTGGCCGGAGAAGCAGACCTCGAGAGAGAGACCGGGAGAGGGAGCGCGATCGTCCCAGAGACAACAGGAGAGACAGAGAACGGGGACGGGATCGGGAAAGGGAGAGAGAGAGAATTTGTGAGCGGGACAGAGACCGGGGGGAAAGAGGCAGATATAGAAGATAATCCATCTGGAACCAGTGGTCATTTGAAACAAAACAACAAAGCTTGTATTTTTTTTGTGTTTACAAGTAGTACACTTTATTTTCAGCTGTCTGCTTAAAGTTTGTTGTGTAGAAGGTTTTACAATGACCCTCTTTGTTCCAAGCATGCAGTAAACTACGAACTGGAAAAACTCAATCAGCCAAAAGAAAAAATGCACAAAGTTGATATTTGAGTTGACATTTTTATTGGAGAATGGGAAACAGTTAAGAATGTAGATATTGGTTCATTTTCAATAAGTGTTCATCTACTTCTAGTGACTTCCTCCTAGGGTTTTTTTTTAAATATTGATGGATAACTGCCATAATTTTTTTTGCTTTATTTTCTTACATGTAGTTTCACATGGTTCAGTGGGAAAAAATGCTGCTATCAGGTATGCAACTATTGAAGTATGATGATTTGACTGTATGGCAGTGTTGTAGCAGCCTTTCGTTTTTCTGTTTTTAACCTTTGCTGTAGAGTGTTTTGTCAGTCTTCAATAATGAAAGCAATATTAAGAAGACACTATTGATATCTAATTTTTAATCTTTTTAAAAATCTTCCTGTGTTCAGTAACCCTCTGGTCCATGCTATTGTCTAGCCTCTCTCTAAAATGTACACATTGCTTGGAATGGTCACAGTTTGCGTGTGTGGCAGCAGAAAATGTTGCTGTATTCTACATTGCTACCATTTTTATAAAAAAAAAATAATAAATTGGTAACAATTAAAACACTTGATTTTAGTTTGGCTTGTTATTTTAAAGGCTTCCAGCTTTGCTAACAGTTATAGGAAGGCTGGCCTGTGTATTCAAAAGTTACCTATTTTCCCCCTCAGTAATGGTATTACTAATGGGTGAAATTCAACCCAGACAGCTGTAAGCTGGGGCTCAGTGTCTCCAGAACTAAGGGTTGGCCTACACTAATGCTGTAACTCTTAAGTGACGCTATTTCAGTTATGTAATTTACGTAACTGAAGTAGGTTGACTTACAGCCGTGTCTACATGGTGCTGTGTCAAGGGGAGATGCTCTCTCTTGTTGACATAGCTTCTGCCTCTTGGGGGTGGTGGAGTACAGATTGATTTAGTGTGTCTTCACCAGACCTGCTAAATCAACACCGCTCCATCAGTCACAGCAGTGTTTTCCCTGGGAGGGCAGACATGGCCTAACATTTATGGGAGTAGGCAGGTTCATAGCCATATCTTCCTGAACCACTGCAGGAGCTTCATGGATTTTGGGATTAAACCAGAACAAAAAACTCAGTTGATTAAAACATACTTTTCTTTGTCATGGAGCAGCTGTGTAACCCCTATGTCCTCAATAACTAACTTGTAGAGAACGTCTCATTGATTTGAAGCAATCTGGTTTTAATGTCCTAGCCCTGTGCCAGTCTCAACACCACTTCATATAAAGAGAGCCAAACTACCCCCATGTCAAGCAATTGCTTGATCCAGACAGATTGACAGGGCACACACCCACTGCAGCAGGAACATAGGCATGCCTCTATGTAACATGCCATAGCAAATGCCATGGGATATTTCATTGATTGATGTATTGTAAATGCTCTTGAACAGGACAGATTTGAATTTAAACTTGCAATAGTAAAAACCAGAGAGCTAACCTACAACTTGAGAGGAGAAAAAAAACAAATCACTGGAGGAGAAAAAAACAAACCACTTCTCTGCATGCAGTTAGAGGCATTTCCTTGCTCTCACTTTACTGAGTTAACTTTTGGGTTGAAATATATTATTTTTAGGCCATGTCTGCAGCAGGTGTCGACTTAGCTGGTCTAGTGAAGACTCACTAAATTGAAGGGAGAGCATGCTCTGGTCAACCCCGATACTCCACTTCCCCCAGAAGAGTAAGGGAAGTTGACAGGAGAGCATCTCTTTTGACGCAGTACGGTGTAGACACCACAGTAAGTCGACCTAGTAGCATAACTTAGGTCATCTTACCATGGTAGTATAGACAAGGCTTTAATCTCAGTTCAGGAGGCAGGAACCTTCTGGATCCCAGCATGTTTAGACTCTTACAGCTGTCATACAGTGCAGAGCCATGCATATGCAATCTGTAATTTGCCTTAATTTGTCACCTGAACCATGGCTTGTAGAACTACTTCAGTATAGCAAGTTAGTGTGTACGTGTGTGTCTGCGCACACATGTCTGCGTCATCCTAAGAAGAAGAAATTAGGGCAGTAGCAACGAGGTAGCATCTGGCCAGAGTGTAAAAGCCAAGCAGGCTTATGTCCAGATGTCACATGCTCAGCTCGTTCACATGCGGCCAGGCTTGTGAAAGTCGAGCACCCAACTTGCTATGCTCTTCTGAAAAAGGCAGCCCATTTGTCTCCACATACCTGTTCTCATCCACCTTCATTCAGTCCTACTTCCTCTTGACAGCATTTGTCTCCTGATTAGGCAAACTTTTAAATAACCTGGTCCAGTAAGGCTGCAACTGTGCATGGTAACTTCTGTGGATAGCAGTCCAGCTGCACAAATTGCAATGCAGGTTAGTGGGGGATCTTCTACAGCTGAATTCTTAGTAGAGGAAATCTTACATAGACTTAATCAGTTTGACACTCAGTAATAGGCATTGCTTTTATTAACAAATCAACCCACAGAGCTGAATGCTCTATCCATGAGGCAGTAAATACTTGGTCAGCAGCCAGGACCAGCGCTAGGGTTTTGAGCACCCTAGGTGGACAGCAATTTTGCCGCCCCGCGTGCTGGTCCCGCAGCTCCGGTGGAGCTGCCGCAGTGGTGCCTGCGGGCGGTCCACCGGAGCCGTGTGAGCAGCCGACCGTCCGCAGGCACAACTGTGGCAGCTCCATCCGAGCTGCGGACCAGCGGACTGCCTGCAGGCACCACTGCAGCAGCTCCGGCGGCGCCCTGACCCAGGGGACACCCTGGGCTGCTGCCAGCAGCTCAGACTCCCTCTCTGTCCTAGCAGCAGGGCTGCTCAATCATTTAAAAAAAAATTTGGGGGTGCTTTTTGGCACCCCCAAATCTCGGTGCCCTAGGCAATCGCCTAGTCCGCCTAAATGGTTGCACCAGCCCTGTCAGCAGCAGTGGCAATGTAGCGGTATTAAAGCAGCACACAGAAGGGAGCTAGCTCATTCAACAAGTGCAACAAGCATTGAATTACAGAAGTGTGCACTGGCCTAGCTCCGCTCAAGTGATTACAAGAGGGCAGTTTACACCAGCTGAGGCGCTCACCCAGGGTTTCCAGTGATGTACAGTAACAAGGGGAATCTCAATGATAAATCACAGAATGCTGGTGTCTAGAGCTGACTACCAGTCTAGGTATTTTTCTGTATACTCATATCTGCTGTGATAAGAGACTCTAGCCTCCAGGGCCTAAATCAACATCAAGATGTCCCTTTTTCAGTTTAGCATCAAAGCTTTAGCTTTTATGACCAAAGCCATTTTTCCATCTTCTATAGTTAAGCCTTCAGTTAGTTCAAAGCTATGTAAACCCTTAAGATGTCAGTCAGCTCCAAAAATTAGCCCTAATAAAATAAGCTTGTATGGGGCAAGAAAATCTATGCAGTAAATGAAGAACCTTACTGTTTTCTCCAGCTGCCTTGTCTGCAGGTAAATAAGTTGCCTTCCATTGAGCGCTGGATCATATTTACAAATGCAACCCAACTCTGACAATAAAGGCAAGTTTAAAGGCACTCTTACACGCCATCTGGTGGCTTGCTTATTGTAGCAACCGTGCAATACTGCAAGCCCCAGGATCATAAGTGGGACAGATCCTCAGCTGATATAAAATTGGCACAGCTTCATGGCGCTCAACAGAATAATTGATACAGATCTACAGCTGCTGAGGAGTTGGCCCACTATGCTGATAATGACCCATTATTCAGCTCTGGAATGCTGTAGCACAGGTGCCCCACTCCTGTGTATGGCAGCAGACGCTTGGGAATTACTGATGGCACAATGAGCTGAGCCAAAGCCCGCTGAAGTTAGTGCGAGTCTTCAGGGAGCTTTGGCAGCTGTCAGGATGTGCAAGTTGCTGGTTCTGCTGTGGAGGCCAGCTAGCACGATGAACAGAGACCATATGCCCTAAGACTAACTTTCCACGCCCCACAGAAGGGGGACTACTGGGAAGAGGGAGTCCTGCAGCACAGGGGGATCCCTATGCAGCAGGCCAGAAGAATGCACGGATGTGTGTATGGAGGGGATGGGACACAGTGGACTGCTTTCCCCCCACCAGTCAGTCTCCAGACCTTGGTTGGGCAGAGCAGCTGTTCCTTCAGCTTGCTGAGTTGCTTTGCTCAGCCTCCAGCCCTGGCCTAGTGGACTAGGGAGCAAAAGGAGCAGACCTAGATGCACATAAAACCCCTTGAGTTAGTCTGCCATTTCCTGGATCCCCTTGTGTACTGGTTTGACCACTGGGAGTTCTACACTGTAGAGACTCTGATATTCCCAGCACATAGAGTTACTGCCCTCCAACTGCACGTCTGGGAAGGCTGCCGTTCTAACAGCCACCCCCTTTCTTGGGCCCACGCTCTAGCACATGCCCACTGAATTCCCAGCGCTATAATTCTCAGCCATCAAATTGTGTCTTCACCCACAGAAATTAAACTCAGGGTAAAGTTTCATTAAATGTTAAAGATTTTTCATGAGAGCCAATGCAGAAGAGATCCGATTGGAGCCCCCAAATCACTACACAAACCATTTCCATTTTATACTCCAGATCAGGCTTTCAGACACAGGCCACAAAGTTCTTCTCTTTGGCTGAGATTTTGAAAGGAGGCCAAGAGAGTGTGGTGAAATTCAATGGGAGTGGCGCACCTAACTAACACTGGATTTTCAAAGGAGCCTATTCCTAGGGATCCTCACCATGGTTGCTAAAAAAACCTGATTTTCAAACATGTTAAGCACCCAGCGTCTCCAACTGAAGTCAGACGGAGCTGCTGCATGCCCAGAACATTTGAAAATCAAGTTATCTATTAAGACACTTAAATACGGACGTAGGAACCTACAGGCAGACGGCTATTTTCAGAAGTCTTGACCTTGCAGGTGGGCACCTTCTACGAGCATCTGACCACTTATCTGAGCTCCGAACTCAATGTCTGCTTTTCCAGGAGCCATACAACAGAGACACAGACATTCTGGTTCTAGGTGATCTCGTGAGGACACACTCTCACAGATCGCAGGGTGGGCAAATCAACTTTAATACCTGCAGGTGGAAGACACAGCAAAGGACCTAAAACATATGGGCTTCGTCCTTTGAAAATAAAGTCTCCAGAAAGTTACATTATGAAAATCATTGCCACAGTTAGCATATGACAAGTCCCTGTGTAATCACCGAAGGAGTCCGATTGGTGGATCAAGCTAATGATTCATTCTTATTCAAGCCAAAAGGAAATTACTGTAAATGTCACATTCGCTAAGTGCGCAGCTTTCCTGATACATCACTGCCAGAACATGGCCCTGATTACACATGGGTATTACAGCGTGCGCCTCATTTTCAGCATATGCCTAGATCAACAGGACCACGAACAAGCTGAAGTACCTGGCTGAACCACGGCCTAACCAGAGACAAGTGTGGCCAATGGGAACAGCAAATCTACTCCGTTTTCTTTTTCTTTACAATCCTACCGCATTTCTTACAGCAAAACAAGCAGCACCTGACAGCAATGAAAACAGCAGCTGCTGCACAGACGAGCAAGAATGCCAGGACGTCCAGGCAGTGATACTGGTACCAGGTGAGCTCATGAGCTGCTGGTCTCAAGTGCTTCGCCCCTTTGTGGCGCATGACAAATTCGATCCAGAAGACAGCTCGATCCAGAGGCTTTATGGGCTGGTCGTGGTGAATCTTGGATAACCTCACTGCATTCTCTTTATAACTGAAGAAATGAGGGGAAAACCAAAACAAGTGGTTATTCTGAAACAGTGCTTTCCCCAACACAGCTACAGTATGGGGCAACTTGCAAGCAAAGGGATCGCTGACCAGGCTCCCTGCTCCACACTACAGGGTCAGGTCAATGTAAGCTGCCTTGTGTCAACCTAGCTGCAGAAGCATCTTCACTTAAATTTGGTGCTCACCGACGTAGGTGCCTCTCTATACCAACTGAGTAACACCCCCTCCCCGAGCGGTGTAGGGTCACGGTCGATGTCATTAGGTCCATGCAGTGTCAGTGCAGACACTGCATTGCTTACGGTGACTGCTACCAGCTTTCAGGAGCCATCCCACAATGCCCCGCACTGACAATGCAGTCCATAGAAGCGCTCCTGGTGAGGACGCACACCGCCAACACAAGGAGCCAAGCGTCTGCACGCACAAGCGATTTAATAACTGCGGTGACTGCTGACATAAGTTAGATCAACTTAATTGTAGAGTGTAGGCATGGCCTCGGTCAAGATGTAAAATGAGCTGAAAAGATGAACTAGCCCCTTTTTCTATTACATAATGAGACTTCTTCAGAGGGTTTGCCACAAGACACTCCTAGCGTCCAGCTTTTTCTATTGTAATTTTCCCTTGCAAAAAATACTTCTGGGAAGATAATTTGCAGGGTTTTCCCTCCTGATCTGGTGTTTCGCAGCTTGAGACAGGTGGAATTCCCCCAGTGCCCTACGGACAGTGGTAGCAAGTTGGGAAGCTAAGATGCAGGGTCACAAACTAGCCAAGAAGGAAGTTTGCCCGTCGTCGCATGTGTGCATTGGAAATGGGCTGGGTGACTTCATTCGAACTCGCTGCAAGAAGGGAGCAGAAAACTACACAATCTCAGAGGCTGCTCCAAGGCCTTTTCAGAGGGATCTTTCCCAAAGAGATCATAAAATACAGTGAGAGAGAAATTGATTTCCGGTCCACCCCTTCCAGGAGCTGTTGCATGCTCAGATAGACACATGCTTAATGCAAGAATCTGTGAGGTTACCACTTGGTTTATGCACAGACTGTTCAGCATTTTTGGTGACAGAGTTCCCAGAAGAGAAAGCCAGCTGGATTTCTCGCCTCAGCAGCACTGGGTTTCAGTAAACTGACCCTGTCCCATTAGAGATACAAGGTGATAAAAGATACTACCTCGCCCACCTTGTCTCCTTAGTATCCTTGAACCAACACAGCTACCACAACCCTGTCCCATTAGGCAGAGACTGAACTCACCTGGAGTTGTTAATGACCGTATCCAATGCATCAATTAAATCCTGGGTTTGCATTGTGTTAAAATCCAGCTCCACTGCCATCCCTTTCACTTTCATGTGAGCAATGTTATCCGGCTGGTCAGCGAAGATGGGAATCCCAACCATGGGAATCCCATGGTAGATAGCTTCATAGATCCCATTGGTTCCACCATGAGTAATAAAGGCTTTGGTCTTGGGGTGGCCTGGAATAGGAGGAGAGAAGCGTTTAAGAAGGATGGGTACATAAATGCTCAGATTCCAGAGAAAAGGCAACAGTTTTGTACTAACTAGGTAAATAATGGTTTGTTTGACAAGGAGCTAGTTCTGATTACTCCAGATTAGCATTAGGAATGGATAATGGTGTGTACACACGCAAACGCTAGCCAATGGGGAAGTATCTTGCAAAACTTTACAAACTCTGCTATTGATCTCCGATTAAGGCTGACCCAGCAGGAAGTTATATTTCATTCACATCAATCCCTGCACAGGTTATGCTGCATGGGTGGAGCTGGAGACAAGGGAGGCTCCAGGCCTCAGCACGCCAAGTGCATGCTTGCCTGAGGAGGGTCCGCTGGTCCCGCGGCTTCGGTGGATCTCCCACAGGCGTGCCTGCAGAGGGTCCGAGCTTGAGGTGGCAAAATTCCTAGAGCCACCCCTGGCTGGAGAAGTGGGTCTCCTGGAGCCAGGCTGGCTCACATGTTCTGGGACTGGGACACAATCCTTATAGCTAGGCGTAGGCAGGAGGGTTACAATGATGATAGATATAGAACCTCCCTAAAAACTACTTTCCCGAAGTGTGCTTTGGGATCTATCCCATCAGCTGGGCAACTCTCCAACTCACAGAAAGCTCAGATCTCTAGAGCCGTGCTTCTAGCCAGACGACTCCGATTGCTCAGCTAGATTCCTGGCTCAGTGGCTTTGCTGACCTGGCAGTTAAAGGGTGGGAACTGTTTCAGAGAAGAGGGACCTCAGACCAAGTATTTTCAAATTGGTTAAACTTTTTGAAACCTTTGACTAATCCCTAGCGGATGGAAACAGAGATGTTACTCTCCTTCCCTTCCTTTACTTCTTTGCTCTTTTTACTCCCCCGTTCTCCCCTTACTTTTGTAAAAAGAAGATTCAATAGAATGCAAATAAAAAGGGAAAGGCAGTGGCTGCCTTCTAAATACTGATGTTTAAATGCTACACACCAGTTACTGGGTTTGATTCACTCCCGTTTATCCCAGTGTAACTCCAGTTTTTGCACCACTTCTGCTCCCGTTGTGTGTGTTTACTCTAGTTTTTGTCTCGGGAGCCACACACACTGATTCCAAGGGAGTTGCACCAGGACAAAGCAATATTGTTCTCTCTCTGGTTTTATGGCAACGCTATTTCGGGCCATGCAGCAGAGAACAGCACTGGCTGGTTTCAGGACTTCAGACCCAAAGCTGCTACCCAGATAGAGCTTTACTGTCGCTTCCCTTGGCTCACTGCTTTCCTAACAGTCATCTATGCAGTTTACACCCCACTGCCCCAGGAAGAGTCTCCACTTGGCCATACTGAGTCTCACTCGGGTTGCTGCCTGTTCCACTCTCTCCATAGCTGTGGTCTCCATCACGCTTGTCTAACTGATCCTACATAGGCCAACAGCAACCTGGGACACACAGCTAGAAGAACAAGTCTTCACTGCTGAAGCTGAACTACTAAGGGCCAGGGCCACACAGGTATTCAGGCTTCTAACTTCCACTGTTATCACGGAGAGTTAAGCATCTTAGTACCTTTTGTGAATCCTATCCTTGTTCTGCTACCATCACCAGTGTAATTAAGACTGAGTAAGCACCTCTCCCTAGATCACCAACAGACTAAATACCCTGGCCTCCAAGCGACCTCAGGTGCTGCATCTGGCTACAGGATGAGCTTGTGTGTGTATAATGGGCAATCTAGTCTCTTTTTGTCATAAATGAAATGAGTAAAGAGGGGAGGGAACATGCTTGTCAATACTGAGAAAAGCTCGGCTAGGAACATTTCCAGCAGAGTCTTACCAAGCAGGTCATTCTGGGGTATCCAGTCGTAAATCCTAGTGTTGGGTCCTAAAGTGTCTGGTTTCTTCCCTTTGTACCGCCAAAGAACCTTGAATGAAAACGTTTGAAGATACACGTGCCGTAGTTCAAGCTGCACCATCGCACTGCAGTGCAATCTGCGCCCCGATCCAAAGCCCACTGATGTCTACTGGAGTCTTTCCATTGATTTCAGTGGGTTTAGATGAGGCCCTTGTTTAGCAAGGCTTCTTTTGAGCTGCTTGAGTTATTTACATGCACATTTGTAGTAAGGTATTATACTACTGATTAGATCTTCCACACAGCGCTTTGAGAGCAGTATCATTATCCCCATTGTACAGATGGGGAAACTGAGGCATGGGTGGGGACGTAACTTGCCCAAGGTCACCCAGCAGGCCGGTGGCCAAACCAGGAATGGAACCCAGTCCTGCTCTCTATCCACTAGTCCACACTGCCTCATTGTTGGCATAGGAATTCACCCCATGTGGTTTTATTCAAGTGAGTCACATACAAGAAAAATACTATCAAGTTAATTTCTGTGACCACTCAAGACTCAACCCTGCTTCTTTGCAAGCCTCAAACCCAGTGACTTCAATTGAAGCTGCAGGAGAAAAAAAAAATAAAAAAATCAGAGCACTTATACTGAGGGGAAGTAACAAGCCTACCTTTAGGCAATGCAGTTTGAAAGCTGTGGCCTGAGGGAAGCAGGGATTTTCCAGCAGTGCTGCTGATCTTGTTGGCAGGAAAGCAGTTCACTGACAGTAACTCACCTTTTGTGGAATCTGGCTGAGGGCTAAGGCAACCATGTTACTTTTCTCCTCCGTTAAGTTGTAAATCATTGAGCCAAGAGAAAACACCACAATACCATGTTCCCCTGAACTCTGGACAAACTCTTCCATTTCCTGGAGAGAGACAAGAGCCTTTTAATGTTGGAAAGCAGCCACACCATCCGGTGTATTGTGTTCTGTTCACAGCACACCTACAAAATAAAACCGAAATACTCTAACCTGAAAGTCTAAGCGTAACACTGTTTTTTCCCTTAGACTCCAGAAATCTCACACACAACAAACAAATCCAGAGCCGCACCTCAGGAAGAGAGGCACAACTCAATTCCCCATGCCCTAGGCTGGCTCTTTTGCAGACTGACTGCTGATCTCCGCTTCCCTACAGAGTAGTCTGCAAACAGGAGCAGAAAACTCCTTAAAATGACAAGCTATCCCTTTAAATTCTAACCCACTTTTCAAGGCAGTACCAATCTACTGAGTACCTTTCAACTATTGAAGTAGTTGAAAGGTACTCAGTAGAAATACACATGGCAAGAGACATTTATTTTAATACAAAGCTTATCAAAGAGAAGGCTAAAATGTTATTTGATCAGGGTCTCTAAGCACCTACATGGGGAAATTTCTTATAGCAGAGGGCTCTTTAATCTAGCTGACACAGATGTAATGAGCCAATGGCTAGCTTTTAAAAAAAGCGATTGCGAGGGCAGCTGGTTTAACAAAGCTTTCATCGTCATCGTTTATTAGCTGTTCAGCACAGATACATGCCTGGCACCCAGCAGTTCAATCTGTCCATCATTCCTATCTGACTCAGGCGACGTCTTCACTACACACCACTTTCGTCGGCGGGTAGCGTACATGCAGCATCATGTCCATGCTGCAGGTGTCAGAGAAAGGGCTCTGGCAAGGGGGGGAGGCAGCAAGGAAAGCCTCAGGGTACGTCTACACTGCACGATTATTTCGAATTAGCTTAAACCGATATTACAAAACATATCTAATAAAATCGGTTTAGCGCGTCCACAGTGGGATC
>NC_133773.1:4183219-4303017 GCF_003597395.2 Chelonoidis abingdonii | reverse complement strand
GGAATCACGGCCTAATGGAATGGATATGAGCATAGCACTCGAAGAAGAAAGAGGGTTACTTACCTTTGTACTGTTTGTTCTTTTCGAGATGTGTTGCTCATATCCATTCCACACCTGCCCTCCTTCCCCACTGTCGGAGTAGCCGACAAGAAGGAACTGAAGGGCGGCTGGGTCAGCAGGGGTATATATCCGGCACCATAGCGGCGCCACTCCAGGGGGCGCCCTGCCGACCCACCAAGTGTTGCTAGGGTAAAAGTCTTCCGACAAACGTGCACGCGGCGCGCACACACCTAACTGGAATGAATATGAGCAACACATCTCGAAGAACAACAGTTACAAAGGTGAGTAACCGTCTTTTTTATCACAGCTCTGCCACTGAGTTGTTGCACGGCCTTGGGCAGGTGACCTCAACTCTCTTTCCTCTCCCATCCTTCAGGCTGGCACACTGCAGCTTCACTGATTTACCCTAAATTGGGTTTGTTCAAATGGTGCAACTGTGTGTCTGGACTTCCTTATAATTTGGTGTCTGTACACTTATGTATGTAAAGTGAACCAATAGCAGTGGCCACACAAAGTTACAGAGGTTTAACTAAAGTGGTATAAAGTTACACCTTTAGCTGAATCACTACAACTGTGTGTTTAGACCAGGCCTTAGATTGCAAACTCTTCAGGGCAGGGATTATGCGTTTGTCTAGGGCTTAGCACAGGGGACACTCTAACTCAGGGGGGCATCTAAATGTGCCCGCGTCCTGGCCGGGGTCAAGCATCCGCCGAAATTTGGTGGCTTTAGGCATTGCCACCTCTGGATGACGCTGCTTGCCGCCGCCAAGCGACGTCATCCAGAGGTTGTGACACCGAAATGCTGCCGAATTTCGGCAGCATTTCGGCAGATGCTGAACCGCTGCCACAGTCCTTCATCTGGCACCCGGCAGACGAAAAAGGTTGGGGACCACTGCTCTAGCTGCTACTCTCAGATATATAATAGGAAATTTTGTCTAGAGTCTCAATCAGGCTGATCACAGCTAGGAATGAAGATTGTCAATGATGCAGCCCCATGTCCTGCCCTGTTCAGAGCTGAAGTGCTGATTAACAGGATTTCATACACACGTGACACCATGATACAGTAAACTTTGATCATGACACAGGTTAGTTAGTATGCGGTGTTGTTGTAGCTGTGTCGGTCCCAGGATATTAGAGAGATCAACTTATTATTGGATCAACTTCTATTGGTGAGAGAGACAAGCTTTGAGCTACACAGATCTTTCCTTCAGGTCAGGGAAAGGTACTCAGGCCTGGTCTACACTACACATTTAGGTCAATGTAAGCTGCCTTGCGTCGACCTAATGCCTGTCTACGCCAAGTTAGTAACACCATCCCCACAGGCAGCCCACAGGGCATCCCTGCCCTGAGCGACTGATCTCTGCTGAGCACAACCTACCTAAACTGGAAAAGGGGAGCGGTGGGGAGGCAGAGAAGACTCTGCAAGAAGCAAATCCTGTCATGGATGACTGTTTTTTTCTGCTAAAGGAGTGAAGAAGTTCAACAGCAATCCCAGCAAACTGCTCCCCTGCTGGGCTGCTGATAATCATATAGCCGTTTGCTCTCGTTTCTGCATAGTTTGGAAAACAGTCCACAGCCGACAACACTATATAAAGACCACCCAAATCATCTGGCTACAGCACGTCTGTACTTTGCTGGGCCAAGCGTTCTGTTGGGCTTGCTGTGCTTACTCTCATCTTTAAAGTGTGTTGGGATCTACGAATAAAGCACTACAGACATATACATCATTGTTAGTAGCCTTATTTTTTTCAGATGGGTTAACTAAGGCCGGTGAGGGTCAGGGGCTTGGTTGGGAGGGCAATAGGGCTAGGGCTTAGGGTATTGGCTGCCTTCTGTCCGATACTTCATTTGCTCTGATCGTTGATCACTTTTTCATGATGTTGAGAGGGAAGGCTGGCTGTGCTGCACACGCCTCGCCGGCGTAGGCCTCAAACCTGCACATACAACTTTACTCCAGGAAGTTGTCTCAATGCGCATAAATTTCAAAAGCTCCCACCTCACAGGGCTCTAGAGCCCAAGCTCCAGCCCAAGTCCAAACACCTACACTGCAATTAAACAGCCCCACAGCCTGCGTAAGCCCAGATCAGCTGGCATGGAACAGCCATGGGGTTTGAACTGCAGTGTAGACATATCCTAAGTGCCTTAGGGTTAGATTTTCAAAGGTATTTAAGTGCCTAAAGATGCCGCAGGTGGCAGTGTGAAATTTATAGATGTGCCTAGGCAGGTTAGGTGTTTAACTCCCATTGAAACTCAAAGGGACAAACTCACAGAGGCACTTTTGTAAATCCTGCTAGGAGCCTAAATTCCCTTGGCCAATCGGTTCGTTAGTCACTTTCAAACACAGAACTTCAATGTGCTTGAAAACGTTGCCTATTGACTGCACGGGAACTAGCACATGATCCTGCAAAGACAACGACCAAGTCTTCAGGCTGCTCTCTGAAAGCCAGGGTCTTACCTCTCATGTCCATTACAAAACTCAAGCACGTACGAGCAAGGAAATGAGCATTTAAGAGCACACCTCTTACACTGCCCATATAATAAACATTATTTTTATAATATACAAGGTAATTAAGATCTCAGAACAATCTGGCCCCAATTCCGGAAAGCACATAAACACGTGCTTAGATCCTATTGACTTCAAGTTAAAGCACATGCTTAAGCACCCTTCTTGAGTAGGGATACTTTACTGAACTGGGGGCTTGGCTTTGACCCTGGGCCTCATTCAGATACTTCCCAGGGAAATGGCACTAAGGCCTGGTCTACACTGGGGGCGGGGGGAGTGTCGATGTAAGATACGCAACTTCAGCTATGAGAATACTGTCGCTGAAGTCTAAGTATCTTATTCCGACCTACCTCCCATCCTCACCGCGCAGGATCAATGTTCGTGGCTCCCCCGCTGACTCCGCTACCGCCGCTCACTCCAGTGGAGTTCCGGAGTCGACAAGGAGTGCGTTCGGGGATCGATATATCACGTCTAGATGAGATGCGATATATCGATTCCCGATAAATTGATCACTACCCGCCAATACGGTGGGTAGTCTGGACGTACCCTAAGAATGCAAAGGTGGTTAACTGGAGATCAGTGGTAAAGCTTAGCTCCTGTTTATTAAAAAGGGAGCGGGACTGTGCCCACATTCAGGGCATGTTTGGCTGACACTTGAGGCTTTGTGAATACAAGTTTCTACAAAACCTAAAACATTAAATTTCATTTAAAATGTAAACAACTTATCCTTAAGGAATCCTCCGCTGTTCCTGCAGGACTGTGCTCACATGGGAAAACCAGGAAGTGAAATGTATTTGAAACTTTTAAAAAACTAATTGTCCCAGCTCAGAGAAATGCAAAAATTGATCAAACAGTGAAAAGAAAATTACATCTAAAATTTCTTTCAATATTTATATCTGGCTTTGGAGGTGAAAGTGCTCAGTGTTCTTGAAGAAGAAGGCCACTTAGGGACCTAAACTCAGTTTCTAACTTGAGGCCCGCAATTTTTAAAGTCTTGGCCTGGGCAAAAAAGCTATGTATGTCTAGTCACTGTCTCACCTAAGACATCACTGTAATACTGATTCCATTCATCCCCCCAGAAATGCAGGAAAAACACATCATGGTAAATATAAAGCAGCAAGTTTGTCATCTTCTCTATGAAGGACATCCTGTCTGTCAATCCCCCCGTGCTGGCAGGTACGTACGAAGGAGGGGCTGGAAGCCCCCCACACAGCCGCTCCACTGTGTTCCCTTCAGAGAACCGGATAGTATAGACAAAAGGGATTTCAAGCAACTCTGCTACCAGCTCACCGCCCGGAGAAAGAGGGTCTGAGATTAGCACATCAAACCCTGCTTGCTGGAGCTTTGCTATCAGCCTGGGGTTCAGCACCACACTGTCACAGGTCTGCTTGAACATCTCGATAGAGACTTCCATGAATTCTTTCATTTTCAACATCAGCTCCCAGTAGGACAGACGGGGATGCTCGTACATCCACAGGTGCAAGAAGTCCTCCAACATGGCCACCATGGTCTCCTTGGTAAAGGGCACCGGAAGGACCTCAAAGTCAAATGGGGAAGAAGACTCATTGTAATCAATGAGCAAATTTGCTGATGGCACCAGCACAGTCACATCATGGCCCCGAAGGGAGAGTTCCTCCAGCACCAGTTTTATGTTGAGCCAGTGACTGGCATCGGTGGGCCAGACCAGCACCTTCCCACACGATCCTGAGCCCCAGTAGCTCATGTGAACCCACAGCACCAGCAAAAGCCACTTCTTCAACATCATGGCTGTATGCGGCAGCTCTCATCAGAGCTAAATTCAGTTCCAGAGTCCACCGTGCAAACACTTCTAAGCACAGCCCACAAAGACTGGATGCTGAATGTTCCAATCTTGATAGAAGAATAAGGTCATTTCAGTGCAAAATTACCATATGTGGGGAAACACTCAGCAAGTATCAAATCCTGTTCTGGATCACTTAGAATTCTCCTTCTGAAATGAAACTGACTGATTCTCCTGCAGGATTGAAAACAACCTGCTCCCTCTGCTGGACAGCTATTGTTACACAAAGTGCATTTTCAGATCTGCAGGAAAATTGTCATCTTTGATTTGCAAACTATGGCCCCAGTCCAAAGCTCACTAAATCAATGCCAGTCTTTCCAATGATTTCCGTGGGCTTTGGAGCAGACCCTGATTACCAGGACTTGACCCTGTAATCACTGGTTTCTCTTCCACCAATCATGACTCATTGTCACCAACTTATTCATGCTTTGTGATTGGCTGACGAATAGTTTTACAGACGCATTTAGCCCTGCGGTATTTGGGAACACTTGTCTTGAACGTGAATGTCGCCTGGCTTCTGCCTCCATGCTGGGTGATAGGAGTAGTGCTGGAGGAGGTCCCTGGGGATCGTGGGAGGAACTCCAGGAGACGGGCAGGCAGAGGAAGCTTTAGGACATCAGAGTTTCACAGTTCTTGCCCACTTGGGCTGCTGCTGTGGCTTCCCTTGTTCCCCAAGTGAAGCACTCTCACTGGCTCCCAATTTCTCCATGGTGGTGGGCGCAGGGCAGCAGAGCCTCTGTGCCACACGGGCCAGCACCGATTACACACAAAACATAGGGCCAGATTGCCCCTCCCCCTGTGGGAAAACCCCCAGGGCAAAGCAGAGGGGGCGGGTTCTCCTGAGATGCTCCATGGGGGATGGCTTCACACAGAATGGGGCAGCCCACTAACCCCACCATCCCCCAAGAGCCATGTGGATCTCACCAAATCAGCAAGAGGCCTGGGCAAATTGCATGGAAGCCCTGCACCTCTACACTCGCACAGAGGGACTCTGAGCCATTCCCTAGCCTGGCACAATGGAGCCAGGATTACAGGGACCCCACCAAACACAGCTGTCTCCAGGATCTCTCCTGTAAGGGGAGTCTCACACAGCGTGGGAGGGGCAGAATGATAACAGAGCTGGGGACAGGATAATCATCTTTCTCTGGGAAACTGCAGGGCTGATGGTGGGACAATCCTAATCACCCTACCCCAGCCCTGTGTGCGCGCAGATCCCTGGCCCCACAGAGAGCTCTTTGCTAGCTCTGGGAGCAACTGAGGAGGTGGCTGTGAAGGCAACTGAAGGATGGGGCATGGATCACTGTATTGTCTTTCCATGGGACACTGCATCACCTCTACCTCGGCCTCATCCCACTCCATCACTAGGGCACAATCAGGGCCAAAGCTTTCTGCATACACTGCAAAGTGTGATACTGCTAGTGCATTTAGATAATAGCAAAGCTACGACACACTCGGCCTTGAACATTAGAGCTGCTTTTCTCATTCAGAGGGAAATTGGCTAGGAGCCAGGTCTCTCAGCTCTACGTTCTCTTCTGCAGTTGGAAGAATGCCATTTTTGATCAACCAGTTAAGCCTTTGGGAGTAGAGGGTTTCATGTAAGTGTCCATTCTCAGAGTAGGGGTAATGCTGACAGATCCCGGTTGTCGTCAGGCAGGATCGAACCGGGGACCTCTGGAGCTAAATGCACGAGCCTCTACTGCATGAGCTAAAAGTCACATGGCTGTTAGCAGGGGCGGTTCTACATATTTTGCTGCCCCAAGCACAGCAGTCAGCCAGCCTTCAGCAGCATGCCTGCGGGAGGTCTGTTGGGGATTTAGCGGCATGGCTGCAGGAGGTGCACTGGTAACGTGGATTCGGCGGCATGCTTGCGGGAGGTTCGCCAGTCCCGTGCCTTCGGCATACTCACCGCCAAATTGCTGCCAAAGCCGCAGAACAGGCGGACCTCCCGCAGGCATGCCGCCAAAGGCTGCCTGAGTGCTGCCCTCACGGCGACTGGCAGGCCGCCCCTAATGGCTTTCCGACCCAGGCACGCGCTTGGTGCGCTGGTGCCTGGTGCCGCCCCAGCTGTTAGCTAAAGCTGTAGAGCAAACTCAGTCTCTCCAAGTGGTCTCGGTGCTACTACATGCGACAGAACACCACACTCAGGAGGTGGGGGTTACACAGGGACATTGTCAATGCCCGGCTTCTTCATAATATTGCCTGTAGTTTATTTCATAAAACTCTGATAAAAATCAAACTCCAACAAGTTTTAACTACTTCTGCCATGATGCCAACAAATCACTCCTTTCTGGCACCTCTTAGGCATATGGCAAGCTGACAATTTAGCTTCTCTGCTGAACTCACATCAATGTATTGTTCCCGCATCCTCTCAATAACATGTATCCGTTTTGTCCACCTCTCACATCAGGTCTGACACCCGGATTACAAGATCTCTGAGTCAGGGCTTATCTTTTCTGTTCCTCTTCTGGACAAGGCTCAGCACAGGGGCCTTGACTGTGGTTCACAGGAGCTACCACAGAACAAACAACCAATTACCATGTGCATAATAAATTAGACTGGTATCTAGAAAAGTAGCTAGTCGATTTGAATAAATAATAGGAGGGGTTTCAAAAAACACTCAAAGGATTTAGAAGCTCAAGTCCCTCAATGGTGCTTGTGCTCCTAAATCCCTACACACTTTTCAAAATCTCTCCTTTGGTCTAGATTTTTTATTTTGTAAAGACAGTCAAAACTCTTTGTACAGAAGACAAAGAGCCAACTACCTAGGGACTTTATATCAGTGGGTTTAAATTCTTTTTTCGGTGAGCAATGTCGGTCAATCAAACCAGGGAAAGCAAACCAGCATGACTCCATTTTATAGCCAGGTTCACATGGGGAATGATTCATCTTCTCCCCCTTTACACAGCAGCATTATTTGCAGGGCAGTAGCCCCTGATATAGGCTAAGTCCTGTACGGACGCACAGGACAGCAGGCTGCGCCCCAAAGAGATGACAGTCTCAAAAGACAAAACCGGATGAATGTTACAACAACAACTCTACAGCTACCCCTTCTCATTCGGGAAACTCACTGTGCTGCACCTTCACTGGGTGATGTCCCAAATGTCTCCATTTCAACAGCACTAGGCACTTATAACTAGCTACTCGTTGTTCCGTTGCAGTATTTGCCCTGAGGACACCTTCATTTGGACCATTTGAAACACATTCTTTGAAAAGGCAGATTAGTCAGGACCTGACTGATAAGCCCTGGCAGCTTTGTTTACGTCAGGGGGACCTGCACACGCTTAGCCCCTTTGGAAATCAGGCCTCATTTTCTTATTCTTATAATAAGGTTCAAAATAGAAACTAGAGCCCAAAGTGTAACATTTGATCAATTCACTGCAAACAGCCAACAGCTCTCAAAATGGTTCCTGGTATACCTACTGTGAGCCACCTTATTATTACTAATGTCACAATCGAACCTAGACGTCCCAATTGAAAATCTGGCCCCGTCGTGCTAGGAGCTGTACAAACACACAGCAAGAAACATGCGAGATGACAAACAGATGGGAGAAAGGAAGGATTATTTTACCCATAGTAAATGGAGCCATGAAGAAGTGAAATGAGGTGCCCAAGGTCACATAGGTAGTCTGTGGCAGAGCTGGGAGTGGAATCCAGATCTCTTGCATCCCCAGTCCAGTGCTTTCACCACAAGGCCTGGTGGTTACTTGTTGTGCTGCTTTATAGGATCAGGCCAAAAGAAACTGATGGAATGATTTTAGGACCCAGTTTCCTCTACAGGGAAATAATCCACGGAGGGGAGAGAAAAAGCTGTGTGTTTCAACCAGCAAAGATTCCTAGGGTCTTTCCCTTTCTCCTCTGCCTCCCACCCGCTCGGCAGCCCCATGCAGAGCAGGAAGTTGGCACAGCTGGGCACTGAGACCAAGGCTTTGTCTTCACTCCCCTTTCTAGCTGTGAAGGGAAGTGGCAAGGCTAGAAATACCACAAGAATGTACAGCTGGGGAACTAAGCACAGTGCGATGAAGGTGTGGGCTCCACGCAGTTCCTGTATTGATGTACCTTTTTGGTTTNGTCACATCATGGCCCCGAAGGGAGAGTTCCTCCAGCACCAGTTTTATGTTGAGCCAGTGACTGGCATCGGTGGGCCAGACCAGCACCTTCCCACATGATCCTGAGCCCCAGTAGCTCATGTGAACCCACAGCACCAGCAAAAGCCACTTCTTCAACATCCTGGCTGCACCTCTCATTGGAGCTAAGTTCAGTTCCAAAGTCCACAGTGTAAACACTTCTAAGCACAGCCAGCAAAGACTGGATCTTGAATGTTGCAATCTTCAGATAAGGTCATTTCAATGCAAAATTACCATATTTGTGGACATGCTCAGCAAGTACCAAACTCTGTCATGGATCACCTAGGATTCTCCTACAGGAGAAGGCACTGTTACCTCTGCAGGACAGCTGTTGTAATGCAATGTGTGGACAAGGTGGCTGTGGATGCAGCTGAGGCCTCTTTCCAAGGAGAAGAGAGTGATCCATCCTTGGATGATAGCGCATGGATCACTATATTATCTTTCCACAGGAAACTCTGCATCACCCTTACTGCCTAGCCTGCCCTACTCAAGGATCACTGGGGCACAATAAGAGCCAGAGCTTTTTGCATTCAATGCCCAGCGCGATACTGCTAGTGCATACAGATCACAGAGCAGCCATCACACACACATAGCCTTGAAGATGAGCATCTGTTTTTATCAGTAAGAGGGAAGTTGGTTAGGAACCAGACCTCTCTGCTTAGTGTTCTCTTCAGCAACTCGGGGAATGCCATTTTTGGATCAACCAATTAACCTTTGGGAGTTGAAAGGCGTAACCCTCCTTCTGGTGAAGTTTCCATTCTCAGAGCAGGTAGTTGGCAAACACCCAGCTTCCTCGTTACCTTGCATGTGGGCAAATGCTGTGTCTGTGGTGTGTTCTCAGAACTAGTCCCATCCCACAAACTCAAACAGGTTTAACTACCTCTATCACGATGCCAACAAATAACTCGTCTCTGGCACAGTTTATGCATGTGACAGACTGAAACTGCTACTTTCCTACACAGGCACCTTTTACTTCAGCTACTTGTTTGCAGTGAATATTTGCTTTACCTGAGCCACATCTTTAAAGGAAAAGTCCACATAATGAATTTATAAGACACCTTTTCTTGGCATTTATTGTTAAATGTCTGGTCTTACCCAACTCCTCCAGCTGGCTCATCCAGGCGGCCGCCTTTCGCTGTGGTCTGTGACCCTTTCATTTTCTTTTCAAGGCGATTTCTCAGATCCTGAACTCCCTGCTGCAGCTCATCTCTGTTAGCAAGTTCCAAATTGGCCAGAGTTTTCTTTGGTCTCCACTAACCCATGGAAAACCTTCTGGTCTATGGCAGTCAGGTAATCTGACTTACTGATCTGATCCATCTTACTATTGCAAACTGGGAGTGTTGCAACTCCAGACTGTCCAGACTCTTTGTAGTTGCCACTCTGACAGAGATTTCACCTCTGCCTGCAATTCATCCCTCAGGCTATTCTGGGAAGACTCCAGATGCTGCTTTAATTCCTTCTGCAAAGTCTCCTATTGTTTTAGGTCTTGTTATGCTTCCTTTTTTTGTCCAGCTTCGATTTCTCTGAGCACTTCTATTATATTCCATCATTTGTTCCACAGGTCTCTCTGTGAAGCAATCCTGTTTACTGGTAAAGAGTGCACAAAGCCCGGTTTCCTTCCACACAGGAGAAATCAGCCAGCACTCTGCTCAAAAAGCTCCCTATAGAAGCTTTGCCCTCTAAGGGTCATTCTCCCAGTCCCAGTGCTTGTTCAGTTGTCTCCTTGGCTTTCTGTTCCTTTTCTCCTAGCTTCTCCGGTGTGTTATTCTGCTTCTCTGACACAATCCAATCCAATAAATCTCCTGCCCTGAGACTGTTATCAGATCACAGACGAATGCTGTGGGTCACATGACAACTCCTACTCCAGCCTTCCACGTGACTTTGTTCTGGGCAGAGACCCCTAACTGGTTCAGCTATCTGGTTCCATGAAGAAGTTTATTTATCTATTTTTTTTTTTTACATTTATCCAGAATGAGTGGCACTGATACACCCATCAGTTTCAACAAGATTTAACCCAATCTATGACTGTATTTATCTGACCAGCACATCAAAATGTTTAATATATTTGTCCTGACAACACCCCTGTGACGTAATGCACTGCTAGCATCCCCATATACAGATAGGGAACTGAGCTGCAGAGAGATGGAGGCCTTATCTAAACAGGTTTTTTGTTTGTTTATTTGTTTGTTTTTAACCAGTACAACTATTTCCATCAAGGTATGTTTGAGGTTTAAAACAACCAAAATAGCTATACCAGTATAATCGCTAGCGAGGACTCAGTGATGTTGACTGAAACATGCCTTATACCCATATAACATATTCCCCTTTCCACATGGGAAGAGGAGATGCTGCTATAAACACCTGAACATGTCCCTCCTCACTCCAAGGGTGGTACCATTTTAGCTACAATGGTATAGCTAAAGCAGTACAACTTTTATCTACAGACAAGCCATACGTGACTTACCCAAGGTCACCCAGGAAATATGTGGCAGAGCATGAAGTTGAACCAAGGTGTCTGGAGTCCCGGGGTAGCACCCTACCCACTGGACCAGCCTTCCTTTCAGAAAGTGCGGCCCTCCACTTTTGATGTTACCGTATAGACAAAATCACGGCAAACAAGAGCAGCCTTACCTAAAACATCGCTGTAGTACTGATTCCATTCTTTCCACAAAAACTGGTGAAACACAACATCCTGAAGAGCATAAAAGAGCAGGTTTTGCAATCTCTCCATGAAGGACATCCTGTCCGTCAATCCCCCCGTGCTGGCAGGCACGTACGAAGGAGGGGCTGGAAGCTCCCCACACAGCCGCTCCGCTGTGTTCCCTTCAGAGAACCGGATAGTATAGACAAAAGGGATTTCAAGCACCTCTGCTATCAGCTCACCGCCCGGAGAAAGAGGGTCTGAGATTAGCACATCAAACCCTGCTTGCTGGAGCTTTGCTATCAGCCTGGGGTTCAGCACCACACCGTCACAGATCTGCTTTGACATCGTGAGAAAGACTTCCATGCTTTTCATCATTTTCACCAGGCCCTCCCAGTAGGACAGATGGGGAAGCTCGTACATCCACAGGTGCAAGAAGTCCTCCAACATGGCCGCCATGGTCTCCTTGGTAAAGGGCACCGGAAGGACCTCAAAGTCAAATGGGGAACTCATTGTAATCAATTGAGCTAAATTTGCTGAAGGCACCAGCCACAAGTCAGGCATCATGCATTCCGAAGGAGAGAGTCCTCCAGGCACCAAGTTTAATGTTGAGCCAGTGACTGTGCATCGGTGGGCCAGACCAGCACCTTCCCACACGATCCTGAGCCCAGTATGCTTTCATGTGGAAGCCCACAGCACCCAGCAAAAAGCCACTTCTTTCAATCATCATGGCGGTATGCGCAGCTCTTTCATCAGAGCTAAATTCAGTTCTCAGAGTCCACCGTGCAAACACTTAAACACTAGCACAGCCCACAAAGACTGGATTGCTGAATTTCCAATCTTGATAGCAAGAATAAGGTCATTTCAGTGCAAAATTACCATATGTGGGGAAACCTCACAAGTATCAAAAATCCTGTTCTGGAAATCACTTAGAAATTCTCCTTCTGAATGAACACTGACTGATTCTCCCTCCTGGCAGAGAAAATCAACCTGCTTCGCCTTCGGCGGACAGTCTTTGTAACACGACAAAGTGCATTTGGTGCAGATCTGCAAGGAAAAAGTTGCTCATCTTTGATTTTGCAAACGTATGGCCTCCCAGTCCAAAAGCTCACAAAATCGTAAGTGCCAGTCTTTCCATGATTTCTCGTGGGGCTTTGGAGCAGACCGCGATTACCAAGGAACTTGACCCTTTAATCATCATGGTTCTTCTTCGCGAGCGAATCATGACTCAGTTGTCACACCCAGCTATATTTTAGCGGCTTTGTGCATTGGCTACGAATAGTTTTAACAGGATACTCATTTACCCTGCGTATTGGGGAACACTTGTCTTGAACGGAATGTCGCTCTGCTTCTGCCTCCATGCTGGGTGATAGGAGTAGTTGCTTGAGGAGTCCCTGGGAGTCTGTGGAGGAACTCCATGAGAACGGGCAGGCATAGGAAGGCTTTAGGACATCAGAGTTCAAACACAGTTCTTTGCCACTTGAGCGCTGCTGCTGTGGTGCTCCTGTTCACTCCCCATAGTGAAGCAATACTTCTCACTGGCTCCCAATTCTCCATGGTGTGGCCCGAGGGCAGTCAGCAGCCTCTGTGGCACACGGGCCATCACCCAGATTCCACACCATACACATGGGCCAGATTGCCCCTCCCCTGTGGGAAAAGCCCTCCCCGGCAAGCAGCAGGGGGCGGGTTCTCCTAGATTGCTCCAGGGGAATGGCTTCACACAAAGATGGGGCACCCATCACTACCCCACCATTCCCCAAGAGCCACTGTGGACTGCACCAAATCAAGCAGTAGGCCTGAGGCAATATTTGACATGGAAGCCCTGCACCTCTACAACTCAGCAACGGAGGGATCTCGAGCCCATTTCCCTAGCCTGGCCAATGGACCAGGATTACAGGGACCCACCAACACAGCAGTGTCTCCAGGATCTCTCCTGTAAGAGGGAGTCTCACACAGCGTGGAAGGGCAAATTGATGAACAGAAGCTGGGACAGGATAATCATCTTTCTCGGGAAACTGCAGGGCTGAGGTAATGGACAATCCTAATCACCCCTACCCCAGTCCTGTGGTGCGCGCAGATCCCGTGGCCCCACAGAGAGCTCTTGCGTAAGTCTGGGAGCCAACTGAGGGAGGTGGCTGTGAATGGCAACTGAAGGATGGGCATTTTGGATACTTGTGGATCACGTGATTGTCTTTCCCATGGGACACGCGCTATTCACTCTTACGCGTCGGATCCTCCATCCCACTGCCATCACTTAGGGCCTAATCAGGGCCAAAGCTATTCTGACATACATCTGCAAAGTGTGTATACTGCTAGTGCATTTAGGATAAATAGCAAGAGCTACGGAACCACGGCGGCATTGAACGTATTAGAGCTGCTACTTTCTCCATTCAGAGGAAAATGGCTAGGACCAGGTTTCTCTTCAGCTTCTACGTTTCTTCTTCTGCAGTTGGAAGAATGCCATGTTTGATCAACCATTAAAGCCTTTGGAGAGTATAGAGCGGTTCTCATGTAAGTTGTACCATTCTCAAAGTAGGGTAATGCTGACAGATCCCGGTTGTCGCTTTCAGCAGGCATCGAACCGGGGACCTCTGGAGCCAATGCACCGAGCCTCTCACTGCATTGAGCTAAAAGCTCACATGGCTGTTACAGGGGCGGTTCTACGATATTTTGCTGCACCCCATGAGCAACAGATCGAAGCCAAGCCTTCAGCAGCATGCCCTGCGGAGGTCTGTTGATTGTTGGATTTAGCGCATGCTTGCAGGAGCGTCCCACTGGTAACGTGGATTTCGGCGGCATAAGCTTCGCGGAGGTTCGCCAGTCCCAGTGCCTTCGGCATACTCACGCAAATTGCGGCCAAAGCCGCAGAACAGGAGGTAACCTCTCGCAGGCATGCCGCCAATAGGCTGCCTGGAAGTGCTGCCCTCACGGGCGACTGGTCAGGTTCCGCCCTAATGGCTTTTCCGACCCAGGCACGCGCTTGGTGCGCTGGTCCGTTGGATGCCGCCCCCAAGCTGTTAGCTTAAAGCTGTAGACAAGACTCATCCTCTCCAAAAGTGGTCTCGGTGCTACACTAGCTGCAGAAGCACCACACTCCAGGAGGTGGGGTTACACCAGCGACATGTAAATGCCCGGTCTTTCTTCATCAATTATTTGCCTGTAGTTTATTTCATTTAAACTCTTGATTAAAAATCTAAAACTCCAACAAGTTTTAACTACTTCTCCTGCCATGATGCCAACAAATCACTCCTTTCTGGCACGCTCTTAGGCATATGGCAAGCTGACATTTAGCTCTCGTCCTGAACTACATAATGTATTGTCCGCATCCTCTCAATAACATGTATCCGTTTTGTCCACTCTTCGTCACTATCAGGTCTGACACCCGGGACACCCGGATTACAAGATCTCTGAGTCAGGGCTTATCTTTTCTGTTCCTCTTCTGGACAAGGCTCAGCACAGGGGCCTTGACTGTGGTTCACAGGAGCTACCACAGAACAAACAACCAATTACCATGTGCATAATAAATTAGACTGGTATCTAGAAAAGTAGCTAGTCGATTTGAATAAATAATAGGAGGGGTTTCAAAAAACACTCAAAGGATTTAGAAGCTCAAGTCCCTCAATGGTGCTTGTGCTCCTAAATCCCTACACACTTTTCAAAATCTCTCCTTTGGTCTAGATTTTTTATTTTGTAAAGACAGTCAAAACTCTTTGTACAGAAGACAAAGAGCCAACTACCTAGGGACTTTATATCAGTGGGTTTAAATTCTTTTTTCGGTGAGCAATGTCGGTCAATCAAACCAGGGAAAGCAAACCAGCATGACTCCATTTTATAGCCAGGTTCACATGGGGAATGATTCATCTTCTCCCCCTTTACACAGCAGCATTATTTGCAGGGCAGTAGCCCCTGATATAGGCTAAGTCCTGTACGGACGCACAGGACAGCAGGCTGCGCCCCAAAGAGATGACAGTCTCAAAAGACAAAACCGGATGAATGTTACAACAACAACTCTACAGCTACCCCTTCTCATTCGGGAAACTCACTGTGCTGCACCTTCACTGGGTGATGTCCCAAATGTCTCCATTTCAACAGCACTAGGCACTTATAACTAGCTACTCGTTGTTCCGTTGCAGTATTTGCCCTGAGGACACCTTCATTTGGACCATTTGAAACACATTCTTTGAAAAGGCAGATTAGTCAGGACCTGACTGATAAGCCCTGGCAGCTTTGTTTACGTCAGGGGGACCTGCACACGCTTAGCCCCTTTGGAAATCAGGCCTCATTTTCTTATTCTTATAATAAGGTTCAAAATAGAAACTAGAGCCCAAAGTGTAACATTTGATCAATTCACTGCAAACAGCCAACAGCTCTCAAAATGGTTCCTGGTATACCTACTGTGAGCCACCTTATTATTACTAATGTCACAATCGAACCTAGACGTCCCAATTGAAAATCTGGCCCCGTCGTGCTAGGAGCTGTACAAACACACAGCAAGAAACATGCGAGATGACAAACAGATGGGAGAAAGGAAGGATTATTTTACCCATAGTAAATGGAGCCATGAAGAAGTGAAATGAGGTGCCCAAGGTCACATAGGTAGTCTGTGGCAGAGCTGGGAGTGGAATCCAGATCTCTTGCATCCCCAGTCCAGTGCTTTCACCACAAGGCCTGGTGGTTACTTGTTGTGCTGCTTTATAGGATCAGGCCAAAAGAAACTGATGGAATGATTTTAGGACCCAGTTTCCTCTACAGGGAAATAATCCACGGAGGGGAGAGAAAAAGCTGTGTGTTTCAACCAGCAAAGATTCCTAGGGTCTTTCCCTTTCTCCTCTGCCTCCCACCCGCTCGGCAGCCCCATGCAGAGCAGGAAGTTGGCACAGCTGGGCACTGAGACCAAGGCTTTGTCTTCACTCCCCTTTCTAGCTGTGAAGGGAAGTGGCAAGGCTAGAAATACCACAAGAATGTACAGCTGGGGAACTAAGCACAGTGCGATGAAGGTGTGGGCTCCACGCAGTTCCTGTATTGATGTACCTTTTTGGTTTAGGGATGTCATTTTTTACCAAAATACCTATGACGGGACAACCCCTGGTACAGACACAGTTAAACTGATACAGAAGTGCCTTGGGCCAGGAGTGTTTAGCCAGTATCCTAGCTTGGCAAGTGTTCCTTAGAGCACTGTCGCTTATACCAGCAAAACTGGGCTCTTCCGGTGTAGCTTATCCCAGCCCCTCTAAGCAAAACAAGCGATACAAGTAAAGGGGCAGTTTCTCTGGTACAACTTTGTTTATGCTAGGGGCTAGTACCAGCACAGCTGCCGGCAGAGATCACAGCCCTGATGGACATCACTATGCCGGCAAAAACTTGAAATCTAGACTCGGCCCAGGAAATTGAAGCCGAATGCCTGGAATCCTCACCCACTGGACTAGGCTTCCTTTCACACAATGCAGCCCACAGTGAAGACACAATCACGGCAAACAAGAGCAGCCTTACCTAAAACATCGCTGTAGTACTGATTCCATTCTCTCCAGAAAACCTGGTGAAACACAACATCCTGAAGAGCATAAAAGAACATGTTTTTCATCCTCTCCATGAAGGACATCCTGTCCGTCAGGCTGCCCAGGCTGGCAGGCACGTACGAAGGAGGAGCTGGAAGCCCGCCACATAGCCGCTCCATTGTGTTCCCCGCAGAGGCCCGCAAAGTATAGACAAATGGGATGCCAAGCTTCTCTGCCACTAGCTCCCCACCCAGCACTACTGGATCTGCAAGGAGGATGTCGAAGGCAGCCTCTCTCAGCATCTTCATCAGCTCCTCATTCCACACCACCGAATCACAACCTACTTTGTTCATAGACAGCAGCCGTGAAAATAAGTTACACATCCTGGAAGTGGTCTCCCAGTATGAAAAGTTGGGCAGTTCATAAAGCCACATGTGGAGAAAGTCTTCCAGCAGGGACGCCATATCCTCCTTTGTGAACGGCACAGGTATCACCTCAAAATTGAAACGGGAAGGTCTGGTGGGATCTATGCCCAGAAAGGATAAAGACAACAGCACAGTCACCTCATGGCCCCTGTCTGCGAGCTCTTCTAAAATGGACTTTACATTGAGCCAGTGACTGTTATCAGCTGGCCAGACCAGCACCTTCCCACAGGACCCTGAGCCCAAGCCAGAGCCCAGAACCAAAAGGAGTGCTGCAATACACTTCCCCGACATCATGTGGCTGCGTTTCCTTGCAAGCTGTTGCACTCTGCTTGCTTGCTTGCCTACTTCTTTCGATCCAGGAGCCGGTACACAAGACGACAGCCCACAGTGGAAATTATGTTCTAAAACTTCCAACACTGATTAACCTTAATTGTCTCAGAGCACAGGGAATACCTAGGCAGTAAAATCAATCTGTGCTAGCACATAATCCTGTCCTGGATAAGACCGTAGGAATTGCCTGCTTCAATCCACAGCAGGAAACAAGATTCGAGTTAGATCACTCCCTCTGTTGAGCAATCACTAACATTCATTCCTGCTCTGGATGAATCACTGCTCTTCGTACTAACTGCTACTGCCTCTACTGCAGAGAGAGAACTAGCCACCAGATAGAGGAAGGACTCCAGAAAAATAATATTGCCTCACTGTAGGAGAAAGAGCATTAAGGAGAAAGAAAGAAATGCATTCAGAACTGTATTGCAGCATGTGGGTTTCTGTAACTGTTTTCCAGTGATAGATCCTACAGGAGCTGTGATAGGGAAGCCAGGAAAGTGACAGCATTTCTACTATAGCCAGTCTGTAAAGTTAGGGGCTTGCTTTTGTGAAAGTGAAACGAATTATATTAAAGAAATAGAATGAATTAAAGAATGCTGTATGTGCCTTTAAGCAGAAATGAAAAGAATGCTGTCATCCAGGTGTCAGGAAAGCAGACATGAAGCTAGAACAATTGCTCCGCTTAAGGGCGATTGGTGAAGTATCAGCCTCAGGCCATGGCTCCACTGGTGCTTTACAGCGCTGCAACTTTCTCGCTCAGGGGTGTGAAAAAAACACCCCCCTGAGAGCTGCAAGATACAGCGCTGTAAAGGCGCTGTAAAAGTATCAGGTGTAAACAGTGCTACTGCAGTGCTGGAAGCGCGGCTCCCAACGCTGCCAGCTAAACCCCATTGAGGATGTGGATACATGCAATGCTGGGAGAGCTCTCTCCAGCGCTTGCGCTGTGACACCTCACACTTTCAAAGCTGGCTTGCCGCAGGAGCGCTCCCACAGCAGCGCTTTGAATTCCAGTGGTAGCATACGTTAGATCGATAAGAGTTTAGTAAGCGAAGTAGGAGATGCATGCTGTGCCCCAGGTAAATTTTACAATGTTGCTCTCTTTTATCCCTTTGTGTAGTTCGCGGACCCTTTTATCTGTAATAAAGAGACTGCTTGGGCATTGCATGGGGGCTTCACATTATCTGGGTGTTATTAGCAGCCTTACAGAGCGCTGTGCTAAGAAACAGAGTGGTCTGACAAACTGAGTCCTGGTCTAAGTTTGACAATTTGGAGCGGTCTCACTGAGTTGGCAACCGTCTTCACCGAGCGGGTCCTTACCAGAACAGAAAGGCCGCACGGCCACAGTGAAGTCTACTCCATCGAACCTGTTGGTTCCCACTCTGTTCGGTAGGATCCCGGGTCTGACATCAGGAATCTGGTCAGGTAATTATTTCTGTGTTTGTCCCGGACTGGAGGCCTGTCCTGGTCTCTTCTCTATCCATTCCTCCCTCTAGAGTCGTTTGAGTCTGGGAGCCATTTCCGTCCAGGGATCGGGCCGACCAAGGGGTTTCCGTCCTCGGGTTCTGAGTGAATGGAATCTGCACAATTCACACTGCACTGCACTTGGCTAAAACCCTGGTGTGAAAGCAAGGGGTGATGAGGCAGTAGCCTGGGGGCTCCCTTTTGTGTGTTGCACCGGCATCGCTCTGACGAACCTTGAATTTCCTTCTTGTGCGATTAGTGGTACTTTGTGAAGTCCTCTGTATGGGTACCAGGACGTCAAGTTGGGACAGTTCCCTAACCTAAATGCCGGCCATTTATGTATTTTGGAAAGGGTCCGGACTTTTCCTGTAGGAAGAGTCAAGACTCTTGGATAAATTTTCTGGAAAAATGGTCTAGGCTAACTCAGGGGGATCCCAAAATTCAGTGACCACTGTTAGGATCTTGGGACAAAGACTGAGTGGACATCTTAAAAGAAACTTGGCCAACCTAAAACTAAATTGGCTAAAGGAGAGGTTAATTGTTTCCTGCAGTGGTGGGAAGAGGCAAATTGTAGGTGGACAAAATCAAAACTCGCCTCTCTCAAATATTCAAATAATAAGTTAAAAGCTTTATTAAAAGCCTCCTCTTCCACCACCAGACCGAGCGCTCCCCTTAACCCCGTTCTCCAAACCCCGGATCGATCCCAACCCCCTTCATACTCCCATCTCATTGTACAAAGGACAAAAAGACCCTTGCTCTGTTCCCCTTTGTTGTCTGCCTCAAAAACTGATTCTTTAGTGTTCCACTACAAATTCAGCAAGGAGAGGGGGCTCCTCAACTAGCCCCCACCCCTCCTGGTCCCTTTCCTTAAACATTTCTTTCAAAATTCTGAAATGACCACAATATCACTCACAAATGGTTCATTGGAAAAAGCAGGATCGGGCCCAGACAAGCAGGCAAGCAACAGATAAAGAAACTGAAAAACAGGTTAGAAGCCTAAGGGCATAGTGTCAGGAGGAAGAAAAGCAGTAAGTGCAGCCATGAACCCCTGGAACAATACTTAAAATAGTTAAATTTGAGTTCATAAAGGTGTTGTTTTGAGGGATAAACAAGTGATTTAAGGAAAGAAAGTGAAATGTTAACTCTACGGAGGCTGGACAGAATTAAGCAGTTAAACTTTGTGAAAATATTAAAAAGGACCATGTTAAAGAGAGAGAATTCTTGGCCTCTTTGCAGCCATTCTGAAGGGAAAATGAGCCCTTTTCCAAAACAATGCCTGTAAATAATCCAAATAAAGAGACTATCTGATTGAAATCATTTAACTATGGACAATTTAGTCAAATTCACTAAAAAAAACATAAGGGGGTTCTACTGAAACTTAACTGCCCCAAATGTATAAAGGGAAAGTAATCAACCCAAATGTATAAAGAGAATGTAATCGATGTACAGCTATGTAAAAACAAAGCAGCGTAAAAGGATCGTTAAGGAAAAGAAAATGTGTATGCATCTATTTGTCTGGGGAAATATGTAAGGTTCCGAGAATCTAAACCAGGACACCTGGTTTGTAAAACTCCTGTTTTATAGTTTAAGATAAATTGTTTTTGTTTTTAATGTCACTAAAAATTCACTTAATTCTTTAATTCAAAGTTGCAAAACTGACAAGACCTTTGCCCAGACAAAGGTAATCAGTGTTGTTTGGCTTTGCGATTTGGCATTTAACCCTTAAGGGGTAACTTGATTCTTTTACAGAATTTAAATGTTTTTAAATAAAGATCAGCTCATGGCTACAGCAGGGCAGTCAAAATCAGAAGAATAGGAAAAGATTCTGGATTCTTTTTGTTTGTTTGTTTTTGTAACAACATAGCAGATAAGAGCTATAGTAGAAGAATTAAAAAGACAGTGCCCCTCTAAAGCAACAGCAGAGGTGAGGTGCATAAAACAAAAAGCAGCAATGTTAAAAACACTGAGGGGTTGGCTACACTCGAAACTTCAAAGCGCTGTCACGGGAGCGCTGCCGCGCTTTGAAGTGTGAGTGTGGTCGCAGCGCCAGCGCGGGGAGAGAGCTCTCCCAGTGCTGCACGTACTCTACCTCCCCGTAGGGATTAGCTTGCAGCGCTGGGAGCACGGCTCCCAGCGCTGCGGCACTGTTTACACTGGCGCTTTACAGCGCTGTATCCTGCAGCACTCAGGAGGGTGTTTTTTTCACACCCCTGAGCAAGAAAGTTGCAGCGCTGTAAAGTGCCAGTGTAGCCAAGGCCTGAGCCTTAAAATGGCTCTGTGTAATCAGACTGTCACCTTGATAAGGATACGTGAAAACTCTGTAAGAACAAAAGAAACAGTTATACCTTATGGAAAAATTGATATGGCTAATGTTTTAAAAGTTATAGTATAGAAGGAATGTGCATTTTCCCTTGGACACGTGCAGTGTATATCGTACAAAGGGGTAAAAGAAATGCAAATGAAACATGCTACTGAATTAAACTCCTATTAGGGCTCCAAAAAGAGCCGCAATAGACTGTATTTTCTTTTTCAGATCTCTGTGTGTTTTGTAAGCAGGAGTTGAAAGTGGAAAGAAATCAAAACTCTGGTGGAAGTTGATTGCGTCCCTTTAAAGACAGAGTTTCTGAGCTCTGCTGATGGCTTTGAATCCAAAAGCCAAGCCTGTGTTGATGCAAATTACCTAACTGACAAAGGAAGGTGAGAACTGCCAGCACAAAAGAAGCTGCAGATAAAGGACACACCTGGTCAGCAAACAAATTGCCTAAATAAAAGGCATGGTATAACAAGATACCTTTAATAGATTTGATGCTAATGTTATTGTTAATATTAAACACTGAAATAAATTTAATGTTAGTAAGTACCCCTGCAACAATGTACAGCGTGTATGATTTTTGGAAAAGTTCTTTACGGTAATATGGTAATGATGCTTCTCAGCTATTACCTGTGAATAAACTTTTAACACATCAGGAAAAACATTACAAACTTGCTCTGCTATATAAGAAGAAAAACTGAGGTATACCACCTCATGAATTTAATGACTAAACAGTGGGATAATTTCCCCATAACCCTCAAAAAGTAGAAGCCATTAAAACCTGGCCTGTCTATAGAACAAAAAGATAGGAAAATATGCAGGTAATTCCTCTGTTTTGCCTACAATCAGCAAGGGTATTCGTAAAAGAAAGGAATCTTTTAAGCAATAATCATTGCCACCCTGAAAGAGGTAGAAAAATGTTATTTTTGTCTTTCAGAAAATCAGAAAAAGCTAATACCAGCTACAGAACAACCTATTACAAAAACAAATGGAAGTAAAAAAAGACAAGACATACTGTGATAGCTATGGAATGTACTGAAATGCAGATATTTAGAACATAATATGTTTTGGGTAATATCAGAAAATATTAAGGTTTTGATGCATCTCTTAAAGCAAAGGAAAAGATCATTGCTGGATACCTATCAATATAAATGGATGCAGTCTGTCTCCAGTACAGTGAGACCAAATTTCTTAAGTGAAGAAATTGTTGTTAAAATCGCACACCAACAGGCTCTGGAAGCAAAGATATGGAAAGTTAGCTCACGCTCCAGATTGCACATGGGATCCTTCTGGCTACCCCGGACCTCGAGCCAGTAGGCTGGGGAGGGAGGGAAGCTATTGGGCACCAGAAGTTGTACCAAGTGGACTCCTCAAAAGTGGGTATGCTTATCCATGCCTGTGGCTCCAAAGCCCTGTAGTAAAGACATTTCATGAGAATCCTGTATGTGGGATAAAATGAATAATGAGACCAAAGTACTGTATAATGGGCTATGCGTATGTGTTAATTCTTGGGAGAAAGTGTTTTAAAAAGAAAGAAGTGTTAGCAACCCACCAGTAGACAAATGTAAATGTAATGTAAGTACTGTGTTTACCAATAATCACATTTACTATTTGCCACAACAACAAAAAAAGAAGTCTCAGCTTACTGTAAGCACTGATTTAGCTGAGTTCTCTATCATTCTTGGCACTGAATGGCAAAAAGTTACCAATCATCTGTTAAAAGGTAAAAAGCTAACATAGTTCCTAGAAAAAACAATGTGGGAAACTCAACCATTCATATTATACACGCAAAGGGGGACGTGTTAAGAATTGCCGCTGTCCGGTTTGGCCAATGAGCCTATCCTGAAAGATGATCCCTCACTCTCACAGATATTGGGAGACAGGCCAGTCCTCGCTTACAGACAACCTCCCAACCTGAAGCAAATACTCACCAGCAATCGCACACCATACAACATAAACACTAAGCCAGGAACCCATCCTTGCAACAAAGCCCGATGCCAGCTCTGTCCACATATCTATTCAAGTGACACCATCATAGGACCTAGAACATCATCGCTGGACTCCTTGAAAGCAGCAAGCCCTGCTAGTAAAGAATTTCATACCACCTGTCAATGTGCGGATAAAGTTACCATCCCACCATGAGACCACAGTACTGACCATGGGCTAAAGCGGTATTCATAATTCCCGATTCTTGATAGCTCATAAAGTGTTGGTTTGACAATAAAGCGCTAAGTGTACCAAACCACACTGTACCGCTATATTACATGCCTCCCATGACTCCATCCAGTAACTCCACTGAACCATTGTCATACTGAGCTGTCAAACTCTATCACAAGCGATATCCTTGAGCTCCCAATCAACAACAGAGATAAAGAAGTCTCAAGAGTTCTAAAAGTACATGGCTCATTTCAGTGACTTGCAAATCTATCAATACCACGCGTCACTGAAGTGATCAAAAACCTTTGACCAGATGTCATTTGCTTAAGAGTCGACCCAGAAGCACCGTACTATAGAAGGCCCAACAAAAAAATTTGGAACAACTCAGTAGCCATTCATATTCAGTAGCCCCAAATGGGGACGTAAGAATTTGCCGTCTAGTCCAACGCATGGCATCAATCCTACAGCAAAAGAATAAATGGACACAAATCTGACATCAGGAATCATAACATTCAAAAACCAGTGGGAGAACACTTCAACCTCTCTAACCACTCAGTGACAGACTTGAAGGTGGCATTTTGCAACAAAAAAACTTCAAAAACAGACTCCAAAGAGAGACTGCTGAACTCGAATTAATATGCAAATTAGATACAATTAACTCAGGCCTAAACAGAGACTGGGAATGGTTGGGTCATTACACTAATTGAATCTATTTCCCTATGTTAAGTTCTCCTCACACCTTCTATGGGTCATCTTAATTATCACTTCAAAAGTTTTTTTTCTCCTGCTGATGATGATAGCTCATCTCAATTGATTAGACTCTTCCTGTTGGTATGCACACTTCCACCTTTTCATGTTCTCTGTATGTATAAATATCTCCTGTCTATGTGTTCCATTCTATGCATCCGAAGAAGTGAGCTGTAGCTCACGAAAGCTCATGCTGAAATAAATTTGTTAGTCTCTAAAGGTGCTACAAGTACTCCTGTTCTTTTTGTGGATACAGACTAACATGGCTGCTACTCTGAAACCTAATGATTTTTGTATGTTTTCAGTTAATCTCCTGCTGTATCCAGAATTGTGTAAGGTATGCCAGCCTGGGGACTGCCCAAAAACAGAGTGCTAATATGATGATGTTAAATATCACTGATGAACGAAGAGATAAAGAACAATTAATAAGTGGAACCCGGTAATTGTTGGTCTTTGCATAAGCTTGACCAAAAGGAGGGATTGTGAAAGTGAAATGGATTATATTAAAGAAATAGAATGAATTAAAGAATGCTGTATGTGCCTTTAAGTAGAAATGAAAAGAATGCTGTGATCCAGGTGTCAGGAAAGCAGACATTAAGGTAGAACAATTGCTCTGCTGAAGGGCGATTGGTGAAGTATTAGCCTTAGATCGATAAGAGTTAGTAAGGAAGTAGGAGATGCATGCTGTGCCCCAGGTAAATTTTACAATGTTGCTCTCTTTATCCCTTTGTGTAGTTCGCGCCCTTTTATCTGTATAAATAAGACTGTTTGGGTCTTGCATGGGGGATCACATTATCTGGATGTTATTAGCAGAGCGCTGTGCTAAGAAAACAGAGTGGTCTGACAAACTGAGTCCTGAGTCTAACTGACACTTTCACAAGACTTTTATACCTGGAGTTAATTGATTGCCAATTAACTTGAGGTAATTAACAGATTTGTAAAGGCTGGTGTGGACACAGTGCACACAGGGGTGGCTCCAGGCCCCAGCACTCCAAGCGCGTGCTTGGGGCAGCAAGCCACGGGGGCACTCTGCTGGCGCCAGCGGGACCAGTGGACACTCCGCAGGCAAGCCGCCGAGGGCAGCCTGCCTGCTGTGCTTGGGCTGGCATAATGCCTAGACCTGCCCCTGAGTGCACACATTTCATCATGTTACACAGGTCTTGTTCTTTTCGCTAGGGATCAGCACAGCCTCTCTGCAGTGGGGAGAGTCCACAGTAAGTCTTTAGGAACATGTTAAATTACTTGGAGTTAACTGGCAATTAACTACCTCAAGCTAATTGTCAATCAATTATCTCCAGCTACAAAAAGGCTAGTGAAGACAAGCATAGGCCCCTTCTATTTGGGATAGTTCATCTGTGACTCTTTTGGCCTCTGTTTTCACCAGTTTTTTTTCTTCCCTCTGCTTTGTCTTGTTTCCTATATTGGCTGCTTCTCCCTAGGCTAGTAGGCTGGGTTAAATACCCTGGGTCTCTTTTCACTCTGTCATGCCCTCCTTCTATCCCTCTGTGGCATAAAAGGGCCCCAAAGCCAGCTGACCTGGCCACCTGGAAATTCTTCTTATGCAAGGAATATACAGCCTTGAATCCTCTTCATGCAAGGGTTTCCCTCTTAGATGTTAGAAGGGCTCAGTTAAGCCAATGGGGTTCTTTCTAACAGGCTGCCAATCAGACCTAAACTTGTAAGTAGTCCCCAAAAGAAAATAAATGCAGTTTCATTATGAAGCAATTGGAAGAAGCCATGCGGAAAAGCAACAGAACAATTGCAATCATCAGCTCCAGCTCCAGCTCCAGCTCCTTCGTACGCATTAGATACCCTCAGATGTATCTCTCAGTTTCAAAATTAGGTACAACCTCCATTATCTGAATGCAGTGAAGGCAAGAATAACCTGAGATAAGTGAGGTTTCAGATAACAGAAGAGTTTCTGGTGTAAGGGCTTGTCTATGTGCAAAGTTGGTTTAACCAAAGATGGACATGACCCTAGTTTTGATAATTGAGGAGGACCGTGCTGCATTTGACATGAGAAATAAGAAGCGTCTGACTGAGGAGGGAAATTTTCAACCCATGTGCATGATGGCATCCTCGTGCTCTAAAGAAATATTGCACCATGACAAAGAAAATAATTGGAAGTGAACTATTCATGGATCCTCTTGTTATTCTCTTTCAATGGCATTCCAGGTCAGTTGTGGTTTGGTGAAACATACTGGTAGCAGTCACATGTGACACTACTGTACATAAACAACAAAAGGAGTCTTCATTCCTGCAAGGTTTTCACAAGTGCTTCAGAGGAGATTCCAGCCACACCTTTCCATCATCAGACTGGACAGCGTCACTGGCTGAGGAGAAGGGGAAGGAGGAGAGAGGTCGTATGGATTCAATGTAGCTGCTGTAATCAGAGGATCCTGGACCTCATTTTTCCCTGTTTTAGGCCAATGTCTCTGTTGACTTCAATAGAGTCACTCCTGAGTTACAACAGTGTCAGAGGAGAGGCAGCTACGCTGACTTCATCAAATATCTTCCTCTGTCTCAGAGGAAACAGACCACTGATTATGTTTCCCTACTTCTGATATACAGATGTTTACCCGCCAGTGAAACCTCTACGTTGACAAGGCCACATACTCAGCTCATAGAAATCCGCGTCACTCCACTGAAGTCCATTTACACCAACTGAGGATCTGACCCTGTCCTCAATCATTTTGTCACCTTATGTTACCCATCCCTTTTGAAAATAGAGGTGAGTACTTACGGAAACTCACCCAATATGCTGCTATAATAGGAGTCCCATTCCTTCCAAATCAGGAGCTGCAGAAGGTCATGAATGAGGTAGAGCAATAGGTTTTCAGTCCTCTCCAAGAAGGACATCTTTTCTTGTAGCTCAGAGGTGGCAGCTGGCACGTAAGAAGGAGGAGTCAATATCTGACCACACAATCTCTCAAATGCAAAGCCTGGGGAAAACCTCAGGGTGAAGATAAACGGCACCCTCAGCAGCTCTGCCAGCAGCTCCCCACAGGGCAGCACTGGGTCTGAGAGAAGGACATCATACTGAGACAACCGCAGCTTTTCCAGCAGCTTCCTGCTTTTTACTGCCCCATCACATATCTGCCTCTGCGTGTGAGACACACTACGCGAGAGGCTCCTCATCGTGCTATGCATTTCCCAGAAGGAGACCTGAGCTTTCTCATAAACCCAGAAATGCAGGAATTTTTCCCACAGTGATTGCAGCCTGTCAGATGTAAATCCAACCTCGATGGGTTCAAAATGAAGAGTGGAAACTGAAGTAGCATTGACAGAAAGGGATGCTGAATGGACCAGCACTGTAATGTTATGGCCCATGCTTGCCAGTACTTCAGCCACCAGTTTCAGATTCATCCAGTGGCTGTAATCCGCAGGCCACACCAGCACCTTCCCAGAAAGCACATTCTCAGCCAGCAGGGAGAGGCAAAGTAGTATCCTGCAGGTGCACTGCAAATTTAGCATCCTTGCAGCAGCTGTGAATCAGCAGACAAAGGCTGTGTTCACACAGGGATCTGCCTTAAAAGAGTGAGTCATAAAAAATTCATGCTGTCAGTAAGAAACATCCCATGATTGATGATACACACATCTCCTTCTGGAAAACCTGGATGGGAATTCTATTCAGCATGGAATGGAGCAAACTTTGCAGATCTCCCTATCAGAAACAACGAACACCACAAACTTCCTGTTCCATGTGATTTTTAAAGCTAACGGCACAATTGGGAGTTCGGCACCCTCTGACTTTTAATCAGAGATAAGATCCAGATTTACAAAGGTATTTAGGTACCTAATGAGGTAGACAGGTGCTTAACCTGCTTAGATTCCTAGTGGTACTTAGACAAGTGCCTAAGTCCCCTTGGCTTCAAAGGAAGTAAGGCATCTAACCTGCTTAGAATGAAGAACTTGCCTCCTCTACAGCATCCCCAGTGATCACGGATGTCTTTCAGATGGTTAAAATGGTCTGCAGCTTGCGGTCCTTCTGGACTCCTCAGTGTTACTGGCTGGCCAAATAACCCTGGCAGCAAACAATACCCACCCACTGCCACCTGCTGAAGAGAATGAAATACCCACGTGCAGCAAGACCAGAGCTCTGTTGAAACAAAAGGGTTTGCAGGTAGCCTGTTCTCTCAGTAACTGAATGGATGAGAGGCCTGCTGCGGCCATTGAATCTGCGCTGCACTCCAAGTTCAAAATCCAAGTTCTGCCCTTGGGAGAAGTGTGAGAATGAGCTACAGGCCTGTTGCTACTATCTGCTTCTGATAAATGGGTTTCCTCTTCTTAGGAATGGGCACTGAGTAGTACAGCTAATTTAGAAGGGGCTCTAACTTTTGGGGGGGGGGGGGCCTTTCCTCAAACCCTCATGCAAGCTGGGATCTGGGGGACTCTGCCCCTCCAATACTGGGTCTGAGCTCCTTCCCTGCCCCCTATATGAGAGCCAGGTTCTGAGGGCCCCTTTGGGGGAGGGGAAGTTGAGCTTCTTTCCCTGATCCCCCTGGCATCTGAGGTGGCCCTGACTCTGTACAATGGAGATAATAGCACTTCCTTACCTCACAGGGGTGTTGGGAGGATAAATACAGTAAAGATGGTGAAATGCTCAGATGAAACAGTAACACAGGACAAATAAGTACCTGAAATGGAACTAGACTAGATCCATGCAACGAGATGTTTGGTATAAGAGCTGTATGCTCTTCTGCCTGCCACCAGGGGACAGGAATGTACTATAGACTGGATTTGAAAGTCTAGTAAAGCACTAGCTTTTTCCTGGTAACCTATTTTCTCTGCACTTAAGAAATCACTTAAAGTCCCTTTCACTGTGAGAGAAAAATAGCTTCTAAGCTTCTGCTCTGCAAAAGTTCTCATTGTTTGCCAAGTCACATTGTTATTGTCCTAATGTCTTTCATTGCAGCTTATGCGTATCGTTTGGATCATTCTTTCCTTTTTCATTCTCTCTGTCCATTCTTCCCATACAAAAGCAGACAGGTAGTGTAATGGAATAGCTATGGGAAACCAAAGAGAGTCAAGTGATCTGCCGTGATTGCAGTATGACAATAGAGGTTCATTTTCTTAAAGCGTAAAGGGCTCAGTCTTGCAAGGTGCCGAGCCTCGGTCAGGTGCTGGAGTCAGTGAGAGTTGAAGGTGCAGTTCACAGTTCAAAACCTATTAAAATGTCATTCACTGATCCTATGTAATTAATATTTAAGTAAACTATCAGCGTTACAAGACAGATTAGCTCCATTGACAACAATTCAAAACAAAGGTTCTATGTGAAATGAAAGAAATCGCAGTGCCCTCATTCCTTATCATCAGATGCAGTGTATGTAAGCATAATTTGTTTTGAAAAGAGAGGCTTGGTTTTAACTAACCTGCGATGTAAGTATGGGCTTTGGTTAAAAAGCCATGCTTGATTTCAGTATATCTACTGAGAACCTCTGAATTTTCTTCTCATTCACCCGGCCAAATTGCCATGCTGGGAAGGAACAGTTACGGCAGAGTGTATTTTGTCTTCAGCCTTTATCCACAACTGATTTGTAGCACTAACACAGAGAAAACTTGAAAGCCATCTTCACTATATTCAGAGATTTTAAGGCCAGAAGGTGCTCATTAGATCATCTAGTCTGATCTCCTGTGTAACACAGGCCAGAGAATTTCACCCACTTACCCCTATATTGAGCCCTATATCACAGAAGAGCCTCCAAAGTTAATGTATCTTGCCATTAGGGGAAAATATGGCTTGGGTTCTGCGTCACATCAGTGCTACCTAATATGGAAGCGGTTCAAGGAGGAGAGTATCCATAGTGGTTGTTTAGAACATTGTGGCAGCAGCCTCTCTATAATTTAGGCTGTAGTTAGGATTCTAAAAATGTCCCAGAAAAGACAGTTCATTGTGAATGTTGGCAGGTTGTACCATGGGCCAGGGTTCACTTCATGGGGAGAATCTCAAGTTAGCTGAACTAGGGGTTCCTAAGACATAGCACACTAAAAAACTGACTCTTCAAAATAAAAAAAAAATAAAAAAGATTGTAACGTTTTCTGCTTACCTTCTGTGAGGGGTGAAATGTCTAGCCCTGTGCTTTTGTGGCTGATATCTTGTGCCTGGGACCACAAAGAAAATTTGGCACATAAAATACAGAAAGGTATTAGCAAAAAGAACGAGGAGTACTTGTGGCACCTGAGGTGGCACAAGTACTCCTCGTTCGTTTTGCTGATACAGACTAACATGGTTACCACTCAGAAAGGTATTAGGCTTTTTTTTTTTTTTTGAGCTATGGGAAGACCACGGGGACTGCTGGTGATTCATGGATAGAGATCAGACTAAGGGATCTAATGGTCCTGTCTGGCCTTAAAATCTATCAATGTATGGCTCACTAGCATTGTGTGCAAACTCCTGACTGAGTTCAGCATTAGCTCTCCTTTGAACCTAACAAAAAGCACAGAGGGAATGGGCAAAATGATGTCCTTGCTTGCTTCTCACCTGGATTTGAACCCAGGACCTCCAATACCACAGTACAAACCTTTACCACTTGAGCTAAAACAGTAAGTACCTCAATGAGCTAGGAGCCCTTGTAGGTTTTATCATCTTATGGGAACCAGCCACTTGAAGAGGACACATAATATCACTGAATCAGTGGGTTACACTTATATACACCCATCAAACTTCCTTTGGTGTAGGAGCAGCACTGGGCTAGGGACTAGGACTTCTAGTGACACCTCTTCCAACACCTGGCACTAGTAGTTCCCTTACACCCCTTATTACTGAGATAGTCATTGTGCCCCTGTCCTGGAAGAGAAACAAGCATCATTAACCCTCTTTTAGAGATGGGATAACTCTAGTCCAATGGAAACACAAATTCACTTCTGGCACTGCTGGGAATAAAACCCTGGTCTCTCATCTATCCTCTTGTAAATACACATTATAACAATCTGTAATTACATGACCACATGCAATTTGTTCTACAGGACCCCTACCTCATTCAGTGCATCGGAGGGACAGTAAATGAGACAGACAGTTGGAAAGGTTGGATTGTAAGGTCCTTAAAGTGCCTAGCACAATCGGGTCCCAGGGTGACCAGACAACTAGTGTGAAAAATCGGGACAGTGGACAGGGAGTAATAGGAGCCTATATAAGACAAAGCTCCAAATATCAGGACTGTCCCTATAAAATCGGGACATCTGGTCACCCTATTGGGTCCTGGTCCATGAGTTGGACTCCCAGGTCCTACAGTAATACAAATAATAATAATAAAGGCTGTTCTCCTGTGGTTAAGGTACTGGACTGCAACCTAAGAGAGCTGAATTCTATTCCTAGCTCAGCCATAATGGTGTGGTGTAGGGCAAGGCTCAGTTATGTCCACGCAGATGCACAGTGGGGCCGGACTGATGTTGTCTGGGGCAACTTTAAATCTGGTACCTCCTAACTTTTAAGCGCTTGTCTTTGCAACATGAACATTCTTCTGACACAAATTTTTGGATGTAATATCATTTAAGAATGAAAGAGTGCAATGCTTACCTAGAATGTCACTGTAATATGAATCCCATTCTCCCCAGTAGCTCTGAAACACATAGTCTTGTAGGAGGTAAGACACTATGTTTTTCATTCTTTCGCCGAATGACAACTTGTCTGTGAGCTCAGATAGGGCTGCGGGTGCATACGAAGGCGGAGAGGGCATCTTCCCACAATGCCTCTCCACTGTTGAGGCTGGTGTGAAACGCAGAGAGTATACAAATGGAATTCCGAGTTTGAGAGCAACTAGGTCACCGCCGATGGTCACCGGATCGGCGAGAAGCACATCATACTTGTCCCTCTGCAGCCGGGCCATTAAATCCCGGCTGCCTAGCACGCTATCACACAGCTGTCTAGTCATCTCATTCGCTTTGCTGATCAGCTTTCCCAGTTCCTTGTAGAACTGCCAGAAGGTCAGTGCAGTTGGTCTGTTATACATCCACAAGTTCACTATCTCTCTGATCAAGGAGTCAATGTAGTTCCTTCCAAAGGGCACAGTGTACACCTCAAACCTCTCGGCCGTCTCAGCATGTGGTGTGATAAAGAGGGAAGCATTTGACACTAGGATGGTGACATTGTGCTCTCGGCGTATCAGTTCCTGTATAATGCTCTTAACATTTAGCCAGTGACTGGCTTCCGTAGGCCAAATCAGCACATTCCCACAGAAGACTGTTCCTATCAGAGTGACCTGAAAAGCTATAAATTGGATGTGCTTCTTTGACACACTGGTTCGAGCTGTGGCGGAGGCCATGGCAGGTTTGGTGACTGGATAGGAATATATTTTTCACACTCAATCACTTTCTCAGCCTCTCTCAGTGATGTAGAATAGCCACTTGACCAGTACTCCTAACGACGAACAGATGCTCCAGAAGAGTGGGTTTTCCAGACCTGTATGGCAATGAATACACCTGGAACACAAGTACAGTTTAGGTGTCTGGAATAAAAAGACAGAAAGGATTATGACATTTCTTTCTTGTTTAACTCTTCTCTTTCCACTTGTTTTTCAATCGTTAGTTTCAGCTGAGGAGAAAGAAGGACAGTAGAAATCCTAAACATTAGTTAAGTCTTCAAAAACAGGGTTTCAAATGAGACTTAAGTGGCACATGAGCCTTGTGTTGACCTCTCTGCGTAGGGGTGAATTTATCTGTGACAGTACCATAGTATTTCCAGACATAAATATTAATCACGGAAATGAAGATAAGTACGGAATTGCCTCATGGTGCTGTTCATATATCGATTTGTTAGGGAGATATGATGATATGCCTCCTGTTAATTTTTCCCATGCAGGGCCACTGGAAAGCATATCATCATCTCAGGATTGTGCAGGTTAGCTTTTTAAACTGTAGCATAGATGATCTGTTCTAATGTTTGTGTTACTTACTATAGTAACTTACAGATTTTTCTTTTGGTCTAAATATTTTCTTTTCTTCCCCCCCTTTTAGAAAAAGATGTGGTGACACTAGTGGCAGCCAGCAGGTGGTACGGTTATAAGCGGTGTGATAAGGTCTGTTCAAGAAATGCTTATTGGCATTGAGAAGGCAACCTGCCACCACAGCACCGAGCCTTGCATGGGGAGAGGCCGCTATAGCATGGCCAGATGTGGTGAATCCCCTATAGGGCTCTCTGCAATGAGGAGGGGCTGGCACCTCCCATAACCATCTGCTCCAAGGCTGGTGGGGAGAGCACCGCTTTCCTGGCCCTCTGCCCTGAGGATGGGTGACCCATAGAACAGGAATACTGGGCCAGAGTAGCCCCCTTCCCTGAAAGTCTCATGAATGGCAGAACCAGCTGTGGTGGGTTAGGGAGGAGTGAGCTTTGCCTGCTCACTGAAGGACCAGTGGTGGAGGCTGGAGAGCTTCCTCCTCCCTAAGGAGAGCCAGCAGCAAAGGTCAAAGGCTCCCCTGCTCCCACAGTAACCTGGGCTCCAACTCCTCATCCTTATTAGCTGCCTGAAGAGCAGAAACACACTAAGATCCATCTTAACGTTACTCACTGATAGCTTGGCTATCTACCAACTCACATCACTGTGTACATAAGGACATAAGAATGGCCATACTGGTCAAACCTATGTTCCATCTAGCCCAGTAGCCTGTCTCTGACAGTGGCCAATGCCAGGTGCTTTGAAAGGAATGAACAGAACAGGGCAATTATCAAGTGCTCCAACTCTGGTCATCCAGTCCCACCTTCTGGCATTGATGGACCTATACTCTATGAACTTATCTAATTCTTTTTTGAACCCACTTACACTTTTGGCCTTCACAACATCCCCTGGCAATGAATTCCACAGATTGACTGTGTGTTGTGTGACGAAGTACTTCCTTTTGTGTGTTTTAAACCTGCTGCCTATTCATCTCCTTGTTCTTGTGTTATGTGAAGGGGTAAAAAACTCTCCTCTATTCCCTTTCCATACCAATAATGATTTTATAGACCTCTATCATATTCCCGCTTTGTCAACTCTTTTTCAAGCTGAACAGCTCCAGTCTTTTTAATCTCTCCTTATATGGAAGTTGTTCATCATTTTTGTTGGCCTTCTCTATACCTTTTCCAGTTCCAGTATGCAAGGTAGTGGCGTACCAGGGGTTTATATAGTGGCACTATGATATTTTCTGTTCTATTATCTATCCCTTTCCTAATGGTTCCTTACATAACAATAGCTTTTTTGACTGCTGCTGCGTATTTGATGGCCACTGCACACTTAGTGGATGTTTTCAGAGAACTATCTAAGATGACTCCAAGATCTTTCTTGAATGACAACAGCTAATTTAGACTCCATCATTTTGTATGTATAGTTGAGATTATGTTTTCCAATGTGCATTACTTTGCATTTATCAACATTGAATTTTGTGACATTTGTAAATTTTGCCATGTCATTGTTTGTTCCCTTTTTCAGATCATTTATGAATACATTGAACAGCATAAGTTCTGATGCGGTTCAACAAGGACAAGTGTAGAGTCCTGCACTTAGGATGGAAGACTCCCATGCACTGCTACAGACTAGGGACCGAGTGGCTAGGCAGCAGTTCTACACGAAAGGACCTAGGGGTCACAGTGGACAAGAAGCTGGATATGAGTCAACAGTGTGCCCTTGTTGCCAAGAAGGCTAATGGTATTTTGGGCTGTATAAGTAGGAACATTGCCAGCAGATCAAGGGACGTGATCATTCCCCTCTTTTCGGCATTGGTGAGGCCTTATGTGGAGTACTGTCCAGTTTTGGGCCCCACACTACAAGGATGACATGGAAAAATTGGAAAGAGTCCAGCAGAGGGCAACAACAATGATTAGGGGGCTGGAGCACATGACTTATGAGGAGAGGCTGAGGGAACTGGGATTGTTTAGCCTGCAGAAGAGAAGAATGAGGGGGGATTTGATAGCTGAAACTACCTGAAAGGAGGTTCCAAAGAGGATGGATCTAGACTGTTCTCAGTGGTGGCAGACGACAGAACAAGGAGTAAAGGTCTCGATTGCAGTGGGGGAGGTTTAGGTTGGATTTTAGGAAAAAAAGTTTCACTAGGAGGGTGGTGAAGCACTGGACTGGGTTATCTAGGGAGGTGGTGGAATCTCCTGCCTTAGAGGTTTTTAAGGTCAGGCTTGACAAAGCCCTAGCTGGGATGATTTAATTGGGGATTGGTCCTGCTTTGAGCAGGGGGTTGGACTAGATGACTTCCTGAGGTCCCTTCCAACCTTGATATTCTATGATTCTATGTCCCAGTACAGATCCTTAGGGGACCTTCTGTTTATCTTTCTCCATTCTGAAAACTGAACATTTCTTCCTACCCTTTGTTTCCTGTCTTTTAATGAGTTACTGATCCATGAGAGGACCTTCCCTCTTATCACGACTCCTTACTTTGTTTAAGAGCCTTTTGTGTGGGATCTCGTCAAAGGCTTTCTGAAAGTCCACATATACTACATCAACTGGATCACCCTTGTCCACATGTGAGCTGATACCCTCAAAGAAATAGATTGGTGAGGTATGATTTTCCCTTTACAAAAGCCATCTTGACTCTTCCCCAAAATATTGTGTTCATCTGTGTGTCTAATAATTCTGTTCCTTACTACCATTTCTACCAGATTGCCTAGTATTGAAGTTAGACTTACTGGCCTGGAATTGCCAACATCATCTCTACAGTCCTTTTTAAAAAATAGGCATTACATTAGCTCTCCCCTAATCACCTAGTACAGAGGTTGATTTAACAATGTTTTCTGACTGCCATGCCCTTCTGAGCCTCCATCAACACCCGTGAATATTGATCACTCCCGATACCATCCAGCATAACTAGTAATTCACACGACAACATTTAAAACACAGGCACCGCAAGTTCAACCCCATAGTTCCTACTTAGGTACCTAAATAAGTATCCTCTGAAGCTTTCTCTGACTCTAATAGAAGCTGTGGATGCTCAAACCCTCTGAAAATCAGACCTGTTATTTAGATGCCTAAATGTGGATGTAGGAGTTTAACTTGACATCCTCAATTTTGAATTTTTTGGCCTTTTTCAAATTCAGCCTTTCTAAATTGATAAAGTTCCCCAAATCCATGAGTCTAAAGCAAATTAAGGCAGTGTCCTGGAACAGTACAGTGTATCCCAAATCAAAATACTTTACCATCACAATAATAATTCATACCTAGTTCTTATAATCAACAGGTAGTTTTTCAATTGCAACTAATTCTATGAATTAAGTAGACAAGTGGGGTTCACTTATATACCCCAACGCAGTTCACCACCAACCTCGTAACATTAACTATTCTGCCAGTGCCCGATTTTCCACTAACCAATTTTACTGTTATGCAGTGGCTATTCTGGAATAGCCCCCGCTGTGGACACACTATTCCAGAATAAAAGTCACTGTATTCTAGAATAATCTGTGCACTCACAAAGTCCACTAATAATTCCAGAATAAAGTGACTAAGTCTGGAATAGACTGGCCAAACTGGGAGCTATTCTGGTTAATTTCCCCATGTAAACAAGCCCTAAGAGATGATGCATACACATGTACCAGAAGGCAGTCTTCTTGGGCCCTAATCCAGCAACTGGTTCCTCTTAGGCAGATTCCTGCTTTGGAGCCTGAAAGCACAGATGCAGTTGCAAGACCTGGACTTTGGTTTGCCTGTCATTATCTCAACAAGATCACCCTGTAAGAAGTCGATATAAAATTATATCACCAATCAAACAAAATATAGAACTTCCCCACAGAAAACTGCAGAAAAAAAATCATGCAAAAATCTCTTACCTAACAGAACATCCTGATATATATTTAAACTAATGACTTCTTTTTCTTCATAATTAAGTACAGTTTATGTATTACCAACTGCACACTGTCTCATTGCTACTCACCTGATCTTTCCCTCGGAAGCTCTGGCAGCACTTGTGCTCCTGCAAAAATAAAAGGAGCTTAAATATGTTTACCCTGAATAGAGCTCTTAAACAGGAAGGAAGTAATATGATAAGCACCAGGAAATATTTTTTGGAATCATTTATCACCTTTTTATGCTCCAGTTACTAAATAATAAATATTATTTCCACAGATCTAGTATGGGTGGGAACATCAGAATTGGCAACCTCCAATAGTCAAATATGGCCAGATTTTCAAGTGCTAAGTATCTACTTCTAGGGCCAGATTTTCAGAAGAGATCAATTCAGTTTAGGCATCTAAATGGAGGCCAAATTCTCAAAAATGCTCAGCATACAGCAGTTCCACTGAAAAACGTGGGAACTTCTGGGTGCTGAGCCTTTTTAAAAATCTGGTCAATTCATTTAAGTGCCTAAACAGGAGCGGTGTTTTTCTGAAAATTTGGCCCTTAAATAAAAGCCTAATTTTCAAAGCTGCTGAGCATTCAGTAGTTCCCCACTGAAGTCCAGACAGAAACTATTGCTTATGGTTCGTATTTACGATTTTCAGAAACGCTCAGTGGCTCACAGCTCCCATTGACTTCAGCAGGAGCTGCTGGGTCTGCAGCACTTTTGAAAATCAGGGCGCTTACTTATGCATTTCATACACACTTAGGAGCCACCATTTTACAAAATTTTGACCTTAGTATCACAGTTCAATTTCAACCTTTCAGAAAAAACCTTCAGAATGTTGGGTATATTCTACCATTAAAATCAGGCCAGAAAGATGAATGTGAGGCAAGATTTTCAACAGTACCTATGGCCTTGTCTACAAGGGAAAGTATAACCTATGGTGTGAATTTAAACCAACATTGTCATACCACTATAACCTCACATAAACACGTATTATGATATAACTATCTTTTTTTGGTTTTGTTTATGTTGCATTGGGAAGGATTTTGTTAAATCAAGATAAGGCATTCCAATACCATAAGAAGTGTCAACACAAGGGATTATATCTGTATAACTCTATTGACACAACTGGTAAAACTTTCCTATGTAGACAAGAGATTAAGGGTACGTCTAAACCAAAATTAAGGCATGATTGTAACACAGGTAGGCATACAGTGCTAGCTTTAATCTAGTTTGTGCAGGTAACAACAGCAGTGAAAATGCGGTGGTACAAGCCCTTCAGGGACTCTAGGTATATACTTGAGTGGCTGCCCTGCGCCGGGGTCCTTGCTGTCATATCTTCACTGATGTTGTTACCTGAAGGTAGTGGCAGGTATACCTGCTCATGTTGCAATTATACCTTTATTTGTGGTGTAGACCAACCCATAGAAGCAAAAGTCCCTGTGAAAGTCAATGGAAGCAGTACTTCTAAATCTTTTAGGTGCTTTTGAAAACCTCCTTCTTAATAAATAGCTCCATGGGAAATTAGAGTCACTTCTAATGGAAGCAAAAAGGTTTCAAGTTCCAGTATTCTCAGTGGTTACTTTTCAAAGTTCATAATCAAATTATCCATAATGCAAAAAGGAGAAGAAAAGCCTTTTGAGAGGATTAACTGACAAAGAATTTTTTTAAGCTTTGTGTGGCAAATGAGAAAAGTAGGTTGGAAAATTGCAGGTGTTATGTTTCAGACCTGTTTCACAGTTCTAGTATTACAAATCCCAAATAGCACAGTAATTGACGCATCTCTAGCCTGCTTTAGCAGCCACTGGTTCTTCAAGGTTGAGATTTAGTCACACAAAAGTTATGAAATTCAGAGTTATGGTTCCCACAGTGACCTATGGGACTTAAGCATATGCTAAAATTTAAGTACATGTACAAATTAAGTACTTTGATGAATCGTGGTCTAGGTGTACAGGACTGGCGCCAGGGTTTCTCGCGCCCTAGGCGCACGGCCATTTCGCCACCCCCCAGCTCCACTGGAGCTGATCCTGTGGCTCCAGTGGAGCTGCCACAGTCATTTCTGCGGAGGGTCCGTTGGTCCGTGGCTCTAGTGGAGCTGCCGCAGGCATGCCTGCGGGAGGTCCACCGGAGCTGCGCGAGCAGCCGACCTTCCGCAGGCATGACTGCAGCAGGTCAACCGGAGCGGCCTGCCGTCCCCCCTGCAAAATGCCACCCCCTCAATAATTCTGGCGCCCTAGGCGATTGCCTAGGCTGCCTAAATGCTAGCGCTGGCCTTGTAGGTATATATGACATTTCTATTTTATTTCCAAATCGTTTTTGAGCTATCCAAAGCCAAGAAGATTCTGAACAGGAAAACAATGTTTCTTCATGTTGGAATCACTCCAAACAACTCTGCAGTTTTCTATTAATTATTCTGAAAAAAGCAACTTCTGAACTGAAGGTTCCATTAGGAATCTAAGCCCAAAAGCTCATTTTATTTGGGAAAGGTTTATAATTTAAATCTCAATTCATTCCTAAATAGGGATGCTAGTTACAGTGCAATCATACAGACTTAACATCAAATTGAAATATCTGCAGTGGCACAAGTGTAACTGTTCAGTAAAGTAAGGCTTATGCTTTTATTATGGCAGAAGTAGTATCCATTGGAAATTTGTCCCAACTGCAGCAATTGATGGCCAGCCAATGATGTAGCTGAACTGATATAAACTCATAGTGTAGACAGGGAAAGTTGTGATTTGTACTGACCGAGCTTTGCCTGGTTTACAGCACAAGGCCTCACTTGAGCACTATGTTCCAAATTTTACTAGAATGTGGTGTAGCAACATAGTTTTGTGTGTGAATTACGCAGTGTGCAATCTGGCAAATTAGTAAAGATGGGGACAGGACCGAAACCGGAGTTTACCATGCCAAGCAACTAACTATAACAGAGATTATGAAATGACGAAGTAAGAAATTACAGGTCAGATCTGCAGCTGGTGTGTATATGCACAACTCCAATTACTTCAGTGAAGCTATGCCAATATACACTAGCTGGGGACAAGGCCCTGTACGTTCAAACTGTGAGGCAACATTCCAGAAAAATCTCACAGGTTAAGTTTGTTATTTTACAAGGTTTTATTTGTTTAAATTCAAGTTTTTACTAGTTCTTTTTATTCCCATTCCGGCGCCGTGGAGTCATCTTTACATGTAAGTGCACAGATACTGGTGTTGCTCGTGTCGAGGTTTTTGGTACTCTGCAACAAAAAGACAAACAATAAAGGAAAGAGGTTTAACTACCCATGCCTTGTGATATATACTCATTTTCAATCCTTAGGTGACGCCACCTCGTTTTTTGACTGGGTCTACTATAAAATATGGTAACTGAGATTATTCAGAGCTGCATAAAAGATCAGGACAACCCGTTCTTGCTAAAAATAATGGGTTTTGAGCACCTAAATCCCCTAGGTTTGAAAACCTCACTTGGTATAGGTCAACACATCTACAAATGTTGACAATAGCATTGGGCAAATTCTAAATTTTTTTTGGCGCACTTCTGCAAAACTTGCTTCTCAAGATTTTGCTCTAGGCAAACAAAACCCAAATCTGGGGTGCTTTGGATATAGGACCCCTACATCCACATCCCCACAGTTTCAGGGCATAATAGATAAATGCTTCAGGCTCTGACCCATATCTAGCTGCCAGGCATCTCAAGCTGCCAATCAGGGTTCAAACCGAATAATTTGTTTAGGGATGAGGACAAGATAAGGCATTGCTAGGTCAATTCTCTGCCAGGAAACGCTGGTTATTTGGAGCAACTGGAGTCATTCCAAAGGAGAAAAGAAATTACCCTCCAAATATAAATAAATCATAAGAATAAGAATGTTTTAGTAGATATATAGTGCTTTTCATCTTGAAAGCACATAATGTTAAAAGTAAAATAAAATAAATACATATCATAAAAAAATAAAAATACACTAATTGTCTAAAGAGGATGAGCACGTGAATAACAATCCAACATTTTAGGTGCATTTAAGGGAATGCAACCTACTCTTCAGTTAAAAATTCAATCTTTCTGAACATACAAAAGAGCTATGCACTGAATGTTATAATGAACTCTTTCAGACAATTGAGAAATCCCCCAAAAGCCACCCCATTACCTGTCTCCAGATATCCAGACCCTTGAGTGTGTAAACAGGGGAAGTGATTTTGCCTCTGAATACAGCATTGGTGAGACCAATACCAGAATACTGCATCCACATCGACGTCCATATTTTAAAAAGGATGCCAAAAAACTGAAGAGGGTGCAGAAAAGAGCCACAAAAATGATCTGAGGACTGGTGAAAATGTCTTGCAGTAAGAAACTTAAAGAGCTGCTTAGCTTATCAAAAGGAAGATAGAGAGGGGACTTGACTGCAGTATCTAAGGGTATGCATTCACTAGCGGCCGGATCTGCGGGCAGCAATCGACCCAGCGGGGATAGATTTATCGCATCTAGACTAGACATGATAAATCAATCCCCAAGTGCTCTCCCGTCGACGCCTGTACTCCAGCTCAGTAAGAGGTGCAGGCAGAGTCGACAGGGGAGCGGCAGCAGTCGACTCACTACGGTGAAGACATCATGGTAAGTCGATCTAAGTATGTCGACTTCAGCTATGTTAGTCATGTAGCTGAAGTTGTGCAACTTAGATCGATCCCCTCCAGTGTAGACCTGGTCTAAGTAAAAACAATGAGGAGCCCAGTGGCACCTTAAAGACAAACAGATTTATTTGGGCATAAGCTTGCATGGGTAAAAAAAACTCACTTCTTCAGATGCATCTAAGTACCTTCACAAGAAGAAAATAACAACAGGTACTAAAGGTCTCTTTAATCAGCAGGAAAGACAGTACAAAAACCAAATGGCTGGAAGCTGAAGCCGGACAAATTCAAATTAGAAAAAAGGCACATTTTTAACAAGGAGGGTGATTAACCATTAGAACAAACTACCAAGGGAAGTGGTGGATTCTCCCTCTCTTGATGTCTTCAGATCAACACGGGATGCCTTTCTGGTAGTGCTGTCAATTAATTGCAGTTAACTCAAAAAAATTAATCACAATTAAAAAAAATTATCACGATTAATCGCACTGTTAAACAACAGAATACCAACTGAAATTTATTAAATGTTTTTGGATGTGTTTCTACATTTTAAAATATATTGATTTCTATTACAAACACAGAATACAAAGTGCACAGCGCTCACTTTATATTATTTTTTCACATATATTTGAACTGTAAAATGATGAACAAGAAAGAATATAATAATAATAATATATGGAGATATGCCTATCTCATAGAACTGGAAGGGACCTTGAAGGGTCATTGAGTCCAGCCACCTGCCTTTACTAGCAGGACCAAGTGCTGATTTTGCCCCAGATCTCTAAGTGGCCCCCTCAAGGATTAAACTCACAACCTTGGGTTTAGCAGGCCAGTTCACCTTGTACAAATACTGTAGCACAGAGGTTCTTCAAACTGTGGTCCATGGACCACCAGTGGTCCCTGAGCTCCATTCAGGTGGTCCATGGATAGTTCCTCTAAGGTGCGTGTCTGGGCGGCCGCAAATGAGAGAATGAAGAGCCACCCACCTAATTAGTGGAGCCACACAGGCATGGCTCCACTAATTAGATGCCTGGACCCTGGAGAAGATGCACATGTAAGGTGAGTTGCTGGCCTTGGGGGGAATAGGGTATAGGTGGGAGGGGGCAGTGAGGTGAAATGAGCGGGTGAGGGGAACTTGGGACATGCAGGGCTGAAGAGGCCAAGGAAAAAGGAGACTTTCCCCAGCTCCAGGGCTGTGGCTGCTGGGGAGAGATGGCCCTCCTTCACAGCCTCAGCTCTATGGCTGCTGCGGCAGGGGAGAGAGACCTCTCCTTCCCACCCCCAGTTCAGGGGCTGCTGTGGTGGGGGAGAGAGGGCACATGCATTGGAAAGGTAACACTACTGATATTAAAATATGAGTTGTGTGCTTTTATTTGTAGAACAAAAAAAATTAAATATATTTTTTTTAAAATATAGTATAGCGCTTTTATCCAAAGCACTTTACAATAGTTAGCTAATTGTACAAACAGTATTTGAAAAGATCATTAAGTGGTCTGCCAAAACCCCCAGAAATTTTCAAGTGGTCCGTGGGAAAAAAAGTTTGAGAACCACTGCTGTAGTGCAATCTCTTTATCATGAAAGTGCAACTTACAAAGGTAGATTTTTTTTGTTAAATAACTGCACTCAAAAATAAAACAATGTAAAACTTTAGAGCCTACAAGTCCACTCAGTCCTACTTCTTGTTCAGCCAATCGCTAAGAAAAACAAGTTTGTTTACATTTACAGGAGATGCTGCTGCCTGCTTCTTATTTACGTTACCTGAAAGTGAGAACAGGCATTCACATGGCACTTTTGTAGTCAGTGTTGCAAGGTATTTATGTGCCAGATATGCTAAACATTCGTATATCCCTTCATGCTTCAGCCACTTTTCCAGAGGACATGCTTCCATGCTGATGATGCTCGTTAAAAAATAAGGTGTTAATTAAGATTGTGTGACTGAACTCCTTGAGGGAGAACTGTATGTCTTCGGCTATGTTTTACCCATGTTCTGCCATATATTTCATGTTATAGCAGTCTCGGATGATGACCCAGCACATTTGTATTAAAAATACTTTCACTGCAGATTTGACAAAACGCAAAGATACCAATGTGAGATTTCTAAAAACAGCTACAGCTCTAGACCCAAGGTTTAAGAATCAGAAGTGCCTTCCAAAATCTGAGAGGAACAAGGTGTGGATCACGCTTTCAGAAGTCTTAAAAGAGCAACACTCAGATCTAGAAACTACAGAACCCAAACCACCAAAAAAGAAAATGAACCTTCTGCTAGTGGCATCTGACTCAGATGATGAAAGTGTACATGCATCAGTCCTTTTTGCTTTGGATTGTTATCAAGCAGAACCCATCATCAGCATGGATGCATGTCCTATGGAAGGGTGGTTGAGGCATGAAGGGACATTTGAATCTTTAGTGCATCTGGCATGTAAATATATTGTGACACTGGCTACAACAGTGCCATGCAAATGCCTGTTCTTACTTTCAAGTGATATTTGTAAACAAGAAGTGAGAAGCATTATCTCCTGCAAACTGTAACCAAGTTTGTCTGAGTGATTGGCTGAAGTAGGACTGAGCAGACTTATAGGCTCTAAAGTTTTACACTGAAAACAATGCAGTTATTTTTTTGTACATAATTGTACATTTGTAAGTTCAACTTTCATGATAAAGAGATTACACTACAGTACTTGTATGAGGTGAATTAAAAAATACTATTTCTTTTGTCTTTTACAGTGCAAATATTTGTAATCAAAAATAAATGTAAAGTGAGCACTATACACTTTGATTCAATTACAACACAGAATACAATATATTTGAAAATGTAGACAGCATCCAAAAATATTTAAATAAATGGCATTCCATTATTGTTTAACAATGCAATTAATTGCGATTCATTTTTTTAATCACATGATTAATCAGGATTAATTTTTTTTAATCGTTTGACAGCCCTAATTTCTGGAAGAGATGCTTTAGCCAAACAAGTTACTGGGCTCAGTACAGGAGTAATTGGGTGAAATGTAATGGCCTGTGCTATACAGAAGCTCAGATTAGATGATCGAATGGCTCCTTCTGGTCTCAAATCCTCTGAATCTACGGATACAAAGAATGTACTGGTGGTACAAGAGCTACAGGTTTTTCTGAATAGATGAACGGTAAATGGCTTCACAGCTAATTTTCAACCCTATCCTTTCAAATCTACACAAAACCGAATACTGTATTAGCTTTCTACAATGCTGATCTAGAAGAAAAGATTGGATGCTCAGCCCTGCAGCAGGGAAAGTATGGCAGAACTAGCTTTTTCTACTTACTTCTTTGATGCTGTACGCTCAGTGACCTTCTTTACCACCCCAGTACCTTGTGGGGGCAAAGTCTTGCTCTTCACAACTGAGAGTTCTTGATATGAAGTTTGCACCTGGGCCTCGGTACATAAACGGGATGAACGCCACTTCTTCCCCAGAGGTATTTCAACAAGCGAGGTCTGCACCTGGGCCTCGGTATATTCAGGATGTGGAAGCTTCAGCTCTACTTCCTCCTTCAGCGTCTCCTTTTCTAATATTATAACATCTGGAGGAGTCAGAGGTGCTGCTTTCTCTTCTGTTATTTCAACCCTGGTGGTTTGCATCTCAGCCTGTGTTTGGGATAGGGAAGGAGCCTTCTCTTTTGCCTCTGGCATTTCAAGCCTGGAGGTTTGCACCTGGGCTTCCACTTGTAGTCGTGATGAACGCCACTTATTCCCTGCTGGTATGTCTACATACGAAGTTTGCACCTGGGCCTCCATCAGTGTTAGGGGGAGGGGCTTCTCTTTGACTGGGCTAGTTGGCATCTCATCCTCCAACTCTGGTACTTCAAAATACGAAGACTGGATGTGAACCTCAGTTTGTGATGGGGAGGGAAAGGTCGTCTTTGCTTCTGCAAGTTTGGAGGTTTGCATCTTGGCCTCAGTTAGTGAGGGGGAAAGAGGCACCTCCTCCGCTTCCGTTACTGCAAGTTTGGAAGTTTGCACTTGGGCCTCGGTTAGTGATGGGGAAAGAGGCACCTCCCCTGCTTCCGTTACTGCAAGTTTGGAGGTTTGCACCTGGGCCTCAGTTAGCGACGGGGAAGAAAGCTTCTTCAGTAACTCAGTACTTGACGTTTGCACCTGGGCCTCAGCTTGTAGCCGTGATGAACGCCATTTATTCCCTACTGGTATATCTACAAATGAGGTTTGCACAGAAGCGTCAGCTACGGTTTTGGAGAGAGGCTTTTCTTCTATTGGGAATGGGGCTTCCTCCACCTCTGCTTCTGTTATTGCAAGTTCAGAGGTTTGCACTTGGGCCTCAGTCAGTGAGGGGGAAAGAGGCACTTCCTCTGCTTCTGTTACTGCAAGTTCGGAGGTTTGCACCTGGGCCTCAGTTAATGATGGGGAAGAAAGCTTCTTCAGTAACTCAATACTTGATGTTTGTACCTGAGCCTCAGCTTGTAGCCGCGTCGAACGCCATTTATTGCCTACTGGTATGTCTATATATGAGGTTTGCACAGCAGCGTCAGCTACGGTTTTGGAGAGAGGCTTTTCTTCTATTGGGAATGGGGCTTCCTCCTCCTCTGCTTCTGTTAGTGCAAGTTTGGAGGTTTGCACCTGGGCCTCGGTTAATGATGGGGAAGAAAGCTTCTTCAGTAACTCAATACTTGACGTTTGCACCTGGACCTTGTTTACTAAGAGGGAAGAAAGCTTTTTCAGTAACTTAATACCTGAGGTTTGCACTTGGGCCTCAGCTTGTAGCCGTGTCGAACGCCATTTATTCCCTACTGGTACGTCCACATATGAGGTTTGCACAGCAGCATCTGCTACGATTTTGGTGAGAGGCTTTTCTTCTATTGGGAATGGGGCTTCCTCCTCCTCTGCTTCTGTTACTACAAGTTTGGAGGTTTGCACCTGGGCCTCAGTCAGTGAGGGGGAATGAGGCACTTCCTCTGCTTCTGTTACTGCAAGTTCAGAGGTTTGCACCTGGGCCTCGGTTAGTGAGGAGGAAAGAGGCACTTCCTCTACTACTGCAAGTTTGGAGGTTTGCGCTTGGACCTCAGTTAGTGATGGGGAAGAAAGCTTCTTCAGTAACTCAATACTTGATGTTTGCACCTGGGCCTCAGCTTGTAGCCGTGACAAATGCCACTTATTCCCTGCTGGTATGTCCACATATGAGGTTTGCACAGCAGTTTCACTTTGGGTTGTGGGGACAGGCTTTTCTTCTACCGGGAATGGGGCCACTTCCTCCTCCGTTTCTGTTAATGCAAGTCTTGAAGTTCGCACCTGGGCCTCGGTTAGTGATGGGAAAAGAGGCACTTCCTCTGCTTCTGTTATTGAAAGTTTGGACGTGTGCACCTGGGCTTCCTTTTGTGAGAGGGAAGAAAGTGTCTTTAACAATTCATGATTTGAGGTTCGCACTTGGGCCTCGGCTTGTAGTCGTGTCGAACGCCACTTATTCCCTGCTGGTATGTCTACATATGAGGTTTGCACTTCAACTTCAACAAATAATGGGAACAAATTCTTCATCTGCATGTCTTGAAAGTCAAGATTTGGGGTCTGCTCCAGGGGCTCACTTTCAATGGGGAATAAAGTCTCCGTATCTAGTACTTCAATAAGTGATGTTTGTACCTGGGCTTCCGTTTGCGATGGCAATGAAGTCTCCTCCTCTAATATTTCAAGATCTGAGGTTTGTACCTGGACCTCACTTTCAAATGGGAGGAAAGTCTCTTTGTCTGGTAGTTCAAGATTTGAGGTTTGCACCTGAGCTTCTGTTTGTAATCGCGACCAACGCCACCTATCTCCTGGTGGTATTTCGACATAGGACGTTTGCACCTGGACATCAGCACAGAATGAGTCTTCTGCAATTTGCTGTAAATGACAAAAACCAAACCCCCATAAATATGACCATCTACTTTTCAAAGCAAAAGTGAAGCTCCTGTGACATTGCCCTCCATACGTTTTATGGAAATATGCTTATGAGTGTAAATATGATGTAACTGGAATATGCTTTATGCAAAAGGTCTCTTGTAAGGTATCATAACAAAGGTTATAATCTACAGAATATGTTGCTCCTATTTCTATGTATGCATCATTCTTGTATCTGAAGCTAGAAAAATATAAAGTATGGGGTCCTATTGTAATTATGCAAAGTGTTGGCCATTGATGGTGGTTTAGAATCTTGATGGCTCCCATTGACTAGGACAATTGGTTGTAAATTGCTCTGTTTATTTGCAAGCCTTCCTGTGTTTGTGTAACCCAGTCCAGGAAGAATGGAGGCTGGGGGGGAGGGGGTCTCACAGGACATATGACCATGTCACATGATGCTGAAATCCATCTTAAATCTGGTACTTTTCCATTTAGAAGGAGGATGAGGACCCAGAGAAACAAAAGATTCCTGACTTGGGCCAAAGCTATAAAAGGGTAGAACAGAACAAAGGGGACAGCCAGGTCATAAGAAATCCCCTAGTTACCACTTGAGCTGGAACTAACAAGGACTGTACCAGGGGAAAGGATTGGGCCCAGACTAGGAAGGAATCTAGTCTGTGAAAGAAGCTTATTGGAATATCTCTGAGGGTGAGATTTTACCTGTAAACAGTTTCTTAATGCATTAGGCTTAGACTTGCGGTTTTTTGCTTTATTTGGCTTGGTGACTTACTTTGTTTTGTCTCTTATTACTTGAAACCACTTAAATCCTACTTTTTATACTTAATAAAGTCACTTTTATTCATTAATTAACCTAGAGTAAGTGATTAATACCTGGGGAAGCAAACAGCTGTGCATCTCTCTTTATCAGTGTTTCAGAGGGCAGACAATTTAGGAGTTCACCCTGTATAAGCTGTATACAAAGTAAAACGGATTTATTTGGGCCTTTGGATCTCATTGGGAACTGGGTGTCTGGGTGCTGGAGATAGGTGACTTGCCACAGCAGTTTTTGGTGAATGTCTGCAGCTTTGAGGGCGTGGACCAGACCTGGATCTGTGTTGCAGCAGGCTAGCGTGTCTGGCTCAACAAGGCAGGGTTCTGGAGTCCCAAGCTGGCAGGGAGAGTGGGCTCAGAGGTAATTCCAGCATGTCACGTGACAGTCTCAAGGGGATCTCTGTGATGGAACCTGTCACAGTGGTGTAGTCAGCAGGATCTGTGCACAGCTGATTGCTTTGAGACACTGGTAGTGATTTTAAGTGAGTTAATTGTGGTGGCCAGAAAACAGAAAATGGATACTGGTTTGTTATTTTCTGTTTGCTTATTTCGGGTAAAGGAAACAGAGGCAGGAAAATCAACAAAAAGAGAGAGAGTGAAGGTCAGAAGAAGCTAAAACTGCACAGATTTCATACTGTTGAGAAGGAAAATGAACATAAAAGACAGATGGAATTAAGACAAATGGAAATTGATGAGCAAATTGCCAGGGAAAAAGCTCCTCACGAAAGATCCATGGAAGCCCACAGCTTAGCCCAACAAGCTGCTCAAGAAGAGAGACAGCATGCTCAGGAGAAGAAGGAAAGAGAGAACCGGCTGGCCCTGGAGTTAAAAGACAAAGAAATTGAGGCCTAGATTGCGGCTCAGAAGCATGAACTAGCTGTAATGGAGTGGAAGAGGCAAAACCCTCCAGCAGCTGGCTCCACTTCCCCAAAAATCCACAAATGGGAACGGTTATTGCCCTCAGTATGACGAATCCATTGATATATTGCTGAATATTTCATCATGTTTGAGAGACCATGCACTCTACATGCAATTCCTGAGGACCAAAAAATGACCACTTCGGTTGCAAAATTGACTGGGAGAGTTCTGGACATATTCAATAAGATGCCTATTGCTGATGCTTCAAACTATGGTAAATGTAAGGAACTGGTTTTGAAACCATTCCAGATTACAGCTGAAGTCTACAGGGTAAAATTCAGGAGTCTTAAGAGGGGGATCTTGATTGAGTAATATGTCTTATGTAAATGAAAGGGAGGGATCTGTTAGACAATTGGGTGAGGGGAAAAGGCATTACAAGCTTGGAAGAAATGTGTGATTTGGTTACTCAGGAACAGTTCCTTAATATGTGCAGTGATGATGTAAAACAATATTTGTGGGACAAAAAAGTGGATGCAGTGGGTGAATTAGCTGGGTTTGCAGACTCTTTTGAGCAATCACAAGCTGCAATTAAACAAACTGCTGACAGAGGGGTACAGGGTTGATGGAAAGCAGAGTCATCGTTTTATCCCTGGGAAAAAGGAGGCTGGACGTTTGTAGTAAGACAAGGCCCTGAGATATAAACCTTGGCATCAGAGGCCCGGTATGAAGCCTAAGGCCTGAACTAAAGTAATGGTCAAGACTTTGCTAACATAAAGCAAAGTTAAGCTGTGAACCAGAGGCAGGCCCTGCTCACAGGGAGCTGGCAAGGAAAAGGCTGATGCTGCAAAGAGAGACATACCTAAAAGGTACTAGACACCAGATATCAGAACTTTCACATACTCGTACACTCCACACAGATAACAAGGAACAAGCTGACCCATCCCAATGACAGGGCCAAAAGGGTAATATGACGAATAGAGTTGTTTTGTGCAAACCAACAACATGTACAAGGTGAGAGGCGGCACCTTGCTACGTACAGGGGTTGTACCTTGCTGCGTAGAGGGGTTCCACTTCCATACGTCAGGAGTGATGTGTAACTTGTTTGTACCTGTGTATAAGGCCACATCTACACTATGGGATAATATCGAATTAGCTAAAATCGGTTTTATAAAACTGATATTATAAATTCGATTTTATGCGGCCACACTAGGCACAGTAATTCAGTCTTGTGCGTCCATGGTCCAAGGCTAACGTCGATTTATGAAGCGTTGCATTGTGGGTAGCTCTTCCGTAGCTATCCCACAGTTCCTGCACTCTCCCCCGCCCCTTGGAATTCTGGGTTGAATCATTATTGTCGCAGGTGGTTCTGGGTAAATGTCGTCAGTCATTCCTTCCTCCGGGAAAACATCAGCTGACAATCCTTTCGCGCCGTTTTTCCCTGGATTGCCCTGGCAGAACACGCCATAGCACGGCAACCATGGAGCCCGTTCAGCTTTTTTTTTTCCGGCACTGTTAGTGTACTGGATGCCACGGACAGAGAGGCGATACTCCAGCACTACACAGCAGCATTCACTTGCTTTTGCATGATAGCAGAGATGTACCAGTTGTTCTGTACCGTCTACTGCCGGAGTAAACTGGAATGAAATGACGTTATCTCTCCCCCTTTGTACTGTCCGCTGATCATGAGTGCCCCTGGCTGAAATCGGCCAGGGGCGCATGCAAAGCAAAATTGGATTGACTCCCTGAGTCATCCTCCGCTTATGGTTCTAAAAATAGAGTCAGTCTGCCTAGAATAAGGCAAGTGTATTAGACGACCAGTGTATCAGAAGCACAGCTGCTCCATGTCAGTATTCACAGGGGGTGCCCCTGCAACAACCCCACCCGTTGCTTCCCTTCTCCCCAACCTTCTGGGCTACCGTGCAGTGTCCTGCACATTTGTTGTCATGAAGTAATAAAAATGCAGGAATAAGAACACGATTAGGACATAAATGAGGGGGAGGCAGCTCCTGGCCGAGATAGTCCAGCAGGACATTAAGCGGTGTGCGGGAGGGAGCACAGCACGCTGCTGCTATGACAGTCCAGACAGTACAGAATCTTTTCTTACACAGGAAAGCGAGGGGCTGATTGAAGCTCAGCCCCCAGTTGCTATGATGAAGATGTTACTGCCGTTTGTCTATCTACTGGGAGTGACCAGGAATCATTCTTTCTTCTCCAGTGTGCCCCCATATCAGTTTAAAAAGCATTGGAGCACTCAGGGGTTCATGAGGACAGTTACCATCCTATTGCACCGTCTACCACCGGGGAGGGAGAGAGACGGATACTGCTCTCACGCTGCAGCATCCCGTCTACCAGCAGCATTCAGTACACATAGGGTGACATTGAAAGAAGTCAAGAAATTATTTCTTTCCCTTTTCTTTTCACATGGTGGGGAGGGGGAAGAACTGAGGAGCTATCCCCGAACTCACGCCAGACACGTGTTTGAACCTACAGACACTGGAGAGTCAGCCAAGAATGCAAATACTTTCAGAGACTGCTGTGGACTGTGGGATAGCTGGAGTCCTCAGTACCCCTTCCCTCCCTCCATGAGCGCCATTTGATTTCTTTGGCTTTCCGTTACACTTGTCATGCAGCGCTGTGTAGCCTGGGAGATTTTTTCAAATGCTTTGGCATTTCGTCTCTGTACGGAGCTCTGAACAACAGATTTGTCTCCCCAAAAGCGATTCAAGATCCAGTATCTCCCGTACGGTCCATGCTGGAGCTCTTTTTGGATTTGGGACTGCATCGCACCCGTGCTGATCAGAGCTCCACGCTGGGCAAACAGAAATGTACTTCAAAAGTTCGCGGGGCTTTCCTGTTTACCTGCCCGCTGCATCCGAGTTCAAGATTGCTGTCCAGAGCGGTCAGTGGTGCACTGTGGGATTACCTCCCAGAGGCCAATAACGTCGATTTCCGTCCACACTAACCGTATCGATAGTTAATATCGAATTTAGCGCTACTCCTCTCAGTCGGGGAGGAGTACAGAAATCGATTTAAAGAGCCCTTTATATCGATATAAGAGCATTGTAGTGTGGACGGGTACAGCATTAAATCGATTTAACACTCTTTAAATCGATTTAAACGTGTAGTGTAGACCAGGCCTTAGAATACATCCCTGAGGCAGTGTCTTTGTCCAGCCTAGGGAGCAGTGGAAAGTCCCGCCACTGACTGAGCTGAGTCCATTGCCAGGGGGCACATATTCGTAGTATGTCCTGTAGAGTAAAGTCTAGAGAGAACTATTACTGTGCTTTGTTTGACAATAAACCTGGCCAACGTGCCTTCGTACCTTTCTAGAGTCTGTGGTCATTGGGGGTTCTCTCGGGGTCTGCTGCGTCAGCGATCTGCAGAGCTGAGACAGCACACAGCTGATTGATATCAGCATTGAACAGAGAAGAGCACCACACTGGTAGCATCTGACGACAACGTTCATCTCCCCGTTCCCCTGTTACTCGTCCGAAGTCTCCTGTACAAGCAGAGGAGCCCAGAAGGTTCTATCATTGTAAGTCCACTGAGCACCCGAGGAATAAATGCCCTTGTCTGAGTGGGAACAGGCATCAGGTAAAACATGAAGCTGCTGCTTCTCAGCACACAGGGGTATCCCAGGCTACTGCCTCTTACCACACAGGATTTGTAAAGGTTGCTTCTACACGCCTAAGCAGTGAGCATGTGCATGCTGTTAAGTTTAATGACAAAGTGCTTCAAGGTTTGACGGATACTGGTGCAGAAATCTCTGTGGTCAAGATGGACCTGATCCAGGAGAAGGATTTGTTACCAGGAAAAATGGCAGAATTAGAATTGGTGGGAGATTACAAAGTCTTTGCACCTTTAGCTAAGGTACATATGGAAACGTGATTTGCAGGCTGAACTGACTGTTGCAGTGGTGGCACGCAATTTTGCACCATTTCTACTGGGGAATCATTTTTTTGATGTGGCAGAATCTGCCCCAGGGTTTATTAGCAGCAAGAAGGAATTTTGTGCTGAAGGCCCCAGAGGGGAGGGTAAAGTCACATGTCCTGCTGGGGAAATAGGAGAGTGTTTGTTTAATTCCTTGGTAGCAGAGGAAAATGGGCTGTGTAGCTCTGGGGCTCAAGACAGGTCCCTGCAGGAAGGGCTGGATAGAGCTTGTCCTGTGATCATCTCCCTGGGGGAGGGGGATGTTCCACCTTGTAACAGCGAGGCCTTCCCAGCTGACTGCCAGGAAGTTGCAGGTCAGCAGGGGACAGGTCCTGCCCTGGGGTGCACAGAAACATGAATCTCAGAGATGGAAGTTGGGATCCTGACGGCTGCTACAGTGGGAACAACCCCAAGGGCTCTGTAGCCCAAGCTGAGTGAAAGGTGGGGGATTTTGCTGGCCAGTGAAGGGTGAGCCCACAAGGCAGGTTTCTGGAGTCCCAAGCTGGCAGAGAAAGCGGGCTCAGAGGTAATTCCAGCATGTCAGGTGACAGTCCCAAGGGGGACTCTGTGACCGAACCTGTCACAGCTAGAAAGTCCTTCACCCCTGCTGGCTTGGCACAGCAACCCACACAAGCCAACAAAATAAAGAACAGCCAAAGAGACCTACAGTGGGGTGAAACCTATCATCAAAGATTATTAGATGCTGGGGGAAACAGATGAAACAAATCAAAGGACAAATAAATTCCAAATCCTGTTAGAAACAGGAGGATGGGAGGAGCTGTAGGATTTCATTATGTGGACAGTGGAAAAAGATAAAAACAGAAAGACATTTTATTCTTGAAATCAATGGAAGAATAAAATTACTTTTATATCCCTTGACAGTGTTTCTTTAAATTTTAAAAGGACTCATTCTCTGTAGCATAATAATGAACTGCAAGCTATTAAGAGCTAAATTCTGATACAGGCACTCCCAATGAATAGGACCTTACTCCACAAGTAGCACCTGTATGAATAAACGGGACTACTTCTGGAGTACACTAGCATTCAGCGTGCAGTAAGGGTATCAGGAGCTAGCCTTACATGATATATATTGTGATTTTCAAAAGCGCCTAAGAGAGGTAGATGCCCAAATCCCATTAAAATCCACGCGCACACACAGATAGGGTAGGACATATTGAAAAGGCTAGTATCTTTCTGGGACATACTAACAGGAGTGTTATTTGAAAGACACAGTACTGGTGAGGCCTCAGCTGGAGTACTTGTTCAGTTCTGGGTGCCACACTTTAGGAAAGATGCAGACAAACTGGAAAGAGTCCAGAGCAAAGCAACAAAACTGAGGTTTAAAAAACCTGACCTGTGAAGAAAGGTTAAAAAAAATGGGCATGTTTAGTCCTGAGAAAAGAAGACTGAGGGGAGACCTGATAACAGTCTTCAAATATGCTAAGAGCTACTAAAAAAGAGGATGGTTCTCCATGTTCACTGAAGGTAGGACTAGAAGTAATGAGCTTAATCTGAAGCAAGAGAGATTAGGAAAAAGCTTTCTAACTATAAGGATAGTTATACTCTGGAATACTCTTCCAAGGATGGTTGTGGAATCCCATCACTGAAGGTTTTTAAGAACAGGCTGGACAAACACCTGGCGATGGTCTAAGTTTACTTGGTTCTGCCTCTCAAGATCCCTTCCAGGCCTATAGGTCTATGATATTATAACCCAAAGGCACTCCAGATGATGTCTATGTTTATTATAGTGAATTTAGCAGAGAGGCTGTCGGAAAGATGCGACTCAAAATGCACACAACCTATGTGATTATATATAATACGCGCTGTGTCATGTATTATTTACTTAAAAGAGCATATGTAATTAAAGCTACCACTCACCACAGGTGCTTCTGCTCACACAAATATTTACCTGTTTTATTTCTTCTGCCTCCTCAGCAGGTTCCTCTGGCTCAACATTGTTTATATTTATACTGCAACACAGGATGGGACAGAGAGATTCAGAGCCTGTTAATCTCTCAGTAATGGTGCATTTAATACATACAATAAAACAGGGGTCCCCAATGCTGTGCCCGCAGGCACCATGGCGCCTGCCGGGGCATCTATGTGCGCCCGCCTACTGGCTGCTGGACAAGCAGCTGCCGAAAACCAGCATCATCAAGAAGCGTCACTGCTGAAATGCCACTGATTTTTGGCGGCATTTCGACGGCGACGTTTCTCAGCGAAGCTGGTCCTCAACGGCAGGTCAGCAGCGACGCCTCTTGATGACGCTGGTGCTTGGCAGCTGCTTGTCCGGCGCCCGCCACACTAAAAGGTTGGGGACCCCTGCAATAAGATAATTCGTAGCTATCAGAATACACAACACAGAAAATCTGTAAAATAGGAAGGACATGACCCCAACAGATTGTAACAATTTTTGGGTGACTTCAAGCAAAATGTCTTTCCCTCACGTTTGGCACAGGAAGGAATGATACTTGTAGAGGTGCTGTGCTTTCTCCCTTGCCACCCCTTATGTGTAGGAAAACCTCCTCATACAAATGCATGAAGTTGCCATCCTATATTCTTTCAGTCCCTCCTTAAAAACTGCCTCTGCCAAAACACCTATAAATCCCTCCTGTCTGGCGTTTTGGCAGGCAACCGGCAAGCTGAGACTTAAGCTTTCCTGCTAAACCTTCATTTTATTCTTACTTCACCTTCCAAACTTCAACCAACACCCTCTCTGCAATCCAAATTTGTTTTGTCCACCTAGCACATCCTGTCATATGTGAAATCCTGGTCCCAGTGACATCAATGAGAGTTTTGCCATTAACTTCAATGGGGCCAAGATTTCACCCCTAGATTGTACACTCTCTAAGCCAGGGACTGGAGATTTTGCTATACATTCCTATACCTACAAACAGCAAAACACAAAACCATCCTTTCTGAATTTCCATCTTTAATAATCCAGTGCTGAACATGCATTCTGGGTGGAGGGCCAGAGGTGAGGGCAAAGGTGGTTTTAAGCCCTCTTTGCAGCAAAATCTTCAATCACAGGGCCAGCTAGCTGTCAGTCTGGCCCCCAGCATAAAGTAGAGCAACCTCAAGGGTGTTCTACTTCACACTTGGCTGCCTACAGTCCCACACCCCTTTTTGTCTAACCATGCCATCTCCCACTGGTGGAGAGTTGCTGGAGGAGCACTAAGCCAGTCCCCAGCCGCAGGTGCAGGGTTCATGTCGGGGCAAGGGGCACAAAGGAGCTGGAGCCACAGCATACTGTGCTCCAGCTATTCTCTGCTTGGCTGGGTCCTCGAGGGCTATGAGAAACGGAGTGTGGGCTGGCAGCAGTTCTCAAACTGTGGGTCAGGACCCCAAAGTGGGTTGTGACCCCATTTTATTGGGGTTGCTAGGGCCAGCGACCCAGGGCTGAAGCTGAAATCGGAGCTCCACCTCCACCTGGGGCGGCAAGAGGCCTGGGCTCCAGCCTCATCTCCCCCCACTCAGGGCAGTGAGAGGCCCAGGCCCTGCCTCCCCCCGCCCAAGGATCACGTAGAAATGTTGTTGTCAGAAGGGAGTCAGGCAGGGCCCAGAGGATGGAGAACAAAGCCGGCGTCGAGTCCCTCCACGCTCCCCATACTGGACATAGGACAGAGAGCTCAGACTAGCACTGGGCTCTCGCCTCATGATTTTACCTCAGCTGTTGGAGCTTGAGCCGATGGCCCCTTGTTGTGTCTGCTGGGGGCAGGGCGCCCTGCTCTGGACTCACTCACACTCTCCCCCAGCCATGCCTGTGGCTGACTGGAGGCCCTGAGACACCCCTGGTGACTCCTCTCAGCTCAGACCACACCGTCCCTCCCACACACCCAGCCCAGCGGAGCCTGTCCAGGCCTGGCTCTGCATGGAGCCCACTTGGTCACCGGGGCAGCCAGGGTGCTAGCACCAAGGGCAGCAAGATGGCCTCTTTTCCTAGTGGGCACCCTGCCCATGGAGCCATGGAGAGGGCACAGCTGGATGCCACAGGGCCTTGCCAGCAGCCAGGTAAGAAGGACACAATGAGGGGCAGGTTGCTTGGGGGCCTGGCTGGGGGTCGGGAATAGGACTTAAGAGGGACAGAGGCTCCAAGAAGGAACATGGGGGTTCCCCTTGAGCCCTTCTACCTCCCTTCTGCCCTTCCATGAAGTCCATGTCCCCGGGGGAGATTGGCAGGTCAGTCTCAGTCTGGGTCACTCTGTCCCAGCAGGATAAGCTCTGTGCACTCAGACCACCTGCACTGTGTCCCTGAAACATGCCACAGCCAGGGCTGGGATAACCACACAGACCGTAGTAGCCTAGTACTGCATTAGTAGCTGATGGCTGTGAACACTGTCCCTAGCAAGCAGGAAGGTCGGGCCCAAGCTTTGTCTGCTTTGAACAGGGTCAGATGGTAAAGAGTTTGGGACCTACTGGTACAGCTAGGCCAGCATTTGCTGACTTTCAGGGTGTTGCAAGGAACTATTATAAACATGCTATTTCCAGGAAGATGGGTGAATGGGAGAGAAGGGTTAAGGCTCTGGATTTTATGGATTGGGAAGAATCATTATGGTTGAACTGAGTCGGTTTGCATGTAATTGATGGCATTGTACATGACTTGGGAGCACTGGAAAAGTGCATTTGATAAAGATGAACACCCAGTATTACTGTATTGTATTTCAGTTACCAACTTTTTGTTAAGGACAAAAATAAATTGCTGACAGTACATTTTCTTACATAAGGATTAAAAGGGAGCATAACAAATGCAAAAGGTAAAGGACTACAGCAGAGAGATGAAGAAAAGGGAATAAACAACATGCCATAATCACAGCATCTTCCTCACTTCCTTTCTTACGCTTACAGCATTGTGTAGTGTTCTTGTGAGCAATTACACAGCTGCCATGTTCTACCACAGAAGTGACTGCATTTCAGTGAAGGATGAAGTGATCCCTACATGCTGTTATGCATAACTGTGCCCATAACCAGTCACACATTTAATACCTTCTGACAATCACAGACTGCATTGCTTTTAAAAACACCTACAGCAACTTTGTTTAGCACCTTTCATCCCAAGCTTTCCTTAAGTGCTTTACAAGATTATATATGCAATGTATTGTTAAACTGTCCCACACCACTCAGCCCTCCATCAAACGGCAGAACAAAGCCGTGGAAAGCAGAACTGTTCTGGAGATGCCAACATCTCTCCCCTACCTTCCCCAGGGCCACGTGTTGTCTTGTGCCAGACTTACAACTAAGGCCTAGTCTACACTAGATAGGGTGCTTATTTAGCTACAGTGGAAAAACACTCAGAGGAGACACAGTCTATACTGTGTGGCAAAGTACCTTCTTCTCCTCAGCAGGCTCAGTCCTTTTTAGCCTCACAGACACAGGCTTGGGCAAGGCAAATCCTTACAGGTAGCACAGGGTCTGGCTAGTCTTTTCCTCAGTCAATCCCTTGTGCTAGTTTTCCTTCCCTTCTGGGGGCGGGGAGGGAGGGAGTGCTGCCTGCCTGCAAGGGTTCAATATCTTGCTACACCTAACCTAGTAGCAACTTCCCTGCTTCTCTCACCCCTCCCTTACATGCAGGGGAAGGTTAAAAAAGTTCACAAGCAGTTGGAGCCAGATGAACCTAATTAGTTCCCTGGTAACCCCTTTTCCAGCTGAACCTTATTTCTCAGTGGTTTGGGTCAGGCCTTTTAACTTCCTGGGACTAATCCTCCCCCCCAGCTGTTTGTCCTGGGTTTACCACAACTGGCAAAAGAATTCTTACTGCTTATACCAGTTCCCCAAACAAAATAAGCTACACCAGCAAAAAGATGTTTTTATTAGTACAACTCCTGTATCTACATGAGTGTTTTTGCTGGCACAGATGCTATATCAGGTAGGGGGCAATTTTTCCACACTACCTACCGACATAGATAAGCCAACAAAACTTTCACATTAGTCAATTCCTTAGAAACAGAAATGTGCCTTACCTTATTGAAGATTTTGTTTGCGGAGGGCCAGCGCAGCAAAAACATTGTTTCCAGCTCTCTGTGAGCAGAACAGCAAAAGACAGAAAGACAGTAGGGCTTTTGCCTTTTAGTTTATTCATCCCAGGGATTCCAATGTACCCTAAACCTGGAAAGCGATTGATTTATAGCTTCCCAACATCAGAAGGGACATCTAGTTTGATCTCCTGTATAATATAGGTAATAGAATGCCCCCAAAATAGTTCGTACAGGATATATTTTAGAAAAATATCCAATATAAATCCAATCTTGATTTAAAAATTGTCAGTGATGGAGACTTTACCATGGTAAATTTTTTCCATGATTGATTACACTCACCATTAAAAATTTACACCTTATTAAGATGAACCCTGACTCTGGCTGAACTCTCTAAACCTAAACACAAACTGAGCAACTGATGCTGATTATATGCATAGGCTAAGTCTATACTAGGAAATGTTTGCAAAAGATTGCTACCATTGCAAAGTTAGGGGCACCAGTGTAGGTAGCTTTTTGGCTCTATCAGCCATTTTCAGCATCAGCTGATTTAAGTAAGCCTAGTTGACACAGTGTTGACACACTTCCTCACATGGCTAACACAGCAATATTAGCAACAGTGGAAACTCTTCTAGACAAGGCCATTCAGAAAAGAAAACTCTTAGTCACTGGGGACTCCTGTTTCTGTTAAGTGAGCATTTTTTGGAGTCGGAAGACATGACCAAATTAGTTCCAGCATCAAACAACTCTACTGCCTCCCTATGCATTGCAAAATCCAGTTCTAAACTGACCACTTTAACTCATGCCCCTGAGATGCCAATCTCACAGATTTTGTCTAGCCCCTCTCCTTTCACTTTTCCCATCTCTTGTTTTAATGTGACCTTCTCTGCTTCCCTCCGTGCAACTGGCTACTGCCTGTGAAGGAGGCTTCTCCTTTACTGTTATTGCCATCTGAAACAGCCTGATTGTATCTCTCTGCCTCTCCAATTATCCATCTCATTTCAAACAGCTGGTGGAAACATAACTTTTCTCTCTGCTTAGTTTTTCTCTCTCTGCTGTTATTGTATTGTTTAACTCAGCAAAGCAATATGGGATACAATTTGAATGAAAGAGATACAAAATTAAGTTGCATAGTGTACCAGTTGTTCCTCAAAAATGCCATACAAGAATCCTTGTGACAATTAGGTAATTTGGAAGCACCACAGAGGGACCCCAACATTTTTCATACATGATGTAGCGCTATAATATAACAATGAAGTGGCACTTTGTGAAATAAAAGCAGCAAAGAGTCCTGTGGCACCTTATAGACTAACAGACATATTGGAGCATGAGCTTTCGTGGGTGAATACCCACTTCATCAGATGTATGATGAAATTTTGTGAAATAAGTTTTAGGTATCTCAGCTCTGCCTTAGTATAATGCAGTAAAGGCTTCAGAGCATGATGCAAAATTCATGGATTTGTTGAGCTGCTCAGGAGACATCAGAGGACTAAGACACAATGACAATACGCTCTCACATCGGAAACCCAAAGATGCTAGTGACTTTTCGAGCACTGTTACCATACACCAAGAGAAATATATAGACTCCCTGAACTGGGATAAACCCCAGTGCAGACTATGTTTTAAACAACCTCAGGAGAAGGACTTGAAACAGAAGTGTAAACACACCTTCTGGGGATCTGTGGCTTACTAAAGCTTCCCTGAGTTTTAGCCACATGGACTTGCCTGGATAGAGGGGCTTTTCTTAGATCAGCAGGGCTGCTCTTGCTGACAAGTCCTAGGACTCTATTGTCTGGGCAGGGCATTTCCAGGTCAGGATTCAAATTTCCCCCTTTCTGGGTCCAAGGTATATTTGTTCTGGCAGGCCTTTCAGCAATCATCATACTGGTAAATCTGCAGTTTAGTATTTTGGGCCAGCTGACTCGGACTGCGACTCCTGAGGGCAGAGTTGGGCTTGAACTGCTGCCATGCTTCCTGGATGCTAGCGCAATGGTTGTCATTTAAAATACAGATGGGGGAGTAGAGGGAGCCGGCAGCATTTCCAGCCTGGGGCCCAGGGCAGCTGCCAGCTGAGTGTGGGCTCGGACACCAGTGCTAAAGTGAGGCTGGGTACACAGGGAGAGCTGGGAGCCTGCCCTGTGCCCTATAGCTGGGGTTGCTGCACCCCACAGAGGCAAAGAGGGGCAGCCTGGTCTCTGTGCAGGAAAGCCCCAGGGTGACCAGATGTCCTGGTCCCTCTCACCTTTCTTCTCCCCCATAGCATCAGCTGCCTCTGCCCCTCTCAGCCCCAGGCAGTGGGGCTGGGCAGCCGGTGGGGGGCGCTGGCTGGCTGCTTTCTCCGCCCCGCGCACTACACCCCCTCCATCCCTCCCGCCCCGTGGCGTCCCGAGGGGCTTTTCTGACGTCACGCGGGCAAATACCCAGCACGCAATACAGCCGGGCGCCTTTAGATGGAGAGGAGCGTCCTGCCTGGGGTGGGCCCGGCAGGGGGGCAGGCTGCCCGCTCGCCCGGCTGCGCTCCGGAGTCAGCGATCCGGTCTGCACGCAACGTGGATGGAGCGTGCTCCTCCGTCTGCGTTGCCCTGCTGCGTCCACATGATTGTACTGCTGCCAAATCGACATCGCTCACGGATTGTATAGCTGCGGCCAGTGCCGATCTGGCGCTGTAATCGATGTGGATCCAGGAATACAAGCTATGTCCAGGGTGGATTCAGCCGTGTAATCCATGTGCTATGAGTTATCAGCATGGTCCATGTGCAATATGGATTCACCACTGTAATCCATCTGCAGTGCAGGAGCTGGTGATTTGGATCTGATCATCTCTTTGCAGGCAGGCAAGAAGAGCATAGCAAGAAGTATTCATTCGTTTTGAGGGTATATATTAACCTGTACTATTCTTCTTTGAGTTTTAGCAAAACAGAACAAAGTGCAGTAACTGCCAATAAAAAATAACAAACTCTTGTAATGTACATATACCAAGAATGTATAATTTGATTTCTTGAAGCATTCTTTTCTAGGGGTACTTTATATTTAAAGAGTAGTAAGACTAGTTAATTGCTGGTGTGTTTAATCAACCCTTTCTCAATGATTAACCCTACAAAGAACTCATCCAGGGGACACCCCAGAAGGGAACAGTCATGTTAATTATTTGTTAAACTGAGATTTATAGTCAAAACTTCTTTGTACAGTGAATACAAATATAAAGTTAGGAGTGCTCATAATAGTGAACTTTCTATATATATTTCCTGGTAGGCCTCCAGGTTTTCAGAGCAGCACAAGTCAAACAAGGCCAGTAGTTAAGTGTGAAAAGGTGCAGCTGAAGATAACCAGTTTAAGTAACACTTCATCATAAAGACATTTTATTTTCCACTCATGTGAACCCTGCTGGTATTTTTGCTCACTGCTCTGCTCATTAACAAAACTAGGGGGCAGCCTTTCCTCATGTTAAGCAGCACTTATTTGCAGAAGAGATCCCCTTGTGCACCCAGGCACACACTCAAAAGTCCCCACTTGCAAGTGTTCCCCTTGGGGAAGAGGGTTGAAGAAGGAGGCACACGCTGCTTGTTGCATTGGTGAATGGAAGGTGCACAGATACCAGGGTGACAGGAAGGCTACAAGAACCTGAATAGCCTAAGCTACACAGGTGAGCAAACACTTTTCAGTTTTAATCAGATTTGTAGAATTTGACTTTGTAAAATCAGCATAAACTAGAAGAAGGAGAAGTAGTTTTATACAGGAGTTCTCATATACATCTACAATTAATACCTTCAAAATCAAGAAAGCCTCCTTTCCCAAACCAAATTCCACTATTTCATTTTTCTCTTCACTGAATCTCCCCAGCACCTCCCTCCCCACCAAGCTACCTCTCCCCTTCTGTTTGCCCCACTCCCTTGTTAAAGTGTCTTATTGAGCAATTGCCTGGCTTCAGCCTCACTGGTGGCTTTGGTTGTCTTGGTGACATGTTGCTCTTTCCCCAATAATGACTACAAGCCCCTCTTCTCTTAGAGTTTTAGAAGCTTCTTGTGAAGGCTGTGACGTTCCTGTGAAGGCTGTGAGGTTTGCCCTTCCATCGTTCCAGCTGTTTTTACAGGGCGAGACAGATGCAGAGAAGGACCAACCAAGTGCCTCACTTGAACCTGGCCAGTATTCAAAGTCTAACATAAAAGAAGGTGTGTGTGTGGTGGGGTTAAGCACAGAACAAGGAGCCTTCCCTGCTACTCAGACCCTATATGGAATCCCAGACTCTTGAAACAATTCCTCTGCTCTGCAGTGTAACTACACCATGGTCTAGATGGCCCAAGACTCCAGGTTCAAGTGTCTGACCATCACCAGGGCAGAGACACTTCTCAGTGTACTACTTCTAGTTGAAGAAAGGAGTAGGGTGAGGGGGGAAGCTACTCTCAACAGAAACGACAGAGACCCATCTATTAGAACTACAGCACTAAGATGCCAGGCTCCTTCAGATCTCTGTTCGGAACTGCAGTGTGGTCCCAGCCATTTTCCTCTCGTAATCTTCATTGAATGTCTCATTCTGGGCCACAGTAAAGTGATTCTTCCAGTCCCCAGCAATTCCTGAAACAAAACAAACAAACAAACAAAACAAAGAGACAGTGAATGAAACATCAGAGCCCTTGATAAAGCAAAAGAACTCCCAATGGTGGAAAGTGCAATAGAAAAGAGTATCAAGAAAACATTAGTGGTCTAAATTCTACTTTCAGTTACATTCTTTTCTCTGACTCAGGGGTTCTCAAACTGGGGATCATGACCCCTCAGGGGGTCACAAGGTTATTACACGGGGGGTCACAAGCTGTCAGCCTCCACCCCAAACCCCACTTCACCTCCATCATTTATAATAGTGTTAGATATTTAAAATGCGTTTTTAATTTATAACGGGGGTCACACTCAGAGACTTGCTATGTGAAAGGGGTCACCAACACAAAAGTTTGACAACCACTACCTCAAGCTCCAAAAGATTTGTGAGGATGTAACAGAATTTGAACCTCAATCTATTCAGTGAATACATTTTTCATGCACCACAAACAAAAATGTAGTTAAACCAAGTGTTCGTTAGATAAAAACTCCTAACGGCTTAACACTTTGAGCACCTTTTCCATAGACTGAGCACAAAAGGCATTGAGAAAAATGCTGGTGTCCAGGATGGCGGATTGATAAAAATAGCAGACTTTGAAAAAAATATTTTGGTAGCAATTAGCTTTTAACTGGAATTTAGTCACTGGAAAATTGGTGAACTGAAATATTGTATTGGTCAATTTTCTAACAGTTTGTGGAAGCACTGGGTGGATGCCAGAGAAAGCAAACCAGCTAACCAGATCCTGCATTCCATATTGATTGTTTTAAACATAGTTTTAGTATGGAAATTATTCCCTCTCACCTATATTATAGCAAACAGGTTTATTACGGTAGTGTCCAGGGAACAGCAAAACTGGGTCCCCATTGTACTAGGCACTGTACACAGTAATAAAGAGGCTTAGTCCCAAATGGCTCACACTGTATCATTCTGTCTTGTGGCAGAGCTCCGGCTTTGCCTCAGGGGGTCCTGCGCTTCTAGGCGGTTAGGGCTGGTCTCAGAGGTTTGCTGTGACCCTCAACTTAGCCTCTCTCCCCTCCTAGAGACAAGAGTTACAGCTTACTGATCCACCTTCATCATCGGTCAGTCAATGAGTTTGGAGTAAGAGCCCTCTTTAGTTCCTGTCTTCCTACTCAGGGAGCACTTTTGTAGAGGTGTGGAGAGGGTTGGGGGGAACCCAGGCCCACCCTCTTCTCCAGATTCCAGCCCAGGGACCCTAATGGCACCAGCAACAGGTAGTTTTCCTACACTACCGGAGCTATAGCCCTTCACTGGGCTACTTCCCCAAATGGCCCCTCCTAACACCCCCCTTGGTACCTGACCATGCTTGTTCTCCAGGGTCTCTTACTGCACACCTTCTTTCTCCCCATCTTCCCACAACACACCTTCTTACTCCCAGCTCCTACCAGCCAACCTCACTGAGGGGACTTCCTTTTAAACTAACCGGAGTCGGTTCTAAATGGACTTCACGTGACTTGATTAGCCTGTTTCCCTTGATTGCTTCTAATCCGTTCTTAATTGGTTCCAGGTGTCTTACGGAGTCTGCCTGACTTAATTGCTTCTAGCACCTTCCTCACTGCTCTGGGGCAGACCCTGCCCTGATCACTCAGGGAACAGAATACTATTCAACCAGTGTCCAGTATGTTTTCCTTCTACCAGACTCCTGCACCCAACCGGTCTGGGTCTGTCACAATCTGCACTCCACCCTTTGGTTCTATTTTTATTTTTCCTCAGTTGTCTCCTGTGGCCAATGTGTTTCTTTGCTTTTCTTTTTCTAGTGACTGTGAGGCATGACAAAGATATCATATGGAGACGTGAGGATTTAGGGTCAAATTTTGAAAGACCATAGCTCCCATTTAGGCACCGAAAAAAGTGGCCAGATTTTCGAAAGGGTTTAACACGCCGCAGCTCCCGTGGTTCTCAGTGGGAGCCGCTGGATACTCGGCACTTCTGAAAAATCCAGTCACTTCATTTTGATGTTTAACTGGAGCTGAACTCTTGAAAATCTGGCTCTGTTGCCCCCATTTAGTCAAAGATCAAGTTCTAAACAGGTATCAGCCGCAGAATGCAGACTTCCGCAATGCCACTCTGCTCTGTTCTTTGGGTGACTACTTCTAGGGCTGAGAGTGTAGTTCAGTCTCCATGCCCACTCAGTCCTTGGCTGCTTTCATGAGACTGGGATCACTAATTAGTGTCTTCTGTCAAGGCATCTGTGAGATATAAACACCTATCCACTAGAAACAGTATCACCAACCTGTTTTACACAAGCCACTGAAAAGCTATGAGATATAAACATGGCCATCTTTCTGGGTCACGTACGAAGGAAAACTGGATGAAAAAGTATCTTCCTGTTACAATTGAGGAAAAGAAAAATGGTTGCTAGTACCTGTGCGAATCCTTACCTTTACGCATGAAAGGGGAGATGTTTTGATCCATAACATCATTTGGGGTCATCTTATAATTTGTGGTGGGATTCTCTTTCATCATTTCAAATGAAGTGTGATAGACGATCCTGTCCAGAACCTCTTCCTTCAGATCCTTCCCCAGGAAATGCATAACCTTGCGAATTTCACGCTTTGGATCCTACAGAAAAACAAGTGGCACTTCAGGTGGTGGGACCCAGTGGCTCAACTAGTCAGGTTACCACCATGTAACACAGTGAAAGTCTAGAACTTTTATGAGATGCCAGCAACCTTAGTAGCTCCACTGTATCAAAACTAATATCCAGCAACCCATCAATACATTTCATCAACCTTGCACCCAATTCTTACACCCCTTCCCAAAATAGAAAGGACATTAATAGCCCAAAAAGAAAAAACCCTTCGTCTCCCTCCCTAGCATTAGCACATTGCACAGGCAAGCTTAATTCTGGCTCTGCCTAACTTTTGAGTACTTGACTTTGCAACGCAAATAATGTTATTTTAACATAGTTTTTTGGGGGGTACAAGTTGTGTAGAGAGATAGAGACCAAGACTGGTCTGTAACTCACCACTCCCATCACTTTATTTAGAAAGAGATGCAGACAGCCACTCCAGGGGGACCCTAATTTCAGCCACATCTTCCCCAGCCAGGCACAGAATTCTCAGGGCCAGATCCGCAACTGCTGCAGCCCTAACGACTACACCAGTGGAACTCTGCTGATTTAAGGACCTGGCCCTTACTCTCGAACTTCACTTCCTGTTCTTCAGCAATACGTGTACGCTAAGCTTCAGGATAACCCAGCTCCAAATACCAGCCCATATTACTGTTACTTGGGAAGGTAGTGATTAATTCCATTTTGTGTAGTTCAAAGCTATAGTTGGGATGTTTATCCAAATCTCTCTGGTATGGAAATCATCCAAGGTCAGGCTCTCATGAGATTTCTGGTATCGCTGGATTGGAAATACCCAATTCCTCTCCCAGCTAAAACCAGGAATTCCAGAGTGAAATTAAAGGGAACAGGAACAACTGTTCTTTTCAAATCCCCATCTAAGGTTCACTTTGGGCCTGAGCAAGAGGTTAAGTCACTTCTAGACTAGCTTCCTCATCTTTAATTATATGCTTCCCTAACTTCCCCCTCCTCTTCCTGCCTCTTAATAAATGTGCTACATCAGCATTTTAAACGAGAGGGTTAAAAGTCTCTTTAAAGAAAGGAGCTCTCTTTTGGTGCTTGCTCTTCAAGAGATACACTCCCACAAACCTGAACTCCAGCATGGGGAAGAGGCTTTGGGAAAGCAAAATGGCCCAGTGGTTAGGGCACTATCTTGGGGCTCAGGACACCTGGATTCAGTTCCTTGTTCCGCCACACACTTCCTGGGTGACTCTGGGCAAGTCACTTAACCTCTTTATGCCTCAGTTCCGTAAAAATGGGGAATAGCAGCACTGACCTCCCTCAAAGGGGTGTTATGAGGATAAATCCATTTGATATCATGAGGCTCATGATAAATCTAGTCACATTTCTCGATAAGGGAGAATAAGTGGGGAAGGAGGGAGGCTCACAGCTCAGGGTAGTATTAGCGCCAGCCAAAGCATTTAACAAGTCATAGTCTGGCCCTTTTACTCATGGTGGACCACACTATCCTAGAGAGACAAATTCTCTTCAGGACAGCCAGACTGCTCTTCAGATGGACATTGCACAGTAGGGTAAGGCATTCAACAGGTGTCAGATTCGTTGCCTCCATCCTGGTGCGTGTGGCGTGGCCCCTCAAGTGGTACCTCTTGCCCTCTCACCTCTTTCATGTCCTCATAGAACAGGTATAAAATGGGATGGTCCTTTCTCTTCTTCCACCAGCCTTTCACATGGTCATACCAGGAACCATACGCAACTAAACTTAGAGAAAAAGGCACACACACAAATACTCTTAGTAACATGAGCATGTCAGGTCCCTGGGGGTCATGTTCTGTTTTGGCTTAACGCCACTGAAATGCATTGTGTGTGCAATTACTATGACATCACGTGTAAATTGGGTAACTGGGCAAAAACCTCCAGTTGCAGCTATTCGCCTACACTAGATCAGATTCTTTGTCCCTTTGGTTCCACTGTCAGGTTAGAATCCTCATCTATTATTTTGTGTGACTGGAGCAGAAACTAGATATTAACAAACTCTCATATAAATACAGCTTAGGATCAGATCCCAGCTGGTACTGGCATACTTTCAATGAAGTCAATGGCCAGATCCCCAGCTGGTGTAAATCAGCATAGCTTCATTAAAGTAAATGGGCCAGATCCTTAGCTAGTGTAAATTAGCCATACCCTCTACCTCGATATAATGCCACCTGATATAACACAAATTCGGATATAACACGAAAAGCAGCGCTCCGTGGGGGCGGGGCTGCACTCTGGCAGATCAAATCCAGTTCTATATAACACGGTTTCACCTATAACGCGGTAAGATTTTTTGGCTCCCGAGGACAGCGTTATATCGAGGCAGAGGTGTAGCTCCCTTGAAGTCAATGCATTTATGCTGATTTACAGCTGCTGAGGAGCTGGCCCTACGTATAGTTATATAAGGTCTGGGCCAGTGGATGCATTGCTATGCAGATTCCCCAACCACTGCTCCCTCTGAAGGGGAGCACAGATGCAGTGGAGGCTACTCAAACTCTCTGGTCTACTAGGAAAATTCCCTCCCTCAGTTCTCACTGCATTTCCTGGTATACAGAGAGTACATTGAAAGGCACAGCATCCAATTTTTCCACCAAGAGGCAGAACCTGGCCTGGAGAAATTCACCTGCAGTTGCAAGTCTCTTTTCCTTTATGCTTCAAGCAGCATCAATTTAAAACCTCAGGAACATGAACTGCTAACAGATGTCAGTCTCACCTCTGCCTGCCATGTATTTCTCAATGTATTGCTCCCACGTGCCAGGGTCTGGATGTAGCTTGTTCATCTGGTCAAAATGGTAGAAGGAGACAGCTACATCTTTGGCATTTCGAGCAACATAGATCATCTGTGGCAGGAAGAAGAGAAGAATCCATGTTGCCTCGGTGTCCTTGAGTTCTGAGTGGCTCTAGACTTGGATTTTCGGAGGTGCCTAAGGGAGTTGGGTGCCTAATTGCCTTAGTCTCCTTTCAAAATCCCAGCCCTACTGCAGGGGATCCAAACTGTGGCTCAAGGCCCAAATTAAAGCTGCAGGGACTGAAAGCGCCCCTGGACACTGTGGTCTGAGAGTAGCACACTATGGACTGGACATGGGAATGGAAGCTACAGGAGCTCTAATCCTGGCTCTGACACTAGCTTTTTCACTGGCTCTGTGGTCTTGGGTCAAGCTCTCTGTTTCTTAGCTTCCCCATCTGTAAAAACGAGGAAAACGACACCACACGTTTCTGCCAGTGTAACCTAGTGCACAGGCCCCACAGGGATGGAAACTCTGGCAGTACTAGTCCTGCACTAGGGGAACAACAGGCGGTCAGCACAACTGCCAAAGGGAGTGGTGTTTGCCAAGAAGGGATTGTGATCAGGATGCCTGGGGGATTAGTTAAGTCAGTGCATCCCCCTGGGGACCTCCTATAGAGCCTGAGTCGCAGGTTAAACCAGCCTACTTCTGAAGGATGGAAACAATGCAATCCTGATGTGCCCTGCCCTTGGGGCACATCATCCTAGTCCCCTGAGTGTAGCAGTCAGTGGGTCTGCTCCCATGTGTATTCAGACATAGCCATTCATATCGTGGCAAAATACATCATGCCCTGCAGGGCCAACATGACTACAGAGGAGTGAGCTGGATTGTACTCTGGCTCTTATACCATCAGGCAGAACTGTTAGTTGAGTTGCAATTGCAAGACCACATTTACCTCCCAGTTATGGGTGGGTAACCCCATTGAATACAATGGGGATTGCCCAGGAAACAGTATTTTAAGACAATGTGTGTTGCACAGATGTTGGTGATGTGGGCAAAATTTGCTTTCCAGGATCTTTGTTAGCGATGATGATGTATGAGCCAGAAAGAACCCAGTCTGATTGTCAGATCCCAGGGGGAGCCTGCAAAGCTGAAGGCTAGAAAAACATCATACTCAACACTCAACTAAAGGCACTGGAATCCCATGAGGCCAATTTTAATGGGAACTGGATGTCCGGATCCCTTAGGGATCTTTGAAAATCTCAGCCTAACTATGAATACAAACTTGCATCCCAATGTTGTAAAGGTAAAGCTGCAAAAATGCTGCTCTAGGTAGATATCACCATGGAAACTCACAATTAAACCTCTTCCCACTGGAGAAGAGAGTCAGTGGGTAAAAATGAGGAAGAGGAACCTGGCGGAGGCTGGGACTACCATGAGTATTCTGTGTGCTCAAAGTACATGATACTTCCCCTATCATCCTATTGTCCAGAAGGTCTGAGTTCCCAGCTACTGGTTACCTTGCAGCCATTTTCCCAGAAGGACATTGGAAGGAGCTGGACTGGGAGGTGAGTTTTCACTAAACGAGGAGATGACTTCTCAGCCAGTTTCTCTGTACCTGGTAAGCAGAGGTTCAAAGGGATCATTGATGCCGATAGAGAAGGCATTAAAGGTAACATTTCCAAAAGCACCCAAGTCTCACTGAAAGTCAGGAACCGAACCTAGATCTTCTGAGTCTTAGGCCAGTGCTCTAGCCACAATCCCTTCTTTCCTCTCCTGAGCTGCAAGCCAGCCACACAGAATCATTGACCTTTTTGTCTGGAATCACCTCACACTAGTGCTACGTTTACCTGATGGCATCTTTCTAGGGGCAGCAAATTCCAACATGGGCACTTTGTTGAAAATTACATCCCTCTTGCATTTGTCAGGATCTCCATCATTCAGAATCATGTCCACAATTTCACTCATCCATGTAGTGCCTGGAAGGAAGACGAGAGAACAAAAATCCAGTCAAGAACCAAGTTTATCCCACAAGGAACAGTCAAGCAGGAACCCCATCCACTGTTCTTCCAGACAAAACAGCGCTTATGGTATTCAGCCTATTCATTTAGGATCTTCAATATTCTAACTCAGCAGTTCTCCACTGTGGGTTGGGACCCCAAAGTGAGTCATGACCCCATTTTAATGGAGTTGCCAGGGCTGGCTTAGACTTGCTGGGACCCCCACCATCTGTTCCTCTGCCTGGGACTGAAGCCCTTGGGCTTTGTCTTTGGGCCCCTCCCCGACCTGAGGCCGTGGGGGCGGTGATCAGGCTTTGGCTTTGGCCTCCAACCAGGGCAGCAGGGCTCAGGTGGACTCAGGCTTTGGTCCTCCCTCCTGGAGTCATGTAGTTGTTAGAAGTGGAGGTTGCAGAGTGGAATGAAGTTTGAGAACCTCTGTTCTAGCTACATCTCTTCTGCTCGCCTGAGGCTGAGTAGCAATGGAATATCATTAATCTGTAGTCAAACATGATAGTTTGCCAGCGTTGTCAAATACAGTTACTGATGGCAAGCAGCCCACTTCACAGCCCTTTTTGTGGAAGGTCTGCAAGCCCATGCAATCACACCCATTTCCAGGGATGGTGTGAGGCCTCTGCTAGGCCAACACAACTGCTAGTTGATTTTGTATTGTTATGTTTTTGATGGGTGTCATCACTGTGCTCAGCAGCTGCCTACATGACACAGGAGAAGACATGGTTGCAGCCCCGAGGGGAGTTTACCATTTATATAATGCACCACACTGACCTATCCCAGCTAATGTGGGACAAGAGAGATGATGCTGCCCTCTCTCACATCCCAACATCTTAATTTCCCCTCTTCTAACCCCTGCTGGCTTCCTTATGAGCCAGTGCAGAAGAGCTGCTTGTGCTACGATCCTCCAAGCTATGCCTTACAGTCACAGCAAGCTTTGCCGTCCATGACTGGTTCCTTGCTGGAATGGTATGTGATCTCTGTTTGGAAAGATGAAACCGTAATTTGAACTCTGAGCCCTTCTGGCTCACAACCATTTAAACCATCCACACCATAATGGAGAAAATCCAGATCTTTAATTCCATCTCCTCTGCGCCTGCTGCTTTGTTTATGGTTAAAGTAAAATAAACCAACCACTCAAAATCAACCTATCAATTCAAGAGCCAGATTCTGCCGGTGTTACTTACATTTAATATTACTTCACTCTGGGAGCTATCCCTGGCAGGAAAGTGCAAATCAGCATGAGTGACAGTGACAGAAACTGTTGTAAAAACCAGTAATAAATAAATAAATAAATAAATAAGACATTATTGGTCAGATGGCAAATGAACTGCCTGAGATTGCTCAGAATTCACCCATCCCTGGAACCAAAGACCTTTTACTTGTCAAATGATTCATGGGTGCCTCCATTTCCCTCTTCTTCTGTAGCACCTGGGCTCTAAGGCGCTGCACTGCAGTGATCACAGTTTGTGTATCAGTCTCCCTCCTTAATCAACCAGAACAACTCAAGGTATCCCAGGACCTGACCTTAGTGACTCCACAAAGTCTCCAGCCCCTTACAACTGAATAGTGTTATACTGGAAACATACATTAATAAATCGACCTAACGCAGCTTATGTCAGCCTAACTTTGTAGTGTAGACCAGGCCTGAGTCTCCAGTCTAGCAAGGCACATCACCAAACACTAGGACAGCCCAAGAACATACACGTCTACCTCAATATAACGTGACCCAATATAACACAAATTCAGCTATAACGTGGTAAAGCAGTGCTCGGCGGGGGGGGGAGGGGACGGACGCGGGGCTGCGCAATCCGGTGGATCAAAGCAAATTCAATATAACCGGGTTTCACCTATAACGCGGTAAGATTTTTTGGCTCCCAAGGACAGCGTTATATTGAGGTAGAGGTGACTATGTTAAGTTTGTCCCTTTACATTCTGTGGGAGGGGACGTGCTGTCATAAACAAATAGCTAAGGGTTAATGTTTCTTTTACCTGTAAAGGGTTAACAAAGGGAACCAAACACCTGACCAGAGGACCAATCAGGAAACCGGATTTTTCAAAGCTCAGGGAGGGAATTTTTGGGTGTGTGTCTTTTGTCTGTGTCTCTGGTCTGTGCTCTCTCAGCTATGAGAGTGATCTCTATCTCCAGGCTTCTCTAATCTTCTGTTTCCAAGTGTAAGTACAAAGGTAGAAAGACAATAGGCTTATATGGGTTTTTTTGTATTTACATGTGTGTGGTTGCTGGAATGTTTTAAATTGTATTTCTTTTTGGATAAGGCTGTTTATTCATTTTTTCTTTTAAGCAATTGACCCTGTATATTGTCATTTTAATACAGAGACCATTTTTATGTCTTTTTCTTTCTTTTTTTATAAAGCTTTCTTTTTAAAACCTGTTTGAGTTTTTCTCTGGTTAAGACTAAGGAACGAAGGGAGGGGGAAATCTCTTTGTGTTAAATTGACTAGGTTTGAATCTGCATAGCCTCTGGGTGAGGGGGAGAGACACTTAATCTCTCTGGGTTTGTGTTTCAAGGAATTGAAGCGGGAAAATCTGGGAGGAGGTAAAGAGCAGGAAGGGAAGTGGGTTATTTCCCTTTGTTGTGAGACTCAGGGAATCTGAGTCTTGGGGTCCCCCAGGAAAGGTTTTGGGGAGACCAGAGTAAGGCAGGCACTGTAATTCCTGTCTGGTTATCAGATCCAAGCTGGTAATTAAGCTTGGAGGTTTCGTGCTAGTATCTTAGTTTCTGAACTCTAAGGTTCAGATCTGAGTAGGAAAGCTATGATACGTGCCCATCCATCTCTCTGTGACTGCATGGTGCCTGGGTATTCCTCTTTCAGATGCTGGAGGCCATAGAAAGATAATTTCAGAAAGGAACTAATCCCAGTCCAGAAGGGTTTGGCATTAAATTTGATGCAATCATTTCCAACAGGGCCAGCTATGGCTTTTTTGCCACCCCAAGCAAAAAAAAAAAAAGTGTGTGTGTGGAGGGGCGGCTTGGCAAAGCAGGGGGAAAAAAACAAACAAAAACACAACGCGGCCAGAGTGGCAAAGCGGGTGGGGGGGGTGTAACCGTGTGGCTGGAGCGGCAAAGCAGGAGGGGAAACACGGCACGGCTGGAGCGGCAAAGCGGGGGTGGGGGAAAACATGGCCCAGCCAGCAAAGCAGGGTTAAAAAACAAAACAAAAAAACCCTGCAGGGAGACTGGAGCCAGGGTGCAGGGGGACTCCCTGAGCTGCAGAGTGCACGCCCGGTCCAGTGGAAGGGAGGAGGATGGAGCGGGGGGAGAGAGAAAAGCGGGGCAGCCAGTGCTTCAGCAGGGCGCTCGCCACGCGGCCCCAACCACCACGCCACCTGCCGGGAGGGCTCCACTCCGGTCAGCGGGGAGGGAAGGACGCGGGCTGCCCTGCCAAGTTTGCTGCAGGGCGCTCCCCGTCTCTTCCCCCAGCAGGGCAGCCGGAGCAGCAAACAGAAAAAAAAACAGTGGCCGTGCCGCCCTACGTTTGGGCGCAATGCCGCCCCATAGAATCTGCCGCCCCAAGCACGAGCTTGCTCAGCTGCTGCCTGGAACCAGCCCTGGTTTCCAATGAGCGAAATGTAGGCTGGGAGCTGTGAAATACTGGAAAGGCGCCTTGGCATTCTTGCTCATTATTGTTACAACAGCTGTGACTAAGTGGAGCTGCTTAGCTTTCAGAAGGGGAGCATGATGGGGTTTAAGGGACCCCCCCTCCTACATTTCCAGGACCAAAGGACTCATTGTGGCTTCTAATCCTGAAAGCCATGAAAACTCACCAGATTTGGGGTATGTGGCTATCACGATGTCATCTGGCCTGCTCTGGAAGTTGTCAATCCTTTCCCAGTGGTAGGAAAATGCGCAGACCATTGGAATGTCACGGACTATCCTCCAGTCCTGCCGAAGGTAATCTTCTGGTGAAGTCATGCTGGGGGGGGAAGAGTTCAACAGAATATAACTGAAGCGGAGAAGATGGGAGAGCAGCTGGACAGGAAGCTCAGTTATGTTCCCAGTGCTCCCAGACACTCAGCTGAGTGTGGTGGGATATTTCTTTTTTTTTTACAGTAGCTGGCCAGTCCCTTTCCAACTGTTTAATAGTGCGTGCCCTTGGCAATGTTTCCATTGAAAACTGAGGCAGCCAAGGGATTCCTGATGAGCACACACTGTACCACATTACATAACAGACAGCAGCAGAAAGCGGCATGCTTCAAAACAGTTTGTTGCTCAGCTACTGACTCCTTTTGTCACCACAAAGGTGTACAAGGGGGTGGAGGTGGGGGGTCTGTAGACGTCTGATGTGCATGCAGGCTCTCTTAGATCTCTCTCTTCTTTGGGGCAGAGGCTGACTTCCTACGTGTTTTACAGCTCCTAACACAATGGAGCCCTGAATTTAATCAAGGTCTCTAACTGCTACCATGATAAAAATAATACTAATCATTTCTTGTAACAGCCCTTTCTCAGGCAAGACCGCTGGATTAATTCAGGCTGCTTCCGAGTGCTTTCATCAAGCAAAAACGTGGAGAGTCCAGTGCTCCAGATTTATTACTTACATATGCTGGGCGCATTCTAAAGCCCAGGCCGAGGGACCGTAACTTCAGCCACCAGGGATGTAGTGTTACACCCTAGAAATGCAGGTCCTGGAGTGAGTTATTGCTCCAGACTCAAGGGTACGTCTACACAGCAGTTAAACACCCACAGCTGGCCTGTGTCAACTGAGTCAAGCTTGCAAGCTTGGGCTGTAAAACTGCAGTGTAGCTGTTTGGGCCTGGGCTGGAGCCCTCCCCATCATGGGCTACCAGAGCATGTGTTCCAGCCCGAGTCTAAATGACTGCAGTTTTACAGCCCTGCGGCCGGAGTCCCATGAGCCCAACTCAGCTGCCATGGGCCAGCTGCGCGTGTTTAACTGCTCCATAGCCCTATCCAAAGGAAAGAGGAAGGACTCCAGGAAAGCATGAGACCTGGGTGCAGGCACTTTCATGGCCCAAGTTAGGCCAACACCAAGCACTTTTGAAAATCTCATGACTTGCATTTTGTGAAATCTGCAGTTCAAAACTATTAAGTCCTAAAAAGAGATAACTTATCTGCAGCAAGTCAAGTAATCATGTTCTATGACCCCATAACTAGTTAATAATAAAACTTTCAGTGAGCAGGGCAGCAACCACCATGACCAGAAGGAACACACAGCACTCTCATTCACTGACTGAACAATAAACTTTAAGCAGTAAGGAAATCTCATTAGTTCCAGTTAGTGACAATGGCAGACTCTGTTACTACTCCTGTGTATGTCTGTGTATGGGGAATCATGTGTTCTTCAGCCTGAAATCAGCTGGCTTTGAAGCATTCTCAAATGACAGACAGTGTCAACTCTAATTAGCCTTCATGAACCCTCCTCATTCCTGCCAACACACAAGGCAGGAGAGGAAAGTTCAGTTTTGTCTCTTCAGACCTCATTTTCCTCTGAAAAGAGCAAATGAAGAATATTTTAGCTGCTGCTCAGAAATAGTCACATTTTAGAAGCTGCTGAGCAAAGGAATTTTAGAATCATAGAATCTCAGGGTTGGAAGTCATCTAGTCCAACTCCCTGCTCAAAGTAGGACCAATCCCCAGACAGATTTTCACCCCAGTTCCCTAAATGGCCCCCTCAAGGACTCAGTTCACAACCCTGGGTTTAGCAGGCCATGATCAAACCACTGACTACCCTCCCCCCTTGCCTTTAGAGAAAAGCAAATAAAGATGCTGTAAACTAGCAAATAATTGACCATTGTGAGTCTTAAATTCATATGTAAATCACCAGGCAATTCATAATCCTGCCCCTCTCTCCTTTTACAAAACCTAAGCTTGGAGTCTGCAACACTGACCATTTCTGAGGTCCCAGACTAAAATGAGTCAAGTGTTGAAGCCGCAATAAAATTATAGACCCATTTTATAACTGTGCATCCAGTCATACTCTTCCCCAATGCACACAGCTCCTCTTCCATGCTCTTAAAGGGGGAAATCACAAGACTGTGCCTTGAACATTCTGGTCTGGAAAGCTTGCAGTGTCAAATCCTACTAAAAATGCCCAGGTTTCTTCCTGGATATGTATCCCACCAGTCCTAGACAGGCGGCTCTGCCTGGCTGTTCGCTCCGACAACAGAACAGACAGACAAACTCCTAACAGTAACAGGCCTAAGAGCTGAAGTCTGAATTTACCTTTCTCCTCTGGCGTGCTGCTCTTGTAGGCAGAAGGAAAGGCTGTAAGTAAATGTGCATGATCTTTACAAGGAGATTGTGAAAGTATTGGGGCGGGCTCAAAGCCCTCAGGAACTCAGCCAAGGGAAACACAACCTTCCAGTTCTATGAACCGTGTGTTGGAGAGGGAGGGGCTTGGGAGTAAGAAGGTGAGGGAGTAATACATTCAACTTGCTGAGAGGCTTCACGATGAGGCCAAGTGGAAAAGGCAGGAGGCCAGGGTCACCATGTCCCCTAGGCTATTCCAAGAGCAGTGAGGAATGCAAGTGTTTCTTCTGGGTCAAGCTCGTATTCAGTAGCAGGCAATGCATGCAACTGCCTGGGTTGAGGGGTGCTGGGAAAATAGAATGTTTGAAGTGAAATGTTGTGGATTCGTTTTTAACTAACCTCCTAGAATGTTCTGGACCTTTGGAGAAGTTCATGGAATCTTCCAGACTTTCTCAGAACCACATTTTCCTTGACCCTCCTAGAGTGTTATCAGCCATGCCCACAGGTCTATAAGGGGTGGGGCGTTGCCAGTCAGTCAGTGAGATATGAGAACGAAGTGAAGCGAAGTGAGAGCCCAGCTGCAATATTGTGAAAGTGTATTTGTGTTTTAAGAGTTGAAGAGTCCAAGTAGCAACTAAGAAAGGGCATATTTAATGAGACACCAGAGATCTCTGTCGAACCCCTATCTGTGCAATAATATAAAAGAAATACTGTTACGTCTCTTGGCATGCATAATATGTAATGTTTGATGACTTTTTAAGACTTTTGCTGTCCCTAATGCTGTCCGTTTTCCCCCATAGAAAATAAAAGATGTCCCCAAAAAAGCCTTCAGGAGCTCAGTATTGAGCTCAGTATTGCAGCAAGGTGTAAATGTGATGAGAACATAGGCGCTGACTCCATGGGTGCTCCAGGGTCGGAGCACCTATGGGGAAAAATTATCAGTGCTCTGCACCGACTGGGAGCCAAGCTCCCCCCTCCTCGCCTCCTTCTCCCCCCCCCCGAGCATGCCTCGTCCCCCTACGCCACCTAACAGCTGTTTGGTAGCGCTTAGGACTTTCCGGGAGGGAGGAGGAGGAGCTGGGATGCGGTGTGCTCAGGGGAGGAGGTGGAGAAGAGGCGGGGTGGGGACTTGGGGGAAGGGGGTGGAATGGGGATAGGAAAGGGGCAGGGCTGGGGTGGGAAAAGGCAGGGTGGGAACTTTGGGGAAGGGGTGGAATGGGGGTGTGGCAAGGGCAATGCAAGGGTGGGAAGGGGTGTGGCCAGGGGCTGGGCGGGAGATCGAGCACCAACCAGGCAGAGGGGAAGTCAGCACCTATGGATGGGAAAATATCTGAAACGGAACAACATAGACCAAGCTTTAGGCAGTAGTGATCATCCCTTGGGCAAAGACTATCAGTGCGAGGGCAAAGGCGAGAAAAGCGCTCTTTTGAACTATAGGACTAGGGTTAATATTCTAAGGCTGTCCCCTACTGTAACACTATTTAGTACTGGTCCGCCCAATGTTGGTGCACAGTTCAATTATTTGATGTCAGTACATCTCAGTTATTCTTGAAATTAAAAAGTTTCTATAAGCTGAGACGAAACCATTTTTTAAAATTTGCTTATATATGGCATGAATAAATACTCATGTACAGATCCTAGCATGCAAATTTGTCATCCTATATGACAGGGATAAATCATGCATGCAAATTGTGCAATAAATAACAAGGTATTCAAAAGTTTAACAAATGGAGGGGGGGACGCTGAAGACACTCTTCACCATATGGTCTAGGGACGCTCCTTTTCTGGGCCACACCCATGTCCGTGTGGCAGGTCATGTTACAAAACCACGGGGAAGTCACATCGCCCAGGCTACCTGCCTCCAGACATTATGGGGGTTCACTGACAATGTCAAATGTAGTAGAAAGCAAACTCAGATTGACAGCCTTTAATCTGTATGTGTGAGTATGCTCACAGGCAGGCACATTTGACATACATATGCAAATTTGAATGAAAGACTCTTTTGGAAGGCATCACTTAATATCTAGCTCTTATAGTGCTTTTTATCTCAAAGCACCTAATGGTCTACACATCAGTTTTGGCATAGCTAGACTTTCTGGAACCTGGTGGTTTGAGTCACAGCAGGCTCAGCTCAGCTTTTCAGTTACAGTAGACAAACTTGGTACCATATAGTTTGCTGTGTAGGGCCTTGTAAATGAGACCTTAAAACCTGAGGCCAAGATTCCCAATGATAGCTTGCTGTTGTTTGCTAATGATAGTGGCTGCATAATCACTCTGGTGGAGTAACCTCAGTATTGCCATCTCCTGTGATTTTACCACAAGACACATGATATTTAGTGGGTTTTCTTCAAGCCCCACCCCCTGGAGTCATGTGGTTATATGAGAATCTCAGCACACAACAGCTGAAACCATTACTGATCCTAGTGACAGTCCAGAGGGGTGGGGCTTGACGTCCCATCTGCGTATCCAAATGGCAGTTATGGAACTGAAGACCCCACAAAAACAGAAACATATGGAAAAAATCATATCTAAAGTAGTTAATAGTTGCTGTTTGCTTTGGTGCCCCCATGTAATTTCAGTTTCTCCCTTGTCCAAGCCAACTAAACACCTAAGCCAGATGGGGGAAGGAAGCTACTGCTGCATCAGATCTCCGTTCGGAACTGCAGTGTCGATCCCTTCATCTTCTCTTTATAATCTGAGTCAAATGCCTCATTCTGGGCCACGGTGAAGTGATTCTTCCAGTCGCCCGCAGTACCTGGAGGAGAAAACCAGGAATCACTGAGTGAAATTCTGTGGCCTGTGCTATGCAGGAGTTCAGACTAGATGATCACCATAATGGTCCCTTCTGGCCTATAAATCTGTGAAAACAAAGGAATGATTCACTCTATAGTCTACTTTCCCCCTTCTGTCTCTTGACTCTTTCAGAGATCTCACGCGGGCTTGGTTAAATGGTGACAATTTTTCACCCTAATTCCCCATTAGTTCCATTTCTCCTTGAGCAGTGTTTTTCCTAGGCAGCTCCATCATTAGCCAGGTTTGGCTGGTAAAAAATAAAACTTGGATCCTGAGATTTTCCCCACCTATGGAAGCAGAACTAGTGGTTGGCTTTTCCTCAGATTACAGCTGTTATTGGCCCTGCTTCCATGTTACCAGCCATTCCTCCTTTCTTGTCAGGGGGCTCTCACCTTTTCTCATAAAGGGAGACACACTGTGATCCATCTGAGCTTTTGGTACCATCTTATAATTGGCAGTGGGGTTCTTCTGCATCTCCTGGAATGAGGTGTGATGGAGGATTTTATTCACCACATCCTCCTTCAAGTCCTTTCCCAGAAACTGTAACACCTTTTGTATTTCACGTTTAGGATCCTAAAAAGAAAGACACTTTGTCAAATGCCACACAGAATGATGTGGAAACTATTAAAAGGTGCTGGTACAATGTCACTTTTTCAGCCCAGGTGGTGGGGACTGGGGACAGCGAGAATGGAGGGGTTTGGCATTTCCTTTCAAAGGGAGATCCCTAATCTCCCAAATCCATGTGTGTGTAATATTATTAGGAATCACCAGATAGCACTATTGAAAATTATATTGGCTAGTTCTGTTTATTTGAATGTACAGGAGTTGGATCTTGGAGACATGCCTATTGTCAGCTGTGATGTAGTTCTTTTCAGAATTTGAGCATATTACCTGTGAAGCCTGATCCCTTTGCCTGATTCTCTTGCTCTCTGAATAAGTATTGTTGATAGGCATAGCTGCTTCCTACTTGTTATACTCATGCAAACAAACAATGCATGTGGGACCAAAACATTACATGAGTTTATATTCTTTCTCTCCCTCACCTCTTTCATGTCCTCATAGAACAGGTACAGAATCGGCTTGTCCTTTCTCTTCTCCCACCAGCCTTTCACATGATCATACCAAGATCCAAACGCAACTAAAGCAAAGAGAGAGGAGTAGAAGAGAAGAGAAACATTCACATTTAATATGGATTCACTGATATCAGCAAAGAAGTCAGGTTAAATAGTGAATATTTTGGGTGACTCTATAAAAAAACCCATAATGGCACAATCAGCCCAGGATAATGGGTTGATAGGGAAATAAGGAGGTGTTGGATGTCTTGAGACACCCCTTTTACACAACTCATTCCCGTCCCCTCTCCAGGAATGGATAACTTGAGACTTTAGCTAGGTAAGCTGACTGCCTGAGCATCTAAGACCTGGTCTACACTACGGGGTTAGGTTGAATTTAGCCACGTTAGGTCGATTTAAAAATGAATGTGTCCACACAACCAACCCCATTTTGTCGACTTAAAGGGCTCTTAAAATCAACTTCTGTACTCCTTCTCAGTGAGGGGAGTAGCACTAAAATTGACTTTGCCGGGTCAAATTTGGGGTAGTGCGGATGCAAATTGATGGTATTGGCCTCCGGGAGCTATCCCAGAGTGCTCTATTGTGACTGCTCTGGACAGCATTTTGAACTCCGTTGCACTAGGCAGGTACACAGGAAAAGCCCCAGGAACTTTTGAATTTCATTTCCTGTTTGGTCAGCGTGGCAAGCTTAGCAGCACAGGTGACCATGCAGTCCCCCCAGAATCAAAGAGCTAGAATGTTTCTATGCTCCCCCATCATCTCCGTCCCTGAGGTTATCGCAGATTAGAAGGCGAAAAAAACTCACTCATGATGCTCATGCGAGCTCATGCAGCCTCCCGCACTGATAGGGCACAGCTTAATGCATGGAGGCATTCAATGGCAGAGACCAGGAAAGAATTAAGTGAGTGCAAAGAGCAGAGGCAGGATGTGATGCTGCGGCTAATGGGGGAGCAAACGGACATAATGAAGCATCTGTTGGAGCTGCAGGAAAGCCAACAAGAGCACAGAGCCGCGCTGCATCCACTGTATAACCGCCTCCCCTCCTCCCCATGTTCCATAGCGTCCTCACCCAGACGCCCAAGAACATGGGGTTGGTGGGGGAGGCTCCGGGCACCCAGCCCCTCCACTGCAAAAGATGGCCCAAGCAACAGAAGGCTATCATTCAAACAGTTTGATTTTTAGTGTGGCTACAATAAGCAATGTGGCCTTGTCCTTCCCTTCTCCCTTATCTCAATTTTTTTTTAATTAAGAAAGAAAGAACACATGGTTCAAAACAAAAAATTACTTTATTTCAAAGTAGGGAGGGTGGTTGGCTTACAGGTAATAAAATCTACAAGGGGGGCGGGTTTGCATCAAGGAGAAACACACACAACTGTCACACTGAAGCCTGGCCAGTCATGAAACTGGTTTTCAAAGCCTCTCTGATGCGCAGCGTGCCTTGCTTTGCTCTTCTAATCGACCTAATGTCTGGCGCAAAACGATTGTCTGTTGTTGCTTTTATGGAGGGAGGGGTGACTGATGACATGTATCTAAAACCACCCGCAACAATGTTTTTGCCCCATCAAGCATTGGGAGCTTAACCCAGAATTCCAATGGGCAGCAGACACTGTGGGAACTGTGGGATAGCTACCCACAGTGCATTGCTCTGTAAGTCGATGCTAGCCATGGTAGTGAGGACGCACTCCGCCAACTTAATGCGCTTAGTGTGGACATACACAATCAACTGTATAAAATAGATTTCTAAAAATCAACCTAATTTCGTAGTGTAGATATACCTTTAGAGATGTTCTAAGTGAATCCGGTCCTTGTTTCTGGACCAGAAACCAAGAAGTGGAGGTTGATGGGAGATGTGCTAATGTTCTTTTATCTTGCCTTATAGGGGCTTCTGTCTAACTGAAATTTGGATACACTCATGGGAAGAGATTCTCATGTGGTATAATAAAGTATCTTTAGAGCAGCTGAGAATCTGCTCCATAGTTCTTGGCTTAGCAGTGTCACAGCCTGTGAGCTCAGTGTTGTAGGGAGACTCTAGCTTCAAGTTTTACCTTCCCCAGTTACAAACTTCTCCAGGAATTCATCCCAGGTGCCAGGCTCTGGATGCATCTTTGCCATTTGGTAGAAATGATAATAAGAGACTGCCACATCCTTGGCATTTCGGGCAACGTAGATGATCTGTAGAGAAGAGAAGGATGTTTACCATGATCAATCGAGTCAATGTTAGAGTAACAAAGCTGATTGAAAAACAAGAAAATAAATTTGCAAAAATATTTTCAGATTTCCCCCCACCCATATTTTCATTGAAATCTGACATATTTTCAATTCTAAACATTTCAGTTAGCTCTGACATTGGCCAAAAAAGAGAGGGGTGGGGAGATTTATGAACACTGTGTCTATTTTTCCATTAATTTTCAAACCAAACTTCCAAAAAAAATGTGACCAGTTTGAGCAAGTGTTTACGGCACTTCAGCTGTTTGTGGGTCTCTCGCCAGAGTCACTATGAGTCTCATTGGATAAATCACTCTAAGAGCAGTCCCTTCCAGGCTTAGTCATGGCTTTAAAAGGAAAATCCCTCCAAATTTTGAAAAAAATGAACTGCTCAGAACCAAAGGGGTGTGGCAGAAATTCACAAGGTCACAGTCAACTGATGGGGACTGGCAGAGTAGGCAACACTACTGTTCCTCAGCTATATCGAAGCTTTCACCCAGGGAAGTCACAGCACTTTACAGCCCTGAGTAATGTAGTGTTTTGCAGATGGGGAAACTGAGGTACAGGGAGGTACACTGAGCAGGAGTGGCAGAATTGTGAATAGTACCCAGTAGGCCTAATGGCTACTCTTGTTCTTTAACCATAACTGCTGCCTCCCCCATCAATGCAAAGACTCAAGCTGGAGGGGAGAGAGAAAGAGATTGAGTCCAACAATCAGAATTTCCTTCACAGTTGCCTAGAAAAGAGCACCCTGCTCTCAGGGGAGAAATCCTAGCCCCACTGAAGTCAATGTGGGGCCAGGATTTCACCCTCCAGGTATGTGTAGAATGCAACTGGAGGTGTGATTGCAGCCCACAGAAGAAATACTCGTTCTAGCTTTAATCTAGCTAACCCTGCTAAAAACAGCAGGGAGGACACCGGGACATGGCCTGTACAGGCATGCCGGGGATCCTGAGGATGTACTCACATTTCTAGCCTGCACCGCCATGTCCTCACTGCTATTCTTAGCCATGCTAGCTAGATTAAAGCTAGAGTGGGTAGGCCAACCTGTGCTTCAAATCACACCTTTGGTTGCAGTGTAGACATATCCTTAGTCCCTGCTATAACCTGCCCCTGAAATCCTCCTCTCCAGCACTGCTGAGGGTATCAAAGATGTCTGCAAAGTGCATGGATTGTAGAAATTCAGGGATGATATGTCAAATTAGGCGCATTTGAGTGATGCATTATTTGACCATCAGTACTTAGAATGGTGGTTGGATTTAGTCACTGAGAATCTTTGTGTGTGTTTAAAAAAAAAACTAAACACACAGCAGCACTAGAATCCTATGGAAACTCCAGCTTAATAAATTAGTGTATTAATTTCCAGTGGCAAATCTCAGATAGAAGGCTGTTCATAAGGAGAAGGCACTGCCTGAGATCTAGGTTCAGCTGCCGGATCTCTCACAGATTCATTATGTGATCTTGGGCAAGCCACTTAATCTCTCCATTCCTTAGTCCCCCATCTGTAAAATGGGTATAGTAGTGCTTCTTTTGTCTATTTATATTGCAAACTCTGCAGGGCAGGAATTTTCTCTTGCATGTGTATTCACAGAGTGTAGCGCAATGGGATGTCCATCTTGGTTGGAGCCTCTGCTACCGCAATGCAAAGAAATAATAATAACCTTGCAGTTGTTTTCCCAGAAGGAGTCAGGAAGGAGTTGAACAGGAAGATGGGTCTTTGCTAATCGGGGAGAGGGCATTTTATCCAGCTGTGCGACACCTAAAAAATACAAAAGGGATTAAAGGAAAAAACAGGACTATTACAGCTTTGATCGTAAACTGTTTATACTCAGAAGGCCACTGTTACGAAGAGGGGAATTGGGCCCGCAGCCTCTAATAATCCTGAGCTGCCATTCTGTCTCTCTCTACTGGATGAAGTCCAGATAGATGTGGATAAGGATAGAAGTAGATCTAAGCAACCAAAGAACAATACATTGGTTCTGAAAGTGGAGTTGATGAAATCTCCCTCACTGCTGAGTAGGCATGTTGTGTGCACATCTGGCAGAGTTTCCACAGGGAGTAGTTTTCAGGAAGTCAGACTAGATCATCTAATCAGGCTTGTTCATCTCTAACTTTTCTGATACTAGTGAAATGTACTTATGTGAAACTGTATGAGAAATCTTTTCTTCCCCACCCCCGTCTTTTAATGAGGTGTGAATATAGCTCTGTAAAAACATAGTAGCACATCTTAAAAATGTCAGGGTGTGAACATATAATATTTTATACCCCTTTTAGGGCCAGATTTTCAAAAGAGCTCAGCACCTAACAACTCCCCTTGCGAACAGTGGAAATCTTACTTTTACGGTGGGATTTTCAAAAGAAAATATGAGAGTTAGGTGCTCAACCTCTGTTGACCATAACTGGGAATTCGGCACCTAATTCCTATAAACTCTTTTGAAAATCCCACCTTAATCCATTTTTGTATTAAGTTTTTTTAAAACATTTCAGTTCATATTAAAGTTCCTTGTGCACAGGATCCTAATACCATTGACATTTTGCACTTATATATGGTCAGATCCAGTGGGAATCTTTCCATTGACTTCAGTGCACTATGGATCAGATTCAGAGTGCCTTTCATTCCAAAGAACTCAGAGTGCTTTAGAAACAGTAAAGGCTAAATTCTATCCTCAGTTCTATACGTGCATCTCCCAGCACAGTCTGGGAGATCTGCTTGTATATATCTAAGGACAGAATTTGGCACCAGTTAACCAACCCTCCCAACAGCCCAGAGAGGTAAGTATATATCCTCATATTCAGTTCTGGGCAACACAATTCTTAAAGGGAGGGTTGTCAAAGCTCCAGCTCCAGTCTCTCCGGGAGCCTGCCTGCAGTGTGTGAATCTTTACCATTTGAAATTCCTGGGATGATCAGCTCCATGAAAGGGACCCGAACGTAAATCGCATCCCGTTTACACTTCTCTGCATCACCGTTGTTATAGATCATGTCCACAATTTCACTGATCCAGGTTGTGCCTGGAAATATAAAGCAACCTCACTAAATACTCTTCTAGCATGCAGTAGGCAGGTCATAAGCACGGAGTCAGTCCTCTCCTGGTGTAAATTGAAGACAATAGAGTTATGCCAATTTACACCAGATGATGATCCCTTCTAGCCTATGGCCTTTAGCAACAGACTTTGAGGGTGGTGAAATCAGTGCTCCTGGGCTTTCTTGGCCTGCGCTTGAATATGTGATGTCAGTAACGAAGTGACTCAAAGGGCCTATCTTCATGGAAGTCCAATATCAACAAACTTGATATAACATCACAATGTTTCTGGTACCGCCTGAAGACCCAATGCAAATTTCCCACTAGGCTTGTGGGAAATAAACTACTCACAAATGGAGGTGTGAATGGATAGAATCCTGCCACCCTTCAGCGCTGAGCCTATGCTCAGGGCAAAAAGCCACTTCATCCATCCTGTAAAGGAAAAACTCACCTCCGGCTCATGTTGGTCAGAATCAAGTTGACAATTTCCCTTCATGAACACTGAGTGAGGGCACTCCAGTGTTAGCCCACAAAGTCTATAGCATTCAGCAACAGGAGAGTCTATGGTAAATGATGGTAAGAGAGCAACATGGAAGGAATATTTTGCCACTTTTTGAACACATCCCTGTTAGGACAAAGGGGTTTGTGGTCTTATTCTCTTTTTATGCACAGCATTGTCACAGGGCATGGCTTCTCCCCAGCTTTCAAACACTCCCTGCCCTGCCCAGTCACCTTTGAGAAGGCTTATTCGCATAACACAGGCAAGAAGAGCAACAGAAAACAGTCTAGTATCAGAGGGGTAGCCGTATTAGTCTGAATCTGTAAAAGCAGCAGAGAGTCCTGTGGCACCTTATAGACTAACAGACGTTTTGGATCATGAGCTTTCGTGGGTGAATACCCACTTTGTCAGATGATGAACAGATGAAAACAGTCTGGCACTCCTCCTCCTGGTAGTTCCCCATTGAGTCTAATCAGCTCTTCTCCCTTCCTGGAGCAGTAGGCTCAGTGCTGCTTTCCTCAGCACCTAGCCCTTTGCTCCAGGGACCCACTGCAGGAGTTAGCTCTACTCCACCATGGCTTCCCTTCCTCAGACACAACCTATCCCACCCACTTCCTTCACCTCTTATTTCCTGCTCTCTGGCAGCCCTTTATAGGCCCAGGTGTAGCCCAGCCCCCTTTAATTGGATGGATTGGGCTCACGTGCTCGGATGCAGGAGAGCTAGGCCCAATTTTACTCACAGGGACCAGCTACTGAGGAAAAGGGATCACGATGGCACAGATGGAGGAGGCTTTGAGTAAGAGATTTCTATACCTAACTGAGGAATTGATAAAGGGGTTATGGTGTGAATGTGGAATATATGTAGTATAAGAGTTGGGCAGTAGCCTCCATTTCTGCCCTGGGTTTGTGCCTTTTAGCTGCGTAAGAAGAATCTCCTAATAGATCAGTGGCACTCACCTGATTTCGGGTAGGTGGAAATGAGAAGGTCATCTGGCCTCGCTTGGAATGATTCCACCTGGGCCCATTCTTCAACAGTACTCCAGAATAGGGGAACACCACAGACCATTTCTAATTTCCTCCTTAATACACTTTCATCATTTTCCATCCTGGTAATGCTGGGCTAAAGGAAGAGAAAAGAATGTAAATGGAAGTGGTTTGCTTCCATTAAAAAGTGCTGGAAGACCCTCTCTTCCACTTAGCATTTATTTTGCACAGTGGAGTTTGGGAGACTTCTCAATATTAAATTGCTAGTGATAACCCGAGCCACATTCCTGTTTGTGTAATAGTTTTAAGGCTTGTGTGCAATGTTGAATGTTGCACTAGAGGGTGATGTGGCAAAATAGACTTGAGCCTATCCCTAGAAGAGGGAAGCACTATTTACATATTCATTGGGCCAGATCCCCAGCTGGTTTAAATTGGCATAAAGTCAATGGGGCTCTACTGTATGCTACTGAAAAGCTGGTCCATCAAGTCTTGAATGTTAGAAGAGTTCTATCCTAATTCTCAGCAGCAGAAGTAGCCATGCTCTCAGCTGAAGGAAGGAACAAGATGAGAGTAGTGGGGACAGGGGGGAAAAAAATGAAGCAAGTCATAGAATTTTGAACCGATTGCAAATATTATTGAGAAGGCAGGAAAACAGCACTCAGAGCACTACAGTAAATGACTGTAATGGGAACCAACATTTTGATTCTAGCCAGAACGTTAATGGGAATTTATGCATGCTCCAAGAAGAAAAACAACAATAACAATACCTAGCATTTTCATTTATAAAAGGCCAGATTCTGCCACCTACTCGACATGAGTTAGAGGGTCAGATTGTGATCCCTCATCCTTAGCAATATATATCTAAATCTTTATTTGAATGAATTGTCTCTGTTTAGATCCCATAAAATAGCCTAAGTTACTACATATAGCCCAGACTTGTATATTTGCACTTTTTTAAAACACAGCTTGGTTTTATCCAATTTTCAGAACAAATTTTGTTTTATAAGAGCCATGATACTGGCCAATTATTCCCACATACAATACAAATACATTAAAGATGTTCAGGCACTCAGATCCTATGGAAATGTTGTGGGGCATGTAAGTCTGATTGACAGATAAATAGGCAGGTAGATTGGATACTTGAAATCCTCACAAAACTTCACAAGCCATGATAGAAATGATTATTTTTAAGATTAGATCTTCAGCTGGTGTTAGTGTAAGTGCTGATTTAAACCGGCTGAGGATGTGGGCCTTGTACTCTTTTTCCTACATAAAAAATAATGCAAAAATCAAACCCCTGACTCAGAGATGAACAGCTGGGTGAGTGCCATTAAGCTAGCTGCAGGTCATGCTGCACTATATGACAATGGTTTTACTTAAGGTGTATTGGAAGAGGCATCCACTACATAAATAGAAAGATTATCACCGCAAAAATGTATAGTAAAGAACAAAATTGTCAGACACACAGATGAACATAACTTGTTGGGGGAAGAGTCAACATGGTTTTTGTAAAGGGAAATCATGCCTCACCAATCTATTTGAATTCTTTGAGGGGGTCAGCAAGCATGTGGACAAGGGGGCTCCAGTGGATATAGCGTATTTAGATGTTCAGAAAGCCTTTGACACCAAAGACTCTTAAGCAAAGTAAGCTGCCATGGGATAAAAGGGAAGGTCCTCTCCTAAGTCCTCTCTAAGCTGCGTGGCCATGCAGCAGGCTATCAAGGGCTGCACAGGTGCGGAGAGGTGCCCCTCCCCTGGCCTCACCCAGCCTTGCCTTGCCCAGCCAGAGCTGCCACAGCCAGGGAGAAGCGTCCCTCCCCTGACCAAGCCTAGCTGAAGTTGTCATGGCCGGGTCCAGGACAAGTCATCTGGAGTGGAGAGGAATTAAAACCCCAAGATGAACAGCGGCGACCCTTGCCCATTGTGCTTCAGCCAACTCATGTGGTGGGTTTAATGAGCAACTGCGAGTTAGCGGGAAGTGCCCGAGCTGCCGCCCCAAGACCCAGCTGCACACCGCGAGATGAAGTGCCACACTGCCCTGGGCCCCCCAGTATGTCAGGCCTGCCCCCAAGCTCGCCCAACCTTGCAAGCCAGCTGGTGGGATCAGGGAGGCAAAGGCTCATCCCCTGTGTGGCTCGTGGGGTGCATGTGACCACGCACGGGCTCAGCCGTGAGTGCAATTCCCGTGGCTGATGCCGCCAAGGGTGGTTTTACCCCTCCTGTGGGAGCTGGGGAGCTTGAACCTACCCATGAGCACCTTTCCCAGGGGGCACAGAGGGCGGAAGGCAGAACCCCACCCCACCCCATGCAAAGCTGCCCATTAGGCCAGCAGCCTGTGAAGCTAGAGGTGCCTACAGTGGTGTGGGGAGTCTGTGTTGGGGGGCGCCCCATGGGCAGCTTCATATCCTGAACTTTTCTGGGCTGGAGGGGCTACAGGGAGCGGAGCTGCTTGTGACCATGGGCTGGGACAGTGGTGCTATTTCCCCGCCCTGCACAGAGAGGCACCCCAACCCAGCCCCACCAGAGCTGCTGTGGCCAGGGAGACGCCCCTCCCTCAGCCCAAGCTGCTGCAGTGAGAGAGAGCTAGGGGGTCCTTTCTCCCCACCGCAGCCCTGGGGCAGCTTGCACCTCAAACCCCTCATCCTCAGCCCCACCCCAGAGCCTTCATCCCCAGCTGTAGCCCTCACCATCATTAGGGGTATGGAATGGCTTCTGTTATTAGAAGAGATTAAAAAGACTGGGACTTCTTAGCATGGAAAAGAGACAACTAAGAGGGGATATGATGGAGGTCTATAAAATCATGACTGGTGTGGAGAAAGTAAATAAGGAGTGTTATTTACTCCTCATAACACAAGAATCAGGGGTCACCAAATGAAATTATTAGGCAGCAGGTTTAAAACAAACAAAAGGAAGTATTTTTTCACACAGTGCACAGTCAACCTGTGGAACTCCTTGCCAGAGGATGTTGTGAAGGCCAAGGGTTCAAAAAAGAACTAGATAAGTTCATGGAGGATAGGTCCATCAATGACTATTGGCCAGGATGGACAAGGATGGCATCCTTAGCCTCCGTTTGCCAGAAGCTGGGAATGGGCGACAGGATGGATCATTTGATGACTGCCTGTTTTGTTCATTCTCTTTGGGGCACCTGGCATTGGCCACTGTCAGAAGACAGGATACTGGGCGAGATGGACCTTTAGTCTGACCCAGTATGGACACTCTTATGTTCTTAAACTGAATATGCATAGACATTTCTGTGGAAATCACTTCTTTTTTAGTGGACATTTCATGTAGATTTAAAAATTGTTGTTGCCAGGTGAATCCAACTTGCCTCATTCTGGAATAAATCATTTTATGAGAGCTCATTAAACCTGGGCGGTGTCTTGCATGCAAGAGACTAGCTCTCTCTCAAAATAATGGGCTACAATCTCTAAGCATGAGAATGTTCTAGCTCCTGAAGCTCTAAAGCAGACCTTTCACCAAATATGAGGGCTTATCTATATTAGCAAACATCACCAGTATATGTGAATCAGTGTTAAATTGTTTTATTACATCAGAGCAAACTCCTAGTGCAGACACATTTAAACTACTTTAAACCATGTTTATACTGGTTCTCTGAATTCAGTAAAATAATCAGATCAAGCTAAACTTCTTTAAAATGACTTAAACCAGTTTAACTGCATGTACATTAAAAGTTTGCATTGGGGTAAGTTGATTAGGTTACATAAGAGCAAAATATCATGTGGAGATGTGCCCTCTAGATACCTGTATTTTATCCCTTTCACTCTAGCTAACTTATTAACCACCCAAAACATAGCACAAATTGAGGGGATAAGTGGTTCTGTTATGCCCACATGTCTCAGTGATGCCAATAAGAAAAAACATGTTAAAAGGGATGGGAAAAGTTGGCACATATCAACATTTATTCTTCCATTTAGAGCAGCTCTCCACTCTGCAGTCAATACTGGGAATAGGCAACTATAGATTTTATAAAAATTTCATCTGCCTGGCTTTTGACAATAAAAAGTTACTTTCTGTGGGCGGAGATTTTAAAGCCAGCAGGGATCATTATGATCATCTAATCTGACTAGCTGCATTACACAGGCCTGAAAATTTCATCCAGTGATTCCTACATCCATCCCAATAACTGATTTTGGAAGCCTCTCTCAGCACTATTCAAAAGACCTAGACAGCCATTGTGGCAGCACTCCGCATAGAGAAAATCATAACACATAATACAAAGAATGTTGAAAAAGTACTGGCCTCTGTGTATTGAATGTCTATTCAGCCCACTAATACTCAGCAGTGGCTTAAGCTGTTTCAGCAAATTAGAGGAGTTTCTAGTTTCCTTTATAACACTGTTGTTTACTTTGTGGGGTAGGAGGTCATGAGAGATTAGCAAATTCCAGAGACTGACGGTAATAGCTCTGAAAAGATCTTTGCTGCGCAAGTTTTCATTAACCCATATTTGTGCTGTATTTGCCCAATAACTTGTCACATCACCCACTGTTATGCAGTCAGCCTATACTGATGAGTATGCCTCTAAATAAACCATGTAAGGAAAGGTCCTGCTATCATTAGGGTGACCAGACAGCAAGTGTGAAAAATTAGGATGGGGTGGGGAGTAATAGGAGCCAATATAAGAAAAAGCCCCAAATATTCGGACTGTCCCTATAAAATTGGGGCAACTGGTCACCCTAGCTATCATTCACTTGCACATGAGCTTATGCTGCCATGAGAAATGAACAGTTTTCTCTCTGTTTTTGTTTTAAAATCTCAGACTTAGCATTGCACTGACATAGATTGTCCCCTCTGGGATTAATAGCCATGAGAGGGGAATGTTTACTGAAAATCCTCATGAAGATGAACCCAAATTGCCTCATTGAGGGAGCAAGATTGCTATCTCCCAGACATTTCGATTCCACAAGACTCACCTCGATCCTGGGGGGATCTGCAAGAGGCCACGGCCATCTGTACAACTGCCCCACATTCCTTGTTTATTGGACACTCGAATCCCCTGCCAGTGCCATTGGATTCCCCCTGTGGCTGTGGAAGCTCCCAGGTTCCTGGGACAAGGGCTGCCAAGATAAGTCTATATGTCCTGGAACAGTATTATTTTTTTCAGGCATCTTCTGGGGAGTTGGAGGGTTGATGATATGCATCTCCCTGATTCTACTCCACCCCTCTCCTCCCCCGGTGTGGATCTTAGAGCCTGCAATGAGCCCTCTGCAGAGTCTAGGAAGTGCAGTGGGATGGTGCCAAGGAGGATCTGGAGCTCCAGTTACATGTGGAGGAGGGGAGATGCACTCACCAGATCTCCATGCAGCTCTCAGCAGGGATGATTCTTACACTAGTCCTACTGTATGTCTTAGGCAGTGGAAGAGTTAACTGAGCTTGTAGTTGTTTGGAGACCAAAGGTGCCTATGTTAGCCTTGATCGGCAAAACAGGATGGCAGCTGCAGATTGGTTGTCATGATTGTGTCCCCCTTAGGGCTTAGATCTTTTATAATGCTTATTGGCCAAGGCCCTACTTAACTTGCGATTTTGTGGAAATTGGGGATTCCGCAATATTAGGCTTCCACCATGATTTTGACAGTGGGAGCCCCCACAGTCAGCCGCATGTTCCCGCTCTCAGCCCTAGGCCCCTGCTCTCAGTCCCGGGTGGCCGATAGTGGAAAATGGCGGAAAAGTAATAATGGACTTTATTATGGCAAATAACAAGGTAATTACATTTCCACGGCTTGCCTGCAAGTGAGCTGCAATTTTTTGACAATGATCCCACAATTCAAGTAGGGCCTTCGTAATGGCCTTTTATTTAGTTCATTCTTAAACAGAGCAGGGAGAACTCTTTGCCGTGAATTTTTTTCAGCCCGAGCTGGCCTTTTTCTGTTTGGAAGTGAGTCATGAGAAGACTTTGATTTTTACAGATGTATTTATTATCATTATTACAGTTCTTCCTATGAGCCTCAACTGAGACTGGGGCCCTATGGTTTTAGGTACTGTACGAACAAACAGCTAGGGCCAGCCTCTGCTGTGAGAGCTGACAGTCTAAACAGACAAGGGATGGAGAAAGGATGGTGAACTGGGACACGGAGAGAATAAGTGATGGGCTGACCACTTCACCTCTCTGTGCCTCAGTTTCCCCATCTGTGTGATAAGGATAAAAATACCGACCTCTTTTGCAAAGTGCTTTGAAATCTGCTAATGGAAAGCTGTTTCAGAGCTGGGACATGAAGCCAGGTCTCCTGAGTTTCAGTCCAGTGCTTTATCCACAAGAACATGCTGCTTCTTAAATGTGCGTGTTTGTAGAAGATTCTGTATGAACTTGTCTTGGACTAGAGGCCATTTGAAAGCTAGGTGTGTTACGTACGTTTGCTATTCTCAATCATTCCCCTGTGACTGGTCCTATGCAGACAGCAGCATCTGCCAGCAAAGCTTTGCCCTCACACCTGTGTTCTTTTGCTAGCGGGAGGCAGATCACAGTAATCTGCTGTCTGGAGAGAGTTTTTTATTACCAAAATGAATGGGAAAAGCAGGAAGGCAGAGTGAGTCCCCATGCGTCAAGAGAATGAGGTTCAGCTTTACGCAGTGAGATCGGAGTATCTGGAAGAGTGTGTTGATCTGCAAAGTAATGTGCACATCATGGTTTTTCTGACAGAGAAGATGAGGACACTAGTGCAATCCCCTGGGAGAAGAGAGAGGAACAGAAGGGCTCCAACAGCCAAGAATAAGGCACTGTGAAAGAGAGGGAATTTTTGATCACTAATCGCATGATCCATCCATCACATGCTCCCCGCAGAACACTTGAGGGGAAAAAGGCATGAAATGATTGTAATGACTTGGTTTGTCAGCAAGACAAATGGGTGGATTGACAATGAGTTGATAATTTGCATGCTAATCTGTGGACAAGTTTTAATGATTGTTCAGTACCTGGAGGGGAAGCAGCATAACTGACATTGGTAAACACTCTAGATTGATTAAAATAACAAAATACACAACAATTCAGAAGAGGAGGAAAACAGGTAAATAAAAAGTTGAACAAGTAACAGCCCTGTGATGCTTTCCAAGGATGCCCAGAGTTGTGAGGTCCCTTGCTGCTGTCTGCCCTTGGTGTGAGGAAGCATTGGCTGTGCCTGCTGGGGGTCAGCTCCCCAACTCATTGACCAGGGGCAACACAAGCCCTTCCCGATACGCCTTGCAGGCCCTGCTGTCTCTCCACAAGTTAGCAATCAGCACACTCCAACTCTTAAACCCTCTGAACCTCTTCCCAGCGTGTCCACCTCTGGTCCACTGGACACTAGCAGTATTCACAAATTTGCTGCTTTCAAAGGAACAGTACCCCCAGCTTATCAGTTTCACCCCAGATCCCCGCTCCACTTAACATCCAGCACTGACATGTATATAGTCAAATAAAGTAAAAGTTTATTTAACACAGCATAGAGATACAAGGCAGGAGGGATAGCTCAGTGGTTTGCGCATTAGCCTGCTAAACCCAGGGTTGTGAGCTCAGTCATTGAGAGGACCATTTAGGGATCTGGGGCAAAAAAAATCCGTCAGGGGGTACTTGGTCCTGCTGTGAAGGCAGGAGACTGGACTCGATGATCTTTCATAGTCCCTTCTCACTCTATGAGATAGGTATAGCTCATATAAGAGATAGCATGTAGAAATATTAGAAACAGACGGTTATGTACAAAACAAAATCATAACATGCATTCTAGACTTAATTAACAAAATACTCTGATGTCTTGTAGAGTATTGGTCACCCAAAATCTTTACAGAATTTCACAGCCAGGCTGGCTATGCCCCTTTCATAAGACAAACACAGTTAGCTTGCTTCCCTGATGAAGGAGTCTCTGCGTTTCCTTGTATCCCCCAGATATACCCTAACAATCCTCTGTCTTTAGTCAGAAACAGGATACCCCCTACTCTCTGGTAGTTTTCAAAACCTTTTCTTCTGCCTGGGGATCAGTATGAAAATAGACCCAACATTGCCATGAATTGTAAGCCTGACACACATATGACCAGTCAGGAAAATAGGCAATTTGGTACTGCTTGCCTGAAAGGAACTTGCCTGAGTTATGTCACCTCCTGGTGACCTGCTTTAACTTAAAGACCTTAGGAACATGATTTTCAGTATAGATACTTAACTGCTTAAATCTGATCTGTTCACACATTTTGGTGCTCTTCCCTGCAGGCAGAATGCAGAAGCTTACTCCTGTGGCAGCCAAGCTTTCCCCTCCCCCGCTTCTTCCCCTAGCGCGCTGCTTTCCTGCCCCCCCTCCTCTCCTTCCCTGCGCCAACCAGCTGATGGCCCTTGCAGGGGGATGGCGGTGTTGGTGCCCCTAGGTAAAAATCCTTTTGCTTAAGGCCTGTGTAATGGGGCCTGTGTGAACCAAAGTGCCTCCATGTTAGTATGATGCAAGTTTGTGTGTTAGCCTCACTGTATTTCTGTAACCTTTTGTACTAAAATGCTGACTGTAATTTTCTGTATTAATGTGCTGACTGTAACCACCTGTGTTATGAGCTAATTGCTAAACAATAGGGCTGTAGTTAGCAAAGCCAGTTGCTACTAAAAACTGCTAGTATTGGATAAGATAAATAAGAAGTAGATGTTATAGCCAAGGCCATGTGCCTGAGAAAGTAACCCACACAATGAACAGCATAGAAAGAAAGATACAAGAAGGAGGGGTTATAAATATTAGTGCCCTGCCTGTGTGCAGTGTGCAGGATTTGAGATTGCATTCTCCCTTGCACCTTATTTGAGCTCAAATAAACTTGTGTTTTGCTTCTCCACCCCTGAGTGTGTTTATTCGAGCCGAGCACACCGGGCCCCGAACCTCTGTTGCTTGCCTCTGGCACTTTGTGCTGGCAACAGCGGGGAGTGGCAGTGTGCTCGCTGCTCCCGTACAGGCCGCAGAGAGAGGTAGGGATGGGACCTTGGGGAAGGGGGTGGAACAGGCACGTCCCTTCCAGCCCTCTGCCATGAGCTGTTCAGGGCTGGGGGCTGGGAGCACCCCCACAAGCTGAGCACCTCAACCCTCTGCCCTGACCCCCACATACACACTCAGCCTTCTGCTCTGCACCCCCTACACCCCCAGGCCCTCTGCTTGAACCCCCCAACCCCAGCCCTCTGCCCTGACCCCTCGCACACACTCAGCCTTCTGCCCTGCACCCCCCATACCTCTGCCCTGACCCCTGAACCCTCCCACACACTCAGCCTTCTGCCCTGCACCCCCCACACCTCCAGCCCTCTGCCCTGACCCCTGAACCCCCCTACACACACAGCCTTCTCCCTGCACCGGCCAAACCTCTGCCCTGACCCCTGAACCCTCCCACACACCCAGCCTTCTGCCCTACACCCCCCACACCCCCGAGCCCTCTGCCCTGACCCTCCCACACACCCCCAGCCCTCTGCCCTGACCCTTGAACCTCCCTCCCCCCCTGGTCTGGGGTCCCGGCTGCCAGCCCCTTGCCAGCTGGCATCCCGGCCGCAGGCCCCATTCAGCCCACTGCTGGCCTAGGAGAACAGAACCGCAGGCTGGCAGCGAGCTGAGCAGGCTGGCAGCATAAGATCAGCATTTTAATTTAATTTTAAATGAAGCTTCTTAAACATTTTGAAAACCTTGTTTACTTTATATTATATAACTAAACTATTATTGTATGTACACTTATAGAAAGAGACCTTCTAAAAATGTTAAAATGTATTGCTGGCAGGCAAAACCTTGAATTAGAGTGAATAAATGAACACTCGGCACACCACTTCTGAAAGGCTGCCGACCCCTGCTATAAAGCTTACTCACTGATCCGAAGTTAAGGACCACCTTGTGCCGTAGAGCTGGGGAACTTACTGTGTATTCAGTTTGGTTGTTGTAGGCTTTTTCGCTGATCGGAGCCTAGGATCCCTTCTAGGATCTAGCAGTTTTCGTCCTTCAGTTGCTGTTTTCTAAGATCAGCTGCACTCTTTTCCTCTTCCTCAGTGCTATGTTACAGGATCTGCCTTCTGAGAGGCGGAGTCTGGCTCCCTGGATTTTATTTCCAGGAAGTGGTGATCAAAAGATGTTTTTTGAAGATAAGATTAGAGTTCAGAGTACAAAGCTGGATGTGTGATCAACTTGGAAGCCTGAAGGCAAAAGCTACCCGAGTGCAAGAGCTACTGCTCAGAAAGAGATCCCAGCCTCTCATCAACTTAATAAAAATCTACAACTAAACTGCCCCTCAGTTCTTCAGCTTTGCAATACAATTGAGATTCTGAACACTAACTGCCAGTCTGAGTTAATAACTAACTTTCTTCTCTATTAAAGGGATATTTTTAAGGTGATCATTATACCATAGAATAAGAAGGAGAGTCTCAAGAATAGGATCGAAACGGACAATAGTTCAAAAAGAGAGACAAGGTGAGGGAGGTAATATCTTTTATTGGACCAACTTCTGCTGCTGGTGAGAGAGACATCTGTCTCTCTCACCAATAGAAGTTGGTCCAGTAAAAGATGTTACATCACCAATCTTGCATCTCTAATACCCCGGGACCAACATGGCTACAACAACACTGCATACAACAATCGTTTCCAAAGGCACTTGGCAATTTTATACGTTCGTATAACCAAGAGACATGATGAATATCTAGTTTTAAAGTGGAGTTACTGTACTTTGTTATTGCTTGCATTGAAAGGGCAACGAGGAATTAGATTAATAATATTTAGCTTTTACTAAGCGCATCCACGGGTCTCAAAGTGCCTTACAAAAGGGGGTGAGTGGATGGGATTTTCAAAAGTGCCTCAGTGACTCAGAAGTACACATCATATCGATGTTCAGCGGGACATGTGCTCCTAAGTCACTTCAGTGCTTCTAATAATAAGCTCCAGCACTCTATTCTATTCTTATATAGGTATCTGAGCACCTTCCAGTTGTGCATTAAGCATCACCATCCCCATGGTACAGAAGGGAAAAACTGAGACACAAGGTGGGATTTTGCAGCTGGGATGGGGAGGTGCCAAGGTAGCTTAAAATTGTTTCAGGCCCCTGGTGTAAGTCAGAGTAGCTCTAATTTATGGCAGCAGCACAAAAATCTCATCAACAGAACAGTTTCAGACTTGGCTAAGGTTACACATCAGGTCATTGTCAGAGTGCAGGTCACTTTACTCCCAGTCCAGAGCTCTAGCCACTGAACCTCACTGCTGCCACGTATGCTCTTCTAGTTATTAACCATTTTACTACATTGTGCGGAGCCTTTTTTAAAAATCAGCATCACATTTGCTATCCTGCAATCATCTGATACATAGGCTGATTTAAGTAAACCTCAGCTAGTAGTTCTGCAATTTATTTGAGTTCCTTCAGAACTCTTGGGTGAATGCCATCTGATCCTGGTGATTTATTACTGTTTAATTTATCAGTTTGTCCTGAAACCTCTTCTACAGACACCTCAATCAACAGTTCCTCAGATTTGTCACCTAAAAAGAACGGCTCAGATGTGGGAATCTCCCCCTCATCCTCTTCAGTGAAAACCAATTCAAACATTAATTTAGCTTCTCTGCTAGAGCCTTGTCATCTCTGAGAGCACCTTTAGCAACGCAATCATCCAGTGGATCCACTGACTGTTTGGCGGGATTTCTGCTTCTGATGTACTTTTTTTGCTATTAGTTCTTGTGTACTTAGCTAGTTGCTCTTCAAGTTCTTTCTTGGTCTGTTATATTATATATTTACACTTGACTTGCCTGAGTTTATGCTTCTTTCTATTTTCCTCACTAGGACTTAAATTTCCAATTTTTAAAGGATACCTTTTAGCCTCTAATCATCTCTTTTATTCAGCTGCTTAAGCATGGTGGAATTTTTTTGGTCCTTTTACTGCCTCGGTTATGGTGCTTTTAAATAGTCTCCATGCAGTCTGCAGGCATTTCCCACGTGTAACTGTTCCTTTTAATTGCAATCCAGCTAGCTTCCTCATTTTTGTGTAGTTACTTGTTTTGAAGTTAAATGCTATTGTGATGGGTTTCTTTGGCATTTCTCCCCCTCCAAGAATGTTAAATTTAATTACATCATTGTCGCTATTACTGGGATGTTCAGCTATCTTTACCTCTCTTGGCCATATTCTGTGCTCCACTTAGGATTAAAATCAAGAATTGCCACTCCCCTTGAGGGTTCCAGGACAAGCTGAACCAAGACGCAGTCATTTAGTGTGTCTAGAAATTTTACCTCTGCATCCCTTTTTGAGATGACATGTACCCAGTCAATATGAGGACAGTTGAAATCCCCCATTATTATTGGGTTTTCTGTCTTCACAGCCTCTCTAAACTCCGTCAACGTCACCATCACCTTCCTGGTCAGGTGATTAGTAGCATATTCCTACTGCTATACTCAGATTATTCAAACATGAAATTTCTATCCATAGAGTTTCTATGGTTCAGTTTAATTCATTTTAGATTTTTACTTTACTTGACTATGCTGTCTTTCACATATAGTGCCACTCCCCTACCAGCTCTGTCATTCATATATATTTTGTACCCTCGTATTATCGCAAATCCACTGATTTATCCTCATTACACCAAGTTTCCATTATGCTTATTATATCAATATCCTCATTTAAGGCCAGGCACTCTAGTTCACCCATCTTAGTATTTAGACAGCTAGCATTTAGGGAAGCCTTTTCTTCATATCTCCATTTGGCATCTGAATGTCGAGCCTTTCATCTGCTCTTTATAATGTATGTCAAATATCTCATTCTGAGCCACGGTGAAGTAATTCTTCCAGTCTCCTGATATCCCTGATGGGAAGAAAACAAAAGAATGGCTAGTTTATTCTCCCCTTCTGGGCTCCTGCCCCACTTCTGAGGTTGTGTTTCTGTTATCTTCTTTCCCAAAGATACTCCAAAAGGCCCTAGCATAGCACTGTGGTCCTAGTGCTGTTCAGACAGAATCTTAAGTCAGGTTTTTGGTGTTCTCTTTGCTTAGATGCTTAACAGGAACAAAGGAGAAAATGTAACAGATCAAAGGGCTGCAAGAGACTTTCAAGTTAAGCAAGTTAAGGTTAGAAGCAGTGGGAAACATGTATTTGAGGGGCCAGTCCTTTGAGGTTGATGGGGTTCACACAAACTTTACATTGTCCTCACTGCTGGGGACTGAGTGTGTTTCGGGAGCAGAGGGGTCCTACAGAACATCTCTTCACATCAGTCATGCATCTCAGGATGTATGATTAATGCACATACATTTTCCAAACTTCCGAGTGATCTTGGATGCTCAACTTGAAACACATTTTGCTCAATACCAACCTTCTAAAATTCAAAACCTTAAAAGGTGTCTCAGGCTGGTCACCCAAAAGCACCAGGAACTTTGGAAAACCTAGGCCAGTTTCTATTTTTCCTTCTCAAGAGAGAAGAGGATCTTTGTATCCAAACAATTGTTTTTAAGATGGATGCAAGAAACACCACCAGTAATTAGCACTGTTGAACTGTCAGTGGATATTCTATGCACTCCCAAATTGAGGATGCTGACATCTGTGATCTCTTCCTGCAGGCAACAGTCACATATTAGCTCAGGTCCAGGCATGGCAAATCACTAATGGTATTTGTATTGCACCTGAAGTCCCCCACCGGGGTAAGTACTGTACACAGACATAGTATGAGACAAACTGTGCCTGGAGGAGTTTATAGTGTAAACGAACAGGGCACTTCCTTCTGGATATCCCCGTTTTGCAGATGGCAAAAGTGAGGCACATGGAAATCAAGGCCCACTTCCTCAAAGATATTTAGGCTCCTAATAGCCATTGATTTCAGGGCCTCAGAGACTTGCCCAATGCCACATGGTGAGTTAATATTAGAGCAGAAAACAGAACCCACATTTCCTGAAGCCCCAGTTACTGCCAAAACCACAAGATCAATCATGCTCTCCAGAATGCTACACCAGGATCTGCATGCTAGAAACTAAACAGGAGAACCTTCCTTATGGTCATTTATCTGAGCTGGGCCTTCCAGATGCAGCTCCACCATTAACTGGGCTTGGATCACAGAGAAAAACACTGACTCTGGGAATTTCCCTTTCTGTGAAAGTGGAATCAGGAACTAGTAAGAATTGTAGAAAACAGTTCCTGCTGTTATCTTACGGCTTTTCCTGTAAACCTCTTACCTTTTCTCATGAATGGAGACACACTGTGGTCCATAGCCCAGGCTGGCATCATTTCATAGTTAGCAGTAGGATTCTTCTTCATCTCCTGGAAGGAGGTATGGTGGAGGATTTTATTCACCACTCCCTCCTTCAGGTCCTTTCCCAGAAACTGGAGCACCTTCTCTATTTCGCGCTTTGGGTCCTGCAGAGAGACAGGCAGACAGACTCTCAGGTGGTGAGACATGATGAAGGATAATATGTTACTGAGTAGAAGTTTTCCTAGCTGCTCTTGGATGTGTTGGTAGAATGTGACACATCTTTCTTGTATTCATTTGGGACCTAATCCAGAGACCAGTGGGTTGTGGAGTAGGCCTCTGATGAGCAAAGAGCAGCTCTTTTAATGAGTGATGCTTCATAATAACCAATGATTTCTAGAGCCCAGAAAAACTTTTGAAAAAAAGGATCAGCAAAGGCTTGCTATCCTGTACAACCAACTTTAAACAAAACACTCCATTTACCAAGTGGGCTGCTACATACAGTACTAAGGCCACACTAGCATTCTAGAAGCAGAGCGTATAAGTTCATAGAATCAGTGAAGAGAGGAGGGGCATGGAAAAAAAAAAAGTCAGGAGCCCATTGTAAATTATTAAAAGTAAATTGCTTTAATCTGAGATCTCACAGAAAGGGCATTAATTAAGCTTCTAAAGTTCTAGCACTGAGAGTCATATGAAATGGCCTCCCCTTTTACAGGCAGAGACGGAAGCAAGCCGAAACCTTTAAACAAAATTCTCACCAGCCCTAACTCTAACTTCATCCTAACTGCAGCTCAGCTATATAATCTCTTGGCTCCATCCCTTACTGGTTTTAGACAATCAGCCACTTCTACATACTTTTTTATTCTTTTGAGTGTGCGTGTTGTATTCCCCCCTCCCCCCCCCCTTTTAAAACACCTTTCCATCTTGTTTTCTGTAGCCAGGAGGAAAAAGGGGCCGCTCACCAACAAACCACCCACAATCCAAAACAACCAAAGTTAGAACAAACCAACCAAGTAATATTAATCGGTTCAATGAGAAGCCACAGTGTGGCCTTCCCTGAAATGCTGCAGTCCTAGCACCAGGGGGTGCTGTGGAAAGGTATAAATAGCACCCTTAGAAACCCCCTGCCTCATATGACCTTAAGTGCAGTCCAGTAGCCCATGGCTAGTATTGCAGCTGCTTCTGGTTCCAGTGAGAACTCAACCCAAATCCCTTGCCTTAAGGTAAGAATAGCTAAAGCTTCTCTACACACACACAAAAAATTACCAGCATAGCTATGCAGGTAAAACTCCCTGTATACACACTCCCATCCCAGGCTTTCCCCAATATAAGCCCCAAGTGTCTACTTTTGAGAGATAATTAAGCCAGCTCTGCAGTTTGCAGCCTGCAGTGCAGTGGTTGGTTGGTTGGTTGGTTTTCTTTCTTTCTTTCTTAAAGCCAACTCAAGGGCTTTAATACCCCTTAACCTCTGTGGAGGTTTGCTGAGTCACAACCAGCTTCACCTGCCAAATAGATTTCAGCTGCATTCACCCCTGCACAGAACATTATGGATGTAATGGTAGAACTGCCAGCAATCTCACTCAGTGTGTGTGTACACAGAGATCTTCCGGCAGCACATCAACTCATCTAGATATTTGCCTAGTTTTACAACAGGCTACATAAAAAGCACTAGCAAAGTCAGTACAACCGAAAATTTAATACAGACAAAAGGAGAAAGTAAGTAATTTTTCAGTAATGGTGCGTGGTGACACTTCTATATTTTTATGTCTCATTTTGCAAGCACATAGGTTTTGAAGTGAAACTTGTAGTATACAAGACAAATCCGACTCCTGAAAGTGAGTCCAGTAGTCTGGAAACCACTGATCTAGAGCTTCGTATTTAGATGTGTAAATAAGAGCTGGGTTTTTCTGGAAATCTAGTCGCTGTTGTGGGTGCACTTTTGAAACTCTTGCTTTAAGTGACTCTGATGCAGAATGGAATAGACTTAAAGCCCCCCTGACTCCCTTCCTGTACTTAGTCACCAAACTACCCTGTGTTCCCCCTCAACACTTCAGTGTGTAAAATCTGTGACCATGTGTGTTCGTTGTGATGCTGTCTGTCTGAATGCAAAGATGCGAGACATGAGAATATTTAAGGATGGCTCAAATATGAATTAAAGATCCTAATATGTCACTGACTCTGGCTAAGCCTGGTACCTCCTCCCTCTTTGTTAGTGCTCTGGGTGCACAAGAGAACAGGCTGCGGAACAAGAACCCTGTCGATTGATTTGCCTGGTGGTGGTGAGGGCCACCTGGTGGGAGCTCACTAAGAGGGGCAGGATGTGTGTTGGCAGGGGGCTTATTGTGTTACCTAGAAGATGAGAGGAGGGTCTTGGTCCCTCCATCCCCTCCTAGTTCTACGTTCTCTTGGGGTTGATAAGGGCACAAAAGGGAGTGTTTATGGACCAGACTAAAATCAGGCCTGGGGAAAAGCCGGAGTCGTTGCTTTCTAAACCAATGGGACATGAGCCATCTAGCAGTTTAGGGATTGTTTACCATATTATTATAAGAAGCTAAGGGGCAGGTTAAAAGGAATCATGGCTTGGATCAACTGAATCCACTGTCATACCTATGGGTGGCGCTGGAGCCATAGGCAGGAAGTTTGGGGCTGTGGACTCACTCCCTTAGTTCCGCACTGAACGTGGCTGGTTCCGGCATTGTTTTGTTAATATTCCAGATAGATGTCAATGTGCCTCAGAGCCAAATGCAAAGTATTGTCCCACTGGGTGTAGTAAAATAGGTGACTTCACAACCACCCCTCCACTCCTAACGATGCCAGTGTTGCAAATGGACATGCAGGGGAGGAACAATGAATTTCTGGACTGGCACTCAGGAGATGTGGGTTCAGCTCCCGGGTCTGTGACAGATTCCCTTTAGGCAAATCACTAAATCTGTCAGTATCTCAGTTCAACGGGAGTAACAGTGCTACCCTCCCATCAGGTGTGTTGTGAGGCTACACTCAATAATGATTGGGACATGCTCAGATAGGGCAGTGAGGGGAGCTCTACACATACATAGCTAGATGTTAAAATCACCCTCCTTTCTCAGCGAAAGGGGGCATCTGCTCATCGCTTCCCCTGCCTCACCTCTTTCATGTCCTCGTAGAACATGTACAGAATTCGATAGTCCTTTTTCTTCTCCCACCAGCCTTTGACATGATCGTACCAGGATCCATAAGCCACTTCATCCAGATTGAAATGAGCAACAAAGAAAAGGAGGAGAGAGACATCACAGCTAGCACTGAGTGTCACAGGGGACGTGAGCTGTTAGGTTATTATACCAGTCTCCCAGCAGGAGAATGGGAGCCTCATTGCTTGGGACGTTTAAAACCAGGCTGGACAGAAGAGTGGACTGTGTGCTCTGTGCACTAATCCTGCCCAGGGACAGGGGTGGATGGGATGAACTGCTAGTCCTTTTTCTTCAATAACCAGCTGGAATTTTTAAAGGCATCTAAGGGTACGTCTACACGGTGCTTAAAAATCCGGGGCACTGAATCTCAGAACCTGGATCAGCTGCCTCAGGTTCGTGGGGCTCAGGAAGCAGGGCTAAAAATAGCAGTGAATACATTCAGGCTCAGGCTCGAGCCCTGGCTCTGAGGCCCTCCCCATCATGGGGTCTCAGAGTCTGGGCCCAGCTAGGGTTGCCGGTTTTGGTTGGATATATTCCTGGGGGTTTTATCACATGACATAATCTTTAACTCAAGATTAATCTTTAATTCCTGGAGACTCCGGGACAATCCTGGAGAGGTGGCAAGCCTAGCTCCAGTACAAGCCCAAACATCTATACTGCAATTATGTAGACCCGCAACCCAGACCCTGTGAGCCTGAGTGAATTGAGCCGGGCCCTGAGACTCAGGGCTGGAGGTTTTTTATTGTAGTGTAGACGTACCCAGAGGCACCATCCAGTCGGCTGCTTTCTCCTCCCAGCCCCTGCACTCACGCTGAGTTGAACCTGTTTTTGTGGGGCAGGCAGAAGATGGGTACGTTGAGTCCCCAGTTCTGGTCAATGCCTCTGGACAGAGGGACAAGGTAGCTGAGAATGGTTTGGGGGTGGGAGGGATTAAAAAGGTAACTAACCAGATATGTTACATGCTTGTTCTATGTTGGCTGGCCAGGGGTTTTGTCTAGTTAGACTGAGCCATGTCGTTCTCTGTGTGTGCACGGTGCCTGCGTGGAGCTGTTGGGCCCCACTGCAATGCCAACATTGTTATTTTGGCCTCAACAAGGCTTTGCAAACTCCTCTTCTAAGTAGTGTGTAAACATTCTGGTGGGTTTGGAGTCTTGGCCCCAGACCAGAAACTGAAATGTTCGGGCTCTGCTCCTGAAGGGGGAGGATTGTGAGGGCACTGATTATAGTAACAATTATTTCTGTTACACTAGCCCTGTGAGATTCCTTCGTGTTAGGTACCATACACACATAGTGAGAGACAGCCCCTACCCCTGAGAGCTCACAATCTAAATAGATAAGACAAGGCAGGAGGGCAAATGGAGTCACAGAGCGGTGACTGGCCCAAGGTCACACAAGGAGGTGAAGTGACTGGCCTAAGGTCACCCAGCAAGTAAGTGGCAGAGCTGGGACTAGAACCCAGGTCATTTCAGTTTTAGTCCTGTGCCCTATCCACTGAACCATGTTGCCATGGTCTAATGTTCACAAACTGCCCTAAGGAACTCAGCGTCCTGTCAGGCTCTGAGGAGCCAGGAGAAGTCATTGACTCTGGGCCCTTTATAGCCCAACTGAATAACATATTCCTGGATTCCTGTCCAGGTGGTGAAGGGAGAATTGCTTTTCTGTTGTTTACGATCTTATGCCACACCTGTTACTGTGGTGTCTGAGAGGTTACTCCTACCTGTCCCAGCCATAAACTTCCCCAGGAACTCATCCCAGGTGCCGGGGTCTGGATGCAGCTTTGCCATCTGGTAGAAATGGTAGTAAGAGACAGCCACATCCTTGGCATTTCGGGCAAGGTAGATCATCTGCAGGACAGAAAAGGGAATGCAGTGCAGTCTGAATTAGCAAGGACTTTGACCTGACCCCCTGCATAGGTCTGGAAGAGATTTCCCCTGCTCCAGTACAAACACCATCACTGCACAACTGGCATATGAATTATGGGGAGGTTCTGAGGTGTTGGGCCCTGGATGCTGCTGGAACCAGGAGGCAGGCCTAGGTGGGCTGACAGATGACAATTCCTGCATCACCATGTCTCTCTGGAGCTGGTTACCTTGCAGTCCTGCTCCCAGAAGGAGACGGGGAGGAGCTGAACTGGGAGGTGGGTCTTCACTAGCCGAGGCGATGGCACCACAGCCAGCTGCTCTGTGCCTGGAAAACACACAGGGGGTTAAAGGTATTGTCTGGAGCATCTGGCTCATCCTGAATGAACAGCTTGTGCTCACTGGAGAATGAGTCAACACTTCCTGCCTCTTCCTTTCATGATGCCTAGAAAGAGGGAGTGTGGCTAAATGCCCTCCCCATCCTAACTCTCCTGTGGCTGGCAGCCTTCTCATACATAACCGCTGCACCTGAATCTTTGGTCAGCTCCACTGATTTGTTCATTGCAGCCACCAGTCCAAATTTACCTTCTCTCTTTAAACCCGCCCATGGAACCACTTCAGCTTGTCTCTTGGACCCTGCCTGTTCCTCTGCTGCCCTCCCCTGTCCCTCTGCCCATTTAGCTCTGGTTTCCTCTGTGATGCACCCAACAATCCTGTAACTGGTGGTGCAGATTCACCCTCTTGGCAACTGCTGCTGGCTAGAATGACTTTCCTGTATCTCTCCGCCTCATTCAAGAGGGCCTCTCTCATTTCAGATCTCATCCTGGCCAACTACTCTTTAGTTAAGCACTGGAACAGGTCACCAAGGGAGGTTGTCGAATCCCCACCTTTGGAGGTTTTAAGAACGGGTTAGACAAAGACCTATCAAGCATGATTTAGGTACACTTAGTCCTGCCTCTGCACAGGGAGGTGGACTAGAAGGCCTCTCAAAGTGCCTTCCAGCCCAACATTTCTATGATTAGTAGCAGCAAAAGGAAAAATAAATTATGATTATTTATATAGCACTGCCAGCGCTTTACAGACATGACGGGGTCTCTGAGCCTAAGAGTTTACAGTCTATCTAAACACGGGTAGAGACTTGGGCTAGGATGGGAACAAAAGCAGCGTAATTGTCCCTTACTCCATTTAAACGTTTCACATGAGAATCACAGTGAGAGAGCTGCTTTCTTCTGACACGGAACAAGGAATCCACCAGAATAAGCTAAACCTAAGTCTGTGTCCCTAATGCTGCTCTGTTTCACTCGAGAGTTTCTGGCTTCCGGCTACAGATTCAAAGAAGCAGAACACACATCACACACCAGTGCTACAACATTTTTCTACTGACTTTGTTTTTCTGTGGTGAGGAGCAGGATTAATAAGCAGGAAACATATGAGTTTTAAGGCAGGCTTTGGGGGAGAAATGGGATAATGTGATGCTGGCCGGGTCAGGGAAGGTGTTCCTGGCTCTATAACTGCATGTTCAACCCTGTAAAGCATGTTGGTGTACAGTTTGTACAAAGACAATATAAAACCAGCTGCGTTGTTGTAGAGGTTGAATTACATACAGTATTAGAATCAGTCCAGAGACAGCATTCCTGCTTCTCCTCCTTCCATGGCTCCTGTGGGAGGGGACCAGGGCCGTCCTTAGCCATAGGCAGAACAGGCAGCCGCCTAGGGCACCACTAGGTCTGGGGGCACCGCTCTGCCGGGAGCCCGGACAGATGGGAAGCAGTGGAGCATGTAAGAGCAGGGCTGCTGGGTCCTAGAGAGCCGAACGCAGCACAGTCTGAGGGAGGGGAGTGGCTGCTGGGGTCTCTGGGCAGGGGTGGGGGAAGGAACTCACCTGTGATTGTGACTCTTTCCCCTGGCGTGAGGTGAGGCAGGCTCGGCGGCTCTGGCAGTATCCTTTGTTGTCCCCCATAACATCCATTCTTCTCCCCCCTACTCCACGGAGCACCCCATCTTTCTCCCTCCCCCCACGGAGCACCCCCTCTCCCCGCTCCCTGCCTGCCTACGGAGGAATGAAAGTGAAAGTAACTCGCTTCCTTGGCAGGCAGCCAGGATTGGAATGGTCGCACAGGACTGGCCTGGGGATAGCCAGATAGCATGTGCAAAAAATCAGGACAGGGGGTTGAGATAGGGTGAGCAGATGTCCCACTTTTATAAGGACAGTCTCAATTTTGGGGTCTTTTTCTTATATAGGATCCTGGTGCCTATACAAGACAAAGCCTCAAATATGAAGACTGGCACTATAAAATCAGGACATCTGGATCTGGTCACCCTAGCTGGGGAGCATGTCCGGGCGGAGCTGCACACGGCAGGATGAGCTGCTGTTGCTCCATGGGTGCCTCATCCCTGAGATCAGATGCTGTGCTCAATTCACCATGGTCTGTTGGGCTGACGGTGGTGCCCATTGGCGTGTGATCGGACCTGAGAGTTTGCTGCTGCTGTTGCCACACTCTGCACCCCAAGAGGTGGATTTTGGGGTCCTGCAGTTTTCCACCTATCTCCTCCTCTACCGCAGCTGTTGACAGCAGGCTAGGGGTGAGCCAAGCATGAAAGCATACTGTGTTGCATTTAGATTGTCATTTAACAAATTGTTTGCCCAAAAATGCTTGCTAACAATCCTGAATTCAATTCATTAAAAAAAATTAATACCTTAGCCAAAAACAGAAATTAGTCGTTGAAATTATTTATGTCAAGTTTGGTATGGGAAGGGAGTGGGCCAGTTTTCAGAGAAACAAAAAATGTTGACTGACTCCTATAGCCCTGTTACTGCCTAAATCAGGGTCGGCAACCTTTCAGAAAGTAGTGTGCCACGTCTTCATTTATTCACTCTAATGTAAGGTTCACGTGCCAGTAATACATTGCAACGTTTTTAGAAGGTCTGTTTCTATAAGTCTATAATATAGAACTAAACTATTGTTGTATGTCAAGTAAATAAGGTTTTTAAAAGGTTTAAGAAGCTTCATTTAAAATTAAATTAAAATGCAGAGCCCCCCGGACCGGTGGCCAGGATCTGGGCAGTGTTAGTGCCACTGAAAATCAGCTCGCATGCCACCTTCGGCACACGTGCCATAGGTTGCCTACCTCTGTGCTAAATAGAGCCCTCCAACAACTGTAATATGCTCATCTCCTTACTAGCATATAGAGCAGTGGTTCCCAAACTTTAACAGCCCGCTAACTCCTTTCACTAAATTGTGAAATGTCATGAACCCCCTCCTAAAAATTAATGTTTTCAGGGATTTAAGTTTAAATTTCCTCACTGTGATGGATGCCCTAACTGCCCGCCCCGCTCTTCCTAGGGCTCAGGCTGGGGTTCAGGCTGCCGACTCCCCCACTGACAGAGGCAGGGCTCAGGCTGCCAGTCCCAACTGCCCAGCCCCACTCTTCTTGTTACTCGGGCTGCCAGCCCCGCACAGAGCACTGGGGTTCAGGCTGCTGGCTCCCTTGCTGACCGCTGGGACTCGGGCTGCCGGCACCACTCTCCCTGGGGCTTGGGCTACCAGCCCTGTGCGGAGCGCTGGGGTTTGGGCTGCCGGCTCCCTCGTTGACTGCTGGAACTCGGGCTGCCAGCCCAAACTGCCCCGCCCCGCTCTCCCTGGAGCTCGGGGTGTCTGCCCTGCCACCGGGTCCCACCTGCTGTCTCCAATGCCCAGGGTCCTCTGGCCACCATGAGTGAAATTTTTCTGGTGAACCCCCAGTAACGTTCCGCAAACCTGCAGGGGTTCGCGAACCTCAGTTTGGGAATGACTGGTATAGAGCAGGGGTCGGGAACCTGTGGCACACGTGCCAAAGGTGGCATGCCAGCTGATTTTTGATGCTCTGGGGTTCTGGCTGCTGTCCCATTGCCAGCTGGGGTCCTGGCCACTGGCCCCACTCAGCACCCGCTGCTGGCCTGGGGACCCCCAAGGAACCCCAGGCTGGCAGCGGGCTAAGCAGGCCGGCGGCTGAGACCCCGGCTGAGCCACTCAACCCACTGTCGGCCTGGGGTTCCATTCACTCAGCTGGCAGCAGGCTGAGCGGGACTAAATTCAATGAAATAGGAAAATAAGAAGAACCAATGACAAAGTGCAAGAACCTAGAGAGCACGGCGATTGTTTTGATTTAAATGGACTTGAACTGTACTAAGAATTGAGCACACTGTCATCAATGTTGCCACATGCAAAATCAATGATGGACATTGTACAGTTTACTCATACCAGCAAATTTGTTGATATATATCCTAATGTGGACATGGCCACTTGTATTCTACTGACAATTTCTGTAACAGTAGCATGAGGAGAACGGAGTTTCTCAAAACTAAAGCTCATTAAAAACTATCTCCGCTCTACACGGAGTCAGGAATGCTTGACTGGTCTTGCTAGTCTTGCAATCGAACAAGACATCACTTTGTCTTTGTCATACGATGACATTATTACTGATTTTGCAGCCAAAAAAGCCAGAATGATTGCTTTTAATTAAAACCAAATCCTTGTTTCAATACCTCTTCATAGAAATTTCCAATAAAATGTTGACAAATTTAAAAAATTATATTATTTGCATCATTCTGTCAAATCAGAATTTTTTCTGTAGTGCTATTTCTTTAGTGGTAGTCCATCAGCATTACAGTGGCTTAACTCTATTATACTGGTTTTAATAACATGCATGTGGCAAGTTTTCCAATAGTGTCAGCTTATGTTTGTGTTGCTCAGAGCAAGTCAGGCATAGGGGCACCAGTTTAATAATCTTTCCTAGGGCACCATAAATCCTAAGGATGGCCCTGGAGGGGACTCTTGCATTAGTCTGCTCTCCTATACAACACTTACCACTTTGGAATCCACGGCAGCTCATTTCCATGAAAGGGACTCGATTGAAAATTGCATCCCGTTTACATTTCCCCTCGTCCCCGTCATTGTAAATCATGTCCACGATTTCACTAATCCAGGTTGTGCCTGAAACGTAGATTGAAAGGCAGCATTTCAGAGATAAGCGTATTCTGTCTCCTGCTATTTACATACGCTCTTATTTTTACTTGCCTGATTTTGGGTAGGTGGAAATGAGAAGGTCGTCTGGCCTGGCCTGGAATGATTCCACCTGGGCCCACTTCTCCACAAAAGGCCGGTAGAGAGGAATTCCATGGATAACATCTAATTCCTGCCTTGACAATTGTTCCATGTTGAGAGGGCTGAGTTAAGGTGAGGAAAAAAGGGGTTAGGCTCTCATTATTTGCATGATAACTGTATGGAAGACATTCCTGCACATCCTGGGAACTAACATTGGTTTCCAAGAGGTGGGGGTGGTAGAATTCCATTTGTATTGATTTCTATATTCTCTCTTCCATGAATCAATATACTTTGCAACTTCTAAACAAAACAAACAAACAAACAAAACCCAGAAAACTTTAAGAGTTACGACTGGAAGCGTTCCACTGGAGCCTAGCGTCGCCTTTTATTTTATTTAAATTTTGTAACGTGGTATTACACCACCGTGGATTCAGCTCTGGCGGCTACAGTTTCAAGCTTAACAGTGAAAGTCACCTATGCTACTTGCTTTAGATTTAGAGTCTCTAGGGCAGTGGTGGGCAACCTGCGGCCCATGGACTGCATGGGGCCTGTCAGGGTAATCCACTGGTGGGCTGTGAGACAGTGTTTACATTGACCATCCACAGGTACAACCACCCGCAGCTCCCAGTGGCCACGGTTTGCAATTCCCAGCCAGTGGGAGCTGTGGGAAGTGGCGCAGGCTGCAGGGATGTGCTGGCCAATGCTTCTCACAGCTCCCATTGGCGGGGAACGGTGAACCGATAGTCAATGGAAACGCTGTCTCATGGCCTGCCAGCTGGTTACCCTGACAGGCTGCATGTGGCCCGTGGGCCACAGGTTGCCCACCACTGCTCTAGGGACACACAAAGACCAAGGGTAGTGACCACACAGACATTCACAAGCATCAGGTCTGGTCTATTTTACAAGTTTTATTAAAGTTACAATTACAGTGATGATTACCCAAGCATGTAGAAATTCTATACAGACCTAGGCACAAGTTACAAATATAGTTCTACTCACATCCTTCACAATACTGTTAGGGTCTGATGGGTCTCTCACAGATTGATCATCATCAGAGGGATGGTTCCTGCTGGAGTTTCCCATAGGGAGCTCAATTTTCCTAACCTAGGCACCCTCTTTTATAATGTGATTCTGACTATGCGCCATTAGCATTTCTGCACATAGTATACTCTGCGGTTAGGGCATGTGTTAGAAAAATGTGATTACCGGGTATCTTTGCAATATCACCCATTGGTATATCTTTTCCAGTAATCTTAGGGCATCGGGTTATTCTTTGGTCACTTCCTTATATCAGTGTTCCTTAACTCTATGGCTTATGTATGGCTAAGATAAAATTTTACAGGCCTCTGCCCAGAGGCCTTGCTTTTGAACCCTACTTACTTAGATACCTAATACATGAGAATTCCTTCTACATATTCATCAGTCTTAAACTTCCATAATCCTACAATTTAACTCTATTTAGCATACAATGATTATGTATAACATAACATGTTAGTTAATTATAACATCACACAATAAATGAACAATAAACTAAAATAATTTTCTACACAAGCTAATGCCCCAGAGCAATATTACTTGTGCTTTGCAAAAATCTAGACTCTTTAAAACAACAGGCACGTTCATGTTGCTGGAAAGGAACAGCTTGATTCCTTGCTGCTATGTAATATTTCCTCATTCATTATCACCCCATGCAACTTGCAGCTTTCATCCAGTGTTAACTGCCTCCTGGGTTTGTTCCATAATGGAACTCTGCTGTTTGATATAGTCCTGATTTTATATACTGTTTCTTAAACAGGCAGGATGGTCCAGCAGTTAGGGTTCTGGCTGAGACTTGGGAGACCTGGGTTTAATTCTCTGCCACACACTTCTTGTGTGATCTCAGGCAACTCACTTAGTCTCTGTCGTGCCTCAGTTCCCTATCTGTAAAATTAGGATAATAGTGCTGTCCTACCTCACGAGGTGCTTAGATCCTATGGTAATGAGGTCCATATAAGTACTTAACTAGAAAATGTGAGTATGGTTTTGTAAGGATTATGGTTTTAGGGTATATTAGATTATGAGGAAATGTATAGAATTCTGACAGTGTGGTGTCTGAGTGGATCAGAAGAATATTTATAATGCATAGAATTTGAGTGATCTGATTTTTATGAAATGTTAATGATACAGTATTGTAGGGGTGGGTAGGCATAGGCACATTTTTCTTGTGATGCAAATAGCATGCATTTTAAGTGGTCAATGCAAAATGCTTGGATTATAATATGTTGAAATGAATCATTGGAATAGGAGATGGGCTGTTAGAAACGGAATCCTCACAACATCATCTTTTTGTCCTAAGTAAAACTTTCAGGAGCATCATGCAGCTAAAACCCAGTTTAAAAATGTTACACTTATGAAATTAATGTTACCAGTGTGTGTTACCACCCAATCTTCGTTACTACAAAACCAGGTATTCATGTCAATCAGCTTTCGCCATAGCACAAGGAAAAAGAGAGTTAATAGACACACATAAGCTTGTTAGAAATAAGACTGAACTTCAGATCCCAAAGTTGCAATGTATGCAAATTATAAAGTGTATAAATATATGAACCGATTCTCTTTCTGTTGACCCTGATGTAAATCAATAGGGCAAATGTTGTAACCATCCTAATTACTTTCTCCTTACTGTTAGTCAGTAAAATCTATGGGGCAGATCCTGGGCTGGTGTAAATCAGTGTAACTCCATTGAAGTCAGTGGGTTAGATTCTCAGTGGAGCTATGCTAATGGACACCAGTTGAGGATTTGACTCAGTCTCCTTGATTTAATTGGACCACAACATTAGCAATTTTATGGAACCCCAGTCAAGCAAAAGCCATCTGGAATGGACAAGATTAAACACATCAAATATATTTTCAGCCTGTGGGAGGCTTTAATTACGGAAAGGCAAAATGACGCTATGGCAGCATAAACCCTGATAAGATACTCTTGAGCGTCTCTCTCAGTAGAATGTTGCTTGATTAAAAAATAAAATTTAAACTTTTGTTATCACCAATAAAGTCTTCATTTAATCCTGGGCACCTTGGATGTTCTGAGATTCCAGACGAGCAAGGAGAGGCTGAAATGTTGTATTTTTCATACCATTCTTAAAGGCGTAATCTGAGCAGAGGACCTTCCTCTAAATCCCAAAACTTTCAACAGAAACAACAAAAAATGCCTTCTGTAGGGATCATTCCCCAGGCTTTCCCTTCCACACTGCTCCTGAAATGGTGTGTGGGAAGACCCAGTATTTTTCTCAGAATAACAAATTGTATGACATTTCTACCTTTTAGGCTCCATATCTCTGCTCCATCTAAAATCTGAGATTGAATTTTAGACAGGAAGACTTTAAGGGCCAATCCAAAATCCACTAACTTGATGGGATTCTTTCCATTTCACCGGGCTTTGAATCAGGCCATAATGGCATGATGAACCGGATTGCCCCTTGAAGTTGTAGCAAATTTAAAGCGTCCCTGTGTTGCTATCATAGTGTTACGTTTCAGCTGGGAAAAACAATGATTCCATTTCCCCGGGAGGTGAATTGTCAAGCCTGAATACATAAAACCTGTCTAATAACACAATGCTACAAATGAGCTAGCTTCTTTTTGTCTCTGTCCATCTTTCACTCCATTTTTATGGTAGTAATGCACATACCAAGGAAGTGTTGCAGATCCCAGAGAGCGCAAATTGTGGAGTTTTAAATCCCTAAAAAGTAGACGTATACAATATGTTAGAAGTAGATCTTACCTAGCTCTCCATCTAGGGGATATCTCTTGCTTTCAACCTAGCTTCACCTCTCTCCCACATAAACCCAAGTCATTACCGTTTTATTATTGTTAATTATCAAGATAAGAAATGCTGAATGGTGCAACCTCAGTTAGTAGAGGAGAAAACCGCTCTGACCTCGAAGGAAGTAACCCAGAGAAATCTCAGGCCTCCTCCTTGACTGTTTTCCTTGCATTGTTCATTTTTGACCTTTGTGCATTTTTAACCTTTGACCAGGCATTCAAAAATCATGAGTCAGGACCCCAGAATAATCAGACTGGCTTAAAAATCATGTTTTAAGAAAATTGGAATCTTTCTATTTGCCTTCTGGGTTTGTTTGTTTTTTTGTTTGTTTGTTTTTGGTGTTTTGTTTTTTTTTTAACATTTTGGGTCCACTCAGAAAATGCTTTCAAGCTTTTCCCTACAATCATGAAGGCTAGAAACATTTTTTTTTTTTTAATGAAAACTGAAAAGTACATAACTCCTGGAAATATCAAAAATCACACAATTCATGATAAAACTACAAGAGTTAACACTGTTGTCCCAAACAGATGTAAAAGGGTGTTTCCCCAATGCAAATGCAATTTCCACCTGCAAAAAGAGAGGCCAGGCCACACACTGTGCATTGTAACATCAAAACTAGCGTGGTATTCAGTAACAGCTGCCGGTACGGCCAAGAGCAGATTCTCGGACTGGGAGCTTCCCCGCATGGGGAGAGGTGACACACACACACTCCCATACATCTCTCTCTCTCACAGGGAGGATGACTGACTGACCCAACCCTCCCTGCCCGGTGCTCTCTGTCCTCCATGACTGGCTGGACCCCCAGGATGGACCGACCTCTCCTAGTATCTGGTGATGTGTCTTCCCAAGGCAGCAGGTGGGGAGGGGGCATGCAAAGTCATATGACCCCTCCCCACCAGATTTCTGCCGGGGTTCATACCAGAATGTGGCCAGCAGCAGCCTTTCAGCACTGTGTGGGAGGGAAGGTAGGGGAGCTGCTTCCAGCCGCGGGGGAGGGATGACCTGGCCCATGTCTTTGGAGAGGTCATCTCTTCCCTCGCCCTCTGTTTCCCTGTGGCTGGAAGCAGCTTGTCCCTTCCTGCCCTCACAGTGTCGAAAGGCAGCCAACACCCCCAAGCTGCTGCTGGTCACCAACATAACCCAACTGCCTCTTGTCTCCAGCATGGGCAGGAAGGGGCTAAGCCGTAAGGATGCTTTGTGCATCAGGGCCCAGGGAACCTGACTGCAGGGGCTTCAGGGAACCTGGCCAGAGAGGTGATGCAGCAGGGGAGGGTACCCAGGGGACGGAGCAGCCCCATGCTCCCTGGAGGCAAGACCCAAAGCATTGGGGGGTGGGGCAGGGGGGCTGAAAGGGGTGCTAAGCTAAGTCCCTGCTCGGGGGGCCTGCTGTGGAGCCTCCCGGTTTGGGGTGTGAACAGGCTGGAAATTGCTTCCCCCTGACACTCCAGAGCTGAGCTGAGGGGTGGAGAAGCCACATGCAGGGCCCGGCTCCTCCTGGCCAGAAGTTCTTGGACTTTCCTGGGGAAGTGGGGGAAGGAAGGAGCTGCCGGCCAGGCTGTTGGTCAGCTGAGTATTCCAACCAGGGGCTGATTCTCCACACACCCTGGGGAGCAGGATGTGCTCCACCAGGGGGGATGTGGAGGAGCAGTGGAGTGTGTGTGTGAAGGGGCAAAGCAGGGAGAGGACAGCGAAAGGGGGAGCACGGAAAGGTGGGCAGCAGAGGCAACATGTAACTGGACACTGGCTGGTGCCTGCCCACACTCACCAGCCACTGCAGCACGCAGCCCGTGCTGGCTGGGAACGGGGACGGGGCCCTGCTGGCCGAGAGCCAGCACGCAGCAGGGGCTGTGCTGATGGACCAGCCCCGTGCGCTGCAGTTTTGCCCCACCACCCATCCTGCACACCTATCCCCATCATCAGCCACTGGACCCCCCCACTCACCGCTGGTGGGCGGGTGGGTGGCTGGCGAGCAGGAATCTGGCCTGCAGCAGGACCCACAAGTATTGATGTGGGGGAGACAGCAAGTATTCGACAATTTGCCCATATTTAAGAAAAAGTCTGGACACCTGCAGGAGGGCTTAAATATGGGACTGTCCCTTTAAAAACAGGACATCTGGTCACCCTAAGCCTGAGTAACAGCTGAGCCTGTGTGCAGCTGAGCAGATCACAATTTTCAAGGGCTTGCGCAGTGCGCACAAAATGGACCAGACTCACTCCCTTTTCTCCCCAGGTTCCTTGGATGATCAAGGCCATTTTTCAGACAAGCAAAAGTAAGCAATCTGAATGAAAATGCAAATATATCCCACCCTCTCTGGCCCTGTGCAGTATAATACCTGAGTATCAGGGAGCTTCCACAGGTTTTACTTCAAGGGAAGGTTTTACTTAGAGTTGATCCTTCTCCTGCCAGAGCTCTGAGTGTCTTCAGTCCCACATCTCTGTTTTTCCCCCTTTTAGGCCTCAACAAGTTAACAAACTATTTATTAACTTTTCACTTCCTGGTTCCACTCTGGACTATGTTTAAAGGGCTAATGACTAAATAAAACAAGCTGATCACGACATGTTCCCACTTGTCCTTGGCTCTCAGCTCCCATGTAGTACCTGTAGAGTCTGTGTGTCAGGGTCTGGCGTGGCATTGTGCAGCAGATGTATCTCTTTCACTCAGTCTTGTCCAGGATGTTTTCTCGTGTCCTTTGTGTTGCAATCCTGGCCCAGCAGGCAACGAGAGGGAGAGAATTTGAGTGAGGGAGACAGCAGTGGGGCCTAAAGAGGGTGGTGTTTCTAAAAGATCAGCTGTAGTTCAACCAGAAGTTGCAGCCCTATGCAGGAGTGACTGGATAGAATTCTACAGGAGGGTCAGACTAGATGAACGTAATATAGTCCCTTCTGGCTTTAAAATCTATGACTCTGTAGCTGTGGGATGGAGGAGGGTGACTGCTGGCAGGATACTCGCAGACACCCATCAGTGACTCATGTAAACTCCACACACCCAGGTGGCCATGAAATGGCATGAATCTCCCCAGTGATTAAACACATCCTTTGAGGGAATGAGTGCATCTCTCATGAGCTCCCATAGTCTCTGTCCCCCACCATACAGAGTGAGGGGACCGGACAGCTCCTCCCAGCTCCTCCCAGGGAGGTGAAGAGACTGAATGGATTGTGTTTAATACACGTGTGGTACGGCTGAAGCTTCTCCTCCACTCCTCTTGGCCCTGAGGCTAGGTTCCAATGGCTTGTGCCAGCCCTTTCCCCTGGGGTGAATTGCACCCAGACACAGGGTCTCACTACCTGGCACGAGTGCCTCCTGCACCTCTGCCCTCTGTTAGGCCTGAATAAAGATATAGCAGACAAAACCAGGTATGCCAGCCTGACCAAAGTCAGGCTAACAGAGGTTTTTGGGTAATCCCTGAGTGGAAAAACACTGAGGGTATGGCTACACTTGAAACTTCAAAGCGCTGCTGCGGCAACACTGCCGTGGCAGCGCTTTGAAGTGCGAGTGTGGTCGCAGTGCCAGCGCTGGGAGAGAGCTCTCCCAGCGCTGCACGTACTCCACATCCTCTACTGGTGTAGCTTGCAGCGCTGGGAGCCACGCTTCCAGCACTGCGGCACTGTTTACACTGAGGCTTTACAGTTCTGTATCTTGCAGCGCTCGGGGGGTGTTTTTTTCACACCCCTGAGCACGAAAATTGCAGCGCTGTAAAGCGCCAGTGTAGCCATGGCCTGAGAAGCAGCATGTCTCACAAGCGCTGGGAAGAAGTGAGATAAGGGAGAGGCTGCATTCCTGGCATAGTACCAGATGTGCTGTGTTAGGAGCAGATCCTTCGAAGAACTGATAAGAACCCTAGCTTCCCAGCCTCCTTGTTTTCACTCCCTGGTTTTGTTCTTTGTTTGTTTTTAACTCCCCTACATTTCTAACTTTAGGCATGCATGTATACTAAAGGCTTGGCTACACTTGCAAGTTGCAGCGCTGGCGAGGGGGTTACAGCGCTGCAACTTAGCAGGTGTCTACACTTAAAAGCTCAGCCAGCGCTGCAACTCCCTGTTTGCAGCGCTGGCTGTACACCTGGGTCTGCTTCCGGTGTAGCGAGACCAGCGCTGGTGATGCAGCGCTGGTCATCAGGCATGCAGCAACAACACTAGGTGGTACATGATGTACTGCAATTAAAACAGATCAT
>NC_133773.1:4166609-4180570 GCF_003597395.2 Chelonoidis abingdonii | reverse complement strand
GAGTGCGCAAGCGATGACCAGAGGAGCTGAAAAGGAATGCTGGAAAGTAACTAATACCTGGAGGCCAATAAAACGTGGTGAGTGTCCACACCTGCAGGGCCGTCCTTAGCCATAGGCAGAACAGGCAGCCGCCTAGGGCACCACTAGGTCTGGGGGCACCGCTCTGCCGGGAGCCCGGACAGATGGGAAGCAGTGGAGCATGTAAGAGCAGGGCTGCTGGGTCCTAGAGAGCCGAACGCAGCACAGTCTGAGGGAGGGGAGTGGCTGCTGGGGTCTCTGGGCAGGGGTGGGGGAAGGAACTCACCTGTGATTGTGACTCTTTCCCCTGGCGTGAGGTGAGGCAGGCTCGGCGGCTCTGGCAGTATCCTTTGTTGTCCCCCATAACATCCATTCTTCTCCCCCCTACTCCACGGAGCACCCCATCTTTCTCCCTCCCCCCACGGAGCACCCCCTCTCCCCGCTCCCTGCCTGCCTACGGAGGAATGAAAGTGAAAGTAACTCGCTTCCTTGGCAGGCAGCCAGGATTGGAATGGTCGCACAGGACTGGCCTGGGGATAGCCAGATAGCATGTGCAAAAAATCAGGACAGGGGGTTGAGATAGGGTGAGCAGATGTCCCACTTTTATAAGGACAGTCTCAATTTTGGGGTCTTTTTCTTATATAGGATCCTGGTGCCTATACAAGACAAAGCCTCAAATATGAAGACTGGCACTATAAAATCAGGACATCTGGATCTGGTCACCCTAGCTGGGGAGCATGTCCGGGCGGAGCTGCACACGGCAGGATGAGCTGCTGTTGCTCCATGGGTGCCTCATCCCTGAGATCAGATGCTGTGCTCAATTCACCATGGTCTGTTGGGCTGACGGTGGTGCCCATTGGCGTGTGATCGGACCTGAGAGTTTGCTGCTGCTGTTGCCACTCTGCACCCCAAGAGGTGGATTTTGGGGTCCTGCAGTTTTCCACCTATCTCCTCCTCTACCGCAGCTGTTGGATCAGCAGGCTAGGGGGTGAGCCAAGCATGAAAGCAGTACTGTGTTGCCATTTAGACCGTCATTTAACAAATTTGTTTGCCAAAAATGCTTGCTAACAATCCTGAATTCAATTTCATTTAAATAAAAATTAATATCTTAGCCAAAAATCAGAAAATTAAGTCGTTGACAATTATTTATGTCAAGTTTGGTATGGGGAAGGGAGTGGGCCAGTTTTCAGAGAATGTTGACTGACTTTCCTATAGCCCTGTTACTGCTAAAACAGGGGTCGGCAGCCTTTCAGAAATGGTGTGCCACGTCTTCATTTATTCACTCTAATGTAAGGTTCACATGCCAGTAATACATTGCAAAGTCTGTTTCTATAAGTCTATAGTATAGAACTAAACTATTGTTGTATGTCAAGTAAATAAACATTTTAAAAACCTTAAGAAGCTTCATTTAAAATTAAATTAAAATGCAGAGCCCCCTGGACCGGTGGCCAGGATCTGGGCAGTGTTAGTGCCACTGAAAATCAGCTCTCGTGCCACCTTCGGAACACGTGCCATAGGTTGCCTACCCCTGTGCTAAATAGAGCCCTCCAACAACTGTAATATGCTCATCTCCTTACTAGCATATAGAGCAGTGGTTCCCAAACTTTAACAGCCGTGACTCCTTTCACAAATTGTGAAATGTTCATGAACCCCTCCTAAAATGAATATTTTCCAGGGATTTAAGTTTAAATTTCCTCACCTGTGATAGGATGCCCCAACTGCCCACGCCCGCTCATTCCTGGTGGTACAGGCTGCTGGTTCCGCCCACTGATGGGGCAGGGCTCAGGCTGCCAGCCCAACTGCCCAGCCCACTCTTCTTGTTACTTTGGGCTGCAGCCGTGCATAGAGCATGGGTCAGCTGCTGGCTCCCTTGCTGAGCGCTGGAACTCGGGCTGCCGACCACTCTCCCTCCGGGGCTTGGCTACCAGCCCTGTGCGGAGCGCTGGGTTTGGGCTGCCGGCTCCCTCGTTGACTCGCTGGAACTCGGCTCGCAGCCCAAAACTGCCCCGCCCCGCTCTCCTGGGCTCGGGTATCTGCCTAGCCACGGGCCACCTGCTGTCTCCAATGCCGGGGTCTCTGGCCACCATTAGTGAAATTTTTCTGTGAACCGCAGTAACGTTCTGCAACCTGCAGGTGGTTCGCGAACCTCAGTTTTGGGAAATGACTGGTATACAGAGCAGGGTCAGCGAACGCTATGGCCAACAACGTGGCCAAGGTGGCATCCAGCTGATTTTTGATCTCCTGGGGGCTCTGGCTGTGCCCTATTGCCAGCCGGATCCTGGCCAACTGGCCCCACTCAGCACCCCTGCTGCTGGGGATCCCAAGGAACCCCAGGCTGGCAGCAGGCTAAGCAGGCCGGCAGCTGAGACCCGGGCTGAGCCACTCAAACCCACTGGTCGGACGTAGGGGTTCCATTCACTCAGCTGCAGAGAGGCTGAGCAGGACTAAATTCATGAATAGGAAAATAAGAGCAACAATTGACAAAGTGCAAGAACCGTAGAGAGCACGCGATTGTTTTGATTTAAATGGACTGAATCTGTACTGGAAGAATTGAGACACTGTCATACACATGTTGCAACAGTGCAAATCAATGATGGACATTGGTACAGTTTACTCCATACCAGCAAACTTGTTGAGATGTATATATATATATATCCTAATGTGGACATGGCCACTTGTATTCTACTGACAATTTCTGTAACAGTAGCATGAGGAGAACGGAGTTTCTCAAAACTAAAGCTCATTAAAAACTATCTCCGCTCTACACGGAGTCAGGAATGCTTGACTGGTCTTGCTAGTCTTGCAGTCGAACAAGACATCACTTTGTCTTTGTCATACGATGACATTATTACTGATTTTGCAGCCAAAAAAACCAGAATGATTGCTTTTAATTAAAACCAAATCCTTGTTTCAATACCTCTTCATAGAAATTTCCAATAAAATGTTGACAAATTTTAAAAATTATATTATTTGCATCATTCTGTCAAATCAGAATTTTTTCTTTAGTGCTAGTCCATCAGCATCACAGTGGCTTAACTCCATTATACTGGTTTTAATAACATGCATATGGCAAGTTTTCCAATAGTGTAAGCTTATGTTTGTGTTGCTCAGAGCAAGTCAGGCACAGGGGCACCAGTTTAATAATCTTTCCTAGGGCACCGTAAATCCTAAGGACGGCCCTGGCTGCATGCTTAGTAGAGCTCCAGATGGTGGGAAGAACCAGGAGTGCTTGTGGCACCTTAGACACTAACAAATGTATTTGGGCATAAGCTTTCGTGGGCTAAAGCCCACTTCATCAGATGCATGGACTGGAAAATACAGTAGCGAGGTATAAATACACAGCATATGAAAAGATGGGAGTTGCTTTACCAAGTGTGGGGGGGTCAGTGCTAACGAGCGTGGAAATCACTTTTTTAATGCTAATGAGGCCAATGTAATCAAGGTGACCCATTTCAAACAGCTGACAAGAAGGTGTGAGTATCAGCGGGGGGAGGGAGGGATTAGTTTTTGTAATGACCCAGCCACTCCCACTCTTTATTCAGGCCTAATTTGATGGTGTCGAGTTTGCAAATTAATTCCAGTTCTGCAATTTCTCATTGGAGTCTATTTCTGAAGTTTTTTTGTTGAAGAATTGCCACTTTTAAGTCTGTTATTGAGTGCTCAGGGAGACTGAAGTGTTCTCCTACTGGTTTTTGAATGTTATAATTCTTGATGTCTGATTTGTGTCCATCTATTATATTGCATAGAGACTGTCCGGTTTGGCCAATGTACATGGCAGAGGGGCATTGCTGGCACGTGATGGCATATATCACATTGATAGATATGCAGGTGAACGAGCCCTTGATGGTATGGCTGATGTGTTTGGGTCCTATGATGGTGTCCCTTTAATAGATATGTGGACGGAGCTGGCACTGGGGTTTGTTGCAGGGTTTGGTTCCTGGGTTAGTGTTTTTGTTGTGTGGTATGTAGTTGCTGGTGAGTAGTTGCTTCAGGTATGGGGGCTGTCTGAGTGACTGGTACCCAGGAGGCAAAGCTAGGGCCAGGCTGCCTGCCTGCCTGTGTCTGTGGTTGTGTTCCCTGGTCGCTGCCTGCTGGCTAAGGCAGACTGACTCTGGGTGGGGCAACATGAGAAAGCAGGCTGGGAAAGGCTCCCAACAAGGTGGGAAGTTTTGCCCAAATCACGATTTACCACAGACAGGAGTCACATCGTCATGGCCCTGCTTCCCACTCCCTGGAAATCTCCCTTTCCACAGAGCACAACAACCTTACCTGGAGAACCCTTTGGGGCTGGTTGGGGATCTCACCATCCACACACACACACACCCCATTCCTGGGCACTTCTCAACACAAAGGCTAATCTCATCTCCTTGAGAGAGAGGGTCAGATTCTAGCCCTTTTTGGGGTTCAAAATGTGTCACTGGGATTCTTCTTGTGGATGGCAGACTAGTCTCAGTCATCCTGGGCCGGCCTCTGGAAATACATGGGTAGCCCATGAAGGGGAGTTCTTAATCCCCCCTGGGGTCCCTAGTTCCCATTGCCAGCTTGCTGTGAATGAACAGCATCTAAGAACAGTTCCCCTCCCTGCCTAGACCGCACATGGCAAGGCCTGGACAAGGGCACTGCAGCAGTTTGCTTTGCTGTGGGACAAAGATGGAGGTGAGGTGCCCACTCTCCTGGGATCTCTGTTTGACTCCTCGCCCCCCGGGGACTCCTGCCTTGTTCCCTTCCCCTTCAAGACATAATGACAGGAGGAGATATGTGAGCCTGCCAGCTCCTTGCCCCTGGCTCTGTCTGCCTAGACTGACAGCTGCATCTCCAGCTACACAAATTTCTCAGTCCTGCCAGGTCTCTGCATGGCATGCTCTAGACTTGTGCATAAAGGACACGATCGAAATATCTGCCCTGGAGCCGTTCCTTTCAATGGCTGGGAGAGTCGAGATGTACAGCTCAGCTGGGACAGCAGCGAGCTCTGGTGGAGAAAGGAGGTGGGCGCCAGCAGCGGGAAGAAATTCCTTAGCTGCCTGAAGCAGCTCGTAGCACCATGACTTCTTCAGACATGAGCCAAAGTCCTGGGGCTTGCGCTGAATGAGGGAGAACTGGCAAGGCTAAGTGTGTCTCGTGCTTCACAGGTTGTTGGGCTTTGGAAGGGGGCTGCCTGCATTCGCGACTTGGTTTTGTTTTAATATGGGCACTCTTACTACAGAGAGCACCTGCTGGGTGTGGTGTCGTCTTTCCTTGTTTTAGCCAGCTCTTCCGTTCCAAAACTGAGCCTCTGCCCCTGGCTCCGGGTGCCACTAGCAGGATGGCAGCCTTGCAGCTGTCTCGGGCCACAGTGGGAGCTGCTGGGCCCTTGCAACATCTGGCCACTTCAGTTAGGTGGGCAATGGGAACTGAGCTTTTTGGAAAATTGGACCCAGGGGCTTTAAGGGGGGGGTCTCAAAGTGCCTCACTCCTCTTTGGGCCTTTGAAAATCTCACCCCTAAATGTTGTCTGTAAACTGACAGTGACGTGCCTATAAACAAAGTAAACGGGTTTATAAAAGGTGACCAGTATGATATTGTAATGGACTCTTTGGCTCCTTTGTGATCTTTAGAGAAGCCTAACAGGTTTATTAGTTTTGTCTGTGACACCCCCAGGCCCCATTGTGCTCAGGGCCGGCTCTAGGCACCAGCAAACCAAGCATGTGCTTGGGGCAGCACGTTTTCAGGGGTGGCATTCCAGACACTTTTTTGCTCGGGCCTAGAGCCGGCCCTGGCACCAGCAGCGTGTCATGCGTGGGGGCACCCAGGGGCCGCTGCGGTTCACACCACGGGGAGCAGTGCCCGCACCTTGTGGCTGGGCCGGCCAGGCTCTGAGCAGGGGACACTCGGGCTGGGGGCTGCCCCACAGGCACACGGAGCCACCTGCAGGTGCTGCAGGGTGGCTACCCCCTAGCGCCACTGCTGGGGCTAAGCGAAGCGGCCCAAGCCGCCCAGGGACTGCAGCAGGGAGGCCAGAAGCAGCAGCAGCAGTGGGGCCATAGAGGGCGGGGTGCTGCCGTGCGGGGCCCGCTTCCAGCTCTCTGGGGCTCCGCTCCCTCTGGGGCTACCCTGCCCCAGCTTCTCAGCCCCCTGCCGGGGTGGTCCCCCGGCTCTGCCCTCCCCGGTCCAGCTGGTCCAGGAGGCGGGAGCCCTGGCTGGAGGGACCCCGCTGCTTACCCCGACCCTGCCAGCACCGGACTGGCTGGAGGTGAGGGGGCAGCGGGCAGAGTCAGCACTGGTGGGGGGGAGCCCAGGGCTGGGGTGGCAGGGGGTGCGGATGGGGGAGGGCACTGGTTGTAGGGGTGAGAGCCCAGGGCTGGGGTAAGAGGCAGCCAAAATTTTTTTTGCTTGGGGTGGCAAAAAACCTAGAGCTGGCCCTAACTGCGCTAGGTGGTGTACAAACACATTGAAAGACTCACATCTCTCTCCTGAGAGTTTATAATCTAGGTAGACAAAGGGTGGAAGAAAGAAGGGTTATGACCTCATTTTTACAGACGGGTCACTGAGGCTCAGAGAGTCTAAGGTCTTGTCTGTATATGGGGGACAGTTTCTAAAAAATTCTAGGGCAACTCTAATCAGTGTTCAAAACTCCTGTGGCTGCAAGAGGACTCCCATGGTTGGTGAGAGCAACAGGGGGAAATGTTTAGAAAGTCCTACTATAAATAAGGCTTAAGAGACTTGCCCCAGGTCACAGGAAGTCTGTGGCAGAGCCCTGACCACATGACCATCCTTCCTAACTGGTTGGTTGGGTTCTGTGCATCGTCGTCATCGTCTTCTTTCTTTTTAACCTTAGGATTATTAACTGCATGCGCCCTGACATGCTGGCAGACTCCTTGGCGGTCTGAGAGAATGGTGGAAGGTTTCTCTTGATGAGATATTTCTTATCCTTTATGGAAGAGAGGGGGATGTGGAATCTTTAGCAAACACCTCTTCCCTCCCAGGTGTGGGGCAGGCATTTCCTCTAGTTAAATATTAATAGCCAAGCAGAATAATCAGACACAAAATCCCTTCTCCTCCCCACTGTCCAGCTTTCATTCTCCAATCCAGCTATGTGGCAACCCAGCTCACTCTCTGCTCTCCAAGGCATACACGTTTAAAGTAAAAAACAAGCAGGAGAAAAAGGCCTCTTCTGTGTATCAAAATGAATCAGATAAGGGAAATGACTCCTATTTCTTCCCCTTCACAGGTCACTTTAAAGTCTTTTTTAATGCACAGATACTAGGATCTGATCGGGAGCTGTGCATCTGCAGCCATGTTGTGTAAAATCTTTGGAAGGTGTGAGCCCTATCAGTCTCCAAGGACAAGCAGGAAAGAAAGCCTGGCCTAAAAGAAGACTGTCAAGACAAGAGCTTCAGACGAGATCCATAGGTGCTGGTCCCCCAACTCTGCAGTCATCCTCTCAAGCGCTGTCCTCGGCTGGTGCCATGTGGCGTCCTTAATACTGTGCTGATGAGGAAATGTACTGGGGAGATTTCAGGCCTTGACTCTACAAATTGGTTGGTCTAAGGAGCCCCCCACCAAGTTCAGTAGAACTGTGCATGGGTAGGTAGAAAAATCTGTTTAAAGGATTGGGACCTAAATCTCACCTGGAAGTTGGGAGAGTTTTCAGTGACATATAGAAAAACAGAAACAACTTATAACAGGTCATTAAACAGAGCAGTCACCTGAACCTGGCTAACCATTTTTATTCCACGGTGACCTTCCTTTGTATGTGATTCACTGACTGCAGGGATAACAAAATAGAATGAAAGCACTTCTGTGTCTTAAGGAAGGGCATTAATTCTTTAATGGCACCAACCTCCAGTAATAAACCCAGTGAGTAGCAATGGAAACTGCTTTGCCGCACAGTTGTATGGCTGGGCAGTTCTGAAATCGTAAGTGAGCAGCATCCTGTCTTGTTAATCACAAAATCTGACCAAAGACTAGCAGTGTGCAGACCTCACGGTAACAGTGAATTTCAGAGTATTGTATTTCCTTTTAATGAAGGTTTCCTTTGTACTTGTACTGGATCCCATCACTTGGACTTCTGAAAGATTTTTGTATGGTATTGTAGTAGCATCTAGAGGCCCCATTGTGCTAGGTGCTGGATGCATGTATAGATAGAGACTCCTCTTGCCCTGATGAGCTTATAGTTGACCTCTTGAGGTCCCTTCCAACCCTGATATTCTATAATTTTATGATTCTAGTCTACACGGACCAGACAGATGCAAAGCAGAAAAAGAGTTATTGTTGTCCCCCGGTTATATATGGGGACCTGAGGCACAGCGAGAGGAAAAGTGATGATGCCTCACCTTTGGGAGTCAGGCATTTGATTCCCATTAAAGTACAGTGAGAGACGTAAGAATCTCTATCTATTTATCTTATCCAAAAAAAAAAAAAATTGAGAGGTGACTTGACTAGTGTAGAAGTACCTTCCTGGGGAGAAAATACTGGGTACTAACGGGCTCTTCAATCTAGTGGAGAAAGGCAGAAAAGAACCAATGGCTGGAAGCATAAGCCAGACTAAGTCAAGTTAGAAATGTCACAACTTTTTAATACAGAGGGCAATTAACCATTGGAACCCCATCTCAAAAGCAGTGGTGGAGAAAGGAATGGATGCCTTTCTGGAAGAGCTGCTGTAGCCAAAAGACAAGTTCTTGGGCTCAGTACAGGGCTAACTCAGTGAAATGTAATGGCCTGCGATATTCAGGGGGTCAGACTTGATGACTGAATGGTCCCTTCCGGCCTTAAGCTCTGTGAATCTAACTCCCTAAGATATTTTTGAAAATCCCATTTTAATTGAATTACTCAAGCTCACACAGCACAGTCAGTCGATCACAGGGCCATGCATTGAACCCAGATTTCCTGAGTCTCACTCCAACGTCGTATTCCAACGTCTTTCCTACCAGACACCTACCACTTGAGCCAAAAGAAAATCTTTGTGTTGCTTCTGGGATAGACTTTATGGCACAACTGAGCAGCTGTTGTTGGATCCAGTAAAGGGCAGTGGTGTGTAGACTCCCCCCCCCCCCAACACACACACATTCTCTCTTCCTCTCTCTCCCCATTACGCTGTTAAAGGAGACTATGGGGTTTGTAGAATGCTGTGACGTTAGTCTACATGCAGTCACCTGGAACTGGGAAGTTGGTGGCTCTCTGATGTGCCCTAGCTAGCAAGAAAAGGCTACAGCACGGTCCAAGAGCACAGGCTATGGCAGGGTTGGAGCTGAGACAAGGCCCTTTCCAGAAGACTGAGTTGCAGGGGAGCACGGAGTACTCTGATATTTTTATAACCAGCAGCAGGGGCTAAAGAGGGTATCAGGTCGTTGCCACTGTGGATGGAAAGAATGTAGTTACTCAAGGCAGAGTGGAGGAGAAGGCAGGAGCTTCTCAGTGTAATCAGAGAGGAGGGGCTCGCGCCAACAGGCTAATCTAGTTTGGAATGCTTCAGAAATACTTACCCAGCAACTGTGCTTCCTGCGTGATGGACAGTGGGCCCCATGATGCCTGCACTTTAGCAAGTGAGTAACCTGACTCGTGGGAGATGGCCTGTTGAAGCTACTGGGGCTCTCCACAGGAGTACAGTCACTCACCAGCTGGTGGCACCTGGACTGCTGTTTGTAAATATGGGGAGCTTCCTGGGGGCTCTGGAGAGAGGCTGCAATGTAAACAGCCAAGTGCTTACAGGGAGGACCTCCCGCTCCCGTGTGTGTGCTGTTTGGTTTGTTTTTTTCAACTCCATCATCTAGGAACAGCCCAAATGCTGCACTGAGCTAAATGGGGTGAAGCTGGCAGATGATTGGACTTCTCTTTCTCTTTGGGGTTAAAGGAAATTTCGCTTGCAGCTTTGCAAATGTCAAAGTATATGGCAGCCACTGCCCCTCTACTAGCAAGCTCAGGTGAAACTGTGTCTGGTGTCTGCTTAAAAGTCCCCTCGAAGAAATCACTGCAACCAGCTGCTACCAGAACAGGAACTGACCAGGGTTTGAGTCGCAAATGCTGCCACTGGGCTACAGGGAGGAGGCAACCGTGACGTGATGCCCTAAGCCCCCAACCAGAGACACCGGGTATATCTATGCTTCGAGCTGGAGCTCTCATTCCCAGCTTGAGTAGACCTGTCCACACTAGCTCGGGTCGAGCTAGTGCGCTAAAAAGAGCAGCTTATCCAGGGCGGAGGGAGGGACTTGCCCCAGATACATAACGGTCCAATACACTAGGCTTATACTTGGGGTGCCTGGCTGCTTTTGTCGCCACCGCAGCTACACTCTGTTGTTGGCACACTCACTTGATCAGAGCTAGCACAGGTATGTCCCTTCAAGCTCCAGCTTGAGGTGTAGGCGTACCTCTTGGCAAGCAGGTCAGGCGCTGGTGCCTGGAGGGTGTGTGTGACTGTGTAGGACACTGCATAGATGAATCAGATGAGAACAGGCTGCTTGCCAGTGGCTGCAGCATGCAGGTTCAACTTCAATTCTCACGGCTAAAGCCCTGTGAAAAACCCTCACAAACAGAACTGGTGACCTCAGATGACCTTTCTTTCTGCCCCCTAGAGGTCCCAAATCTAACAGGAGGACCTCATGGCGCTAGTTAGCAGCTCATCAAATCTGTCCTAAGGCGTGTGTGATAACCTAGGGTAGAGATTGCCCTTGTCCGTTTTTTCCTGCACTCAGGAACTGAAAGGCCTTTTACGCAGGGTCATGTGACTTTTGAATGTTTGTACCAATCAGGGCTGGTTTTGCAGGGGCTAGAGAGCATTTTGTCATGGCCATGTGGTTCCCCACCATTATTGTGAAACTGACAGATGTGGCCTCATGTGATGGCACAAGTCCCTGCCCCTTCCCTGGACTGTACTATCCCCCACGCACCTCCCCAGTTGTGCTGCCACCGGACAAGCAGCAGCTCCCTAACCCCTCGGGTCAGGCCATTTCATCTGTGTTTGGTTCTATGGGCGGTTGTTCCAGGGAAGGGCAGGCGTTCCAAGTACTGGAATATAATGTCAGAACAGAGCAATGTTTTGCAGCAGTGTATCTCACAGTCCATGTGCCAGTGCACAGCAGCTATTTGCTCTCCTAGGGCAGAACCAGGTGCAAGGTACCAGTTCGTACCTGCATCAACTTTTCCTACCAAGCCAAGTTCTGGAATCCAGGCCATGGTTTCAGTCTCTCTGTTACATGCTATGAAATTGGTCAAGGAATATTTTGTCAGCACAGTGGGGTCTGGTTAAGCAAGTTTCCATTGAACCATCACTTGCTTAATTCTCTTGAACTAATCTGTCCATTGTTTGTAGTAGACTGATTAGTTCCAGTCCAACATAATGCTTACTGTGAGCTCAACACCTGCAGAGAGCGTGGGATTTAGCTCACTGTACACATGCTTTGATTATGTGTATTGCAGTAGCACCGAGTCTTGAACTGAGATCACCTCCTCATTGTGCCAGGCACTGTACACGCACGTGTACACTCTCTCTCTCCCCGCCCCTCCCCTCCCATCCCCCCAAAGAGCTCATAGCCAAAGAGTGGAAGGGGAGACAGAAGGGACGTGACTCACCCATGGCCAGGCAGCAGTTGGGGAATGCTGGGCCCCACTTTCAAAATGACTCAGCGGCTCCCATTGTTCTCAGTAAGGTAGGAAAGGGGGATTCTCCACTGTCCTCAGTGGAAGCTGCTGGGTCCTGAGTCCTCTTGAAAACCTGGCCAGTTCTTTTAGGTGCCTAGAGGGGGGAGCTGAGCCCTCTTTAAAATCTGTCTATAAATGCATAGGGCCCAATTCCCTGCTGCCGTCACTCCACTGAAGTCAGTGAAGCAAAACCAGCAGAGAATTTGGCCCATTAGTATAACTGACTATATAAACTTTAGACATGTAACCTACGTGATCCTTAATTGAGTTAGGTATAAAACAGCCCATAGCTAATCTGCTTAAATAATGTATCTAGAGAGTTCTCTCAGCAATTCAAAGAATCCAAACAGAAGCTGGCAGACAGCATTGAAATCACTGAAGGTGCTGGGGAGCCTACATTTGGAAACCAGCAACCCCACTATGGTGAGAGTGGAGAGCTCTTGGAACAGCCAGTGAGCTCTGGAATATTATTTTAGATCATGAAACAGCGTGTGTTGTTTTTAGCAAGCACATCTGCCAGGCTAAGCCTGGGATTTTGCTGGATTTTGTTTGTCATTTTCTGCATGCTAACATGCAGCTTTGCTGGTTTCTAATAAAGCAACAGTAGGGCCGACTCTTTAGAAATCCTCTCCCATTTTTTAAAAGTCTGCCTAGGTGACATTCTGCAGGGTCCTGTCTCCTCCCAGGACTCCCCTGTCAGTGGGTAAGAGCGCCATGATTATTAAGGAAGGTCATGAGGGACTCTTGAAAAGTCTTTATGGGCCTCCTCCTGCACGTGTTCTCTGTGTGTGCTTACAGGGGAGGCCCATTGAAGTAGAGTGTCTGACCACGCAGGATTGGGGCCAAGTGCCAAGGCCCATTTTTAGACATGATTGGAGCAGTAGGAGCCTACAAGGCAGGGAAACTCAATAGGAGCTGGGCGCTTTTGAACATTTTACCCCTAATCTAAAATTATTTTCCTCCATATACTTCCTGCAGTAACCAGTGTCCTCTCCCCCTGCTGCTCCAGACCCAGACCCCAGTCCTGCAAGCACTTGCACACGTGCCTAACATGAAGCTCGTGAATATTCTGATGGAAATCAATGGGACTCTTCCTGTGCATAAATGTTTGCAGAGGGGGAGGGGATCCGGAACATGGCTATGGAACATAAGGGTTACAGATGCTGGAGAAATCACTGGGAGCTGCTGGGTGCTTAGCCTTGTTGAAGATCAAGTCACGTTAAATATAGTGCCCAACGATGTATTTAGGAGCCTAACTCTGGGCCCCAAAGCTTGACCCGTATCTCATACAGCTGCCCTCCGGAGATCGCAGGGGAAGGAGACCAAAGCCCTGAGGTAAGAGGGGAAATGGGATACCAGGAGGAAGCATGAGCAGGAGAGTGCAAGAGAGGAGGACTCCTGTCTCAGACCAAGAAAGTGGGACAATCAGCGAGTTATCTTAAGTGCCTATACACAAATGCAAGATTCCTGGGAAACAAGCAGGGAGAACTGGAAATCCTGGCACAGTCAAGGAACTATGATGTGACTGGAATAACAGAGACTTGGTGGGATAACTCACATGACTGGAGTACTGTAATGGATGGATATAAACTGTTCAGGAAGGACAGGCAGGGCAGAAAAGGCAGAGGAGCTGCATTGTATGTAAGAGAGCAGCATGACTGCTCAGACCTCTGGTATGAAACTGCAGAAAAACCTGAGAGTCTCTGGATTAAGTTTAGAAGTGTGAGCAAGCAGGGTGATGTTGTGGTGGGAGTCTGCTACAGACCACCCGACCAGGGGGAGGAAGTGGACGAGGCTTTCTTCCGGCAACTAGCAGAAGTTACTAGATCACAGGCCCTGGTTCTCATGGGAGACTTTAATCACCATGATATCTGCAGGGAGAGCAATACCGCGGTGCACAGACAATCCAGGAAGTTTTTTGAAAGTGTAGGGGACAATTTCGTGGTCCAAGTGCTGGAGGAACCAACTAGGGGCAGAGCTCTTCTTGACCTGCTGCTCACAAACAGAGAAGAGTTAGTAGTAGGGGAAGCAAAAGCGGATGGGAACCTGGGAGGCAGTGACCATGAGATGGTTGAGTTCAGGATCCTGATACAAGGAAGAAAGGAGAGCAGCAGAATACAGACCCTGGACTTCAGAAAAGCACACTTGGACTCCCTCGGGGAGCTGATGGGCAGGATCCCCTGGGAAAATAACATTAGGGGGAAAGGAGTCCAGGAGAGTTGGCTGTATTTTAAAGAATCCTTATTGAGGTTGCAGGAAAAAACCATCCCGATGTGTATGAAGAATAGTAAATATGGCAGGCGACCAGCTTGGCTTAACACTGAAATCCTT
>NC_133773.1:4142317-4164726 GCF_003597395.2 Chelonoidis abingdonii | reverse complement strand
AGCTTGACAAAGCCCTGGCTGGGATGATTTAGTTGAGAATTGGTCCTGCTTTGAGCAGGGGGTTGGACTAGATACCTCCTGAGGTCCCTTCCAACCCTGATATTCTGTGATTCTATGATATGTGTTAATTGACCAAACCTCCTTCCCATGTTCTGTTTCTGATGCCAGGCTACACTGGGTTGGGGGCAGGGATCTAAGATCTGCAACTTCAGTTACGAGAATAGTGTAGCTGAAGTTGACATATCTTAGATCAACTTAGAATCACTTACTTCGCGTCCTTGTGGCACTGGATCGAGGACCGTGGCTCCCCCGTCGACTTTGCTTCCACCTCTCGCCGAGCTGTAGTCAAGCAGTCGACGGGAGAGCGAACAGGGATTGATTTATCGCGTCTACACTACACACCATAAATCGATCACTGATAGATTGATCACTACATGCAGATCAAGCGGGTAGTGTATATATACCCTCAGTTTTCTATGGTTCTCAGGGCAGGTTTCATTGCCAAACTACACCAAGAGGAATCCTGCGAATAAATAGAACATCAGGATCTCCGCACTTCCTGTAACAATTTATTTAATAGCAATATTTCTACTGAAAGACTTCTACTGATTTTTTTTTCCTCAGGACATGTGCAATTGCATGCCTAATATTAATGAATGTGCAACTTCTGTGAGTGTGTGTGCAAATCAAGTCTTTGCAAGTGGCCAGCTGGCTAAGCAAATAACCCATTTGTGCACACAGCTGCAGCAACTACTTGCAGTTATGTACAGCCATTTTTTAAATCTGCATACCAAGGCAAGGGCCCTGGACCTTGCTGCCAGAGCAGCACCACACACATTGTTGAGAGAACATGTGGAACCTCAGGACAGGGAGAAATAGCATGTTTGCCTTCCATGCCTGGCACAGGAATTCCCCCACAAGCTGCTCCGTTCCCTTGTCATCATCAGCAAAAAGCAGCTGAGCCTTATCTACACATCCCATAATCTCATGCAAAGGAGAGGAACCCAAAGCACATAGAGATTCCAACACAATCGCTGCTTGTCTTAGCTCAGCTTCTGGACTGTCTTCCAACTCTCCCACCTCCAGGTTCATGCCACTTCCCTCCCTGAGCTCTTGATGTGACCTGCAGGTTTCTGGGTTGAGGTCAGGAAATGGCAGCAGAGTCAGCTAGTTGCTCAAAGCATAGACTTGGCTGGGAGGAGAGGTGGTTTCTATTGCCAGTGCTGCTGCTGATTCACTGTGTGACCTTGGGTAAATCACTGCACCTCTTGTGAGGCTTCCCGCGGATACCTAGGGCTGGGAGACACCTCATTATCACCTGCCCTTAGTGTGAGGTCCCTGGCCTGGGCCTGCCAGGGGTCAGTTCCCGGACTCCATCAGCCACGGGCAACACAAGCACTCCCCTTCAGGCTCACAGGCCCTGTTCTGGCTTGACAGATTAGCGATAGGCACACCCAAGCCCTGAGCCCTGCAAGCACCTCCCTGGAGTATGTCGCCCCTGTCCACTGGACATTCCCATTATTCACAGATTGGCTGCTTTCGAGGAAGTGGTGCCCCCTGCTTACCAGTTCCAGCTCAGCTCCCCGCTCTGCTTAACAGCCAGCACTGGGATGTGACTCTAGTGAAATCAGGACATGTTTATTTAACAAAGTGATAGCAAGTAGACGTATTGGAAACAAATGGGCACATATAACAGGCATTCTAGACCCTAAACTTACTTGAGTGTAGATATTTTCATGTCTTCCAGAGCACTGTTCACCCAAGTCCTTGCAGTCTTTTACGCCCGGCTTGGTTCTGAGCTTCTGTTCATGAGAGAAGTCACACTGTCAGCTTGCTGCCTCAGGGCAAGATTGATGGTGTCTACACCCCTAGCCCTATCTGAACGATCCACTGTCCTTATTCATACACAGGACGCCCCCTGCCGGCTGTTTTTTCCTATCTATTCCTTTTTGTGTAGGCTTCACTATCTCTTCACTCAAGATGCAAACAGGCCTGTGCTGTGAGGCACACAGTGACCACACAGAGATGTAAGTATCTGTGACCCCCTGCCTGAAAGGAATCTGTCTGAGGCATGCCACCGCCTGGGGCCCTGTCTCAGCTCTTAGGCTTTGAGAACATCATTTCTAGTATCGATACACAACGCCTTAAATATTGCCCATACGTACATTGCGCAGTGATTATGATGACCAGTGGGCTACTGGCTCTCGGTAGAGACTTCGCAGGCCTCCCTTTGGTGAATTATTAGCTTCTATTCCTGGCTTCTGTTACTGGCCTGCTGGGTGACCTTGAGCAAAGCAAGTCTCTTCACTGCTCTGTGCCTCAGTTTCCCCATCTGTAAGATGGGAATAATGATACTGACCTCCTTGGTAAAGTGCTTTGAGATGTACTGATGAAAAGTGTCACGTCCCATTTGTAAGGAAGAAGGGACTAACATGGGGAACGCGTGAAAAAAAACATTATTTTTTATTTTACTTCAGCACAGAAAAATGAGAGTCCAGGAGTGTTTAAGGGAGCTTAGAATGTTGCAGTAAGGACCTAGCTTCTTCCTTCCTTCCTTCCTGATACAGAAAATAATCTGCTTAAAAATATATGATTTAAATGAATAAAGAGGAAGCTTTCCAGAATGTCAGTGGGATTTAGGAGGATTAGTCTCATTGACTTTCAATGGGTCTTATGCTCCTAAATCTCTGAGGAACTTTTGGAAAATTTCTCCTGTAGCGCCATGGACTCTGACCTAGCCATTTTGATCCATCTGTTAGAAGCTGTGATAAGACATTTGTACTATTGAGCCTCAGAAAGCATGATCTTTGGGGGGGTAGTTTGGGTGAGTGTCACAATATCCTATGAAAAATCTCACTGTATTGGAAACAAGCCTGTGGCAGGATTAGGTGTGTTAGAGGGACAAGTAAATAAAAAGCAAACAGACCGCTCCCCTGTGGCTTGCAACACTGTTTATTTCGGTGCAACCCTGGCTTCAGCTGTTGTGATAGGAGCATTGTCTATTTATACAATTGCTGGCATCCTGTGTTCATTGATTGTATTTCGATGGCAATGCAGACAGGCCTAATAGCAGATTGAGAAAAGAGCTTAGTTTCGATACATGAGATGAGGTTTTCATGTGCTCTGTCCCCATAATCGAGGCCCGAGATTCAAAAGGACTTGGCAGCCATTTAGGTACCTATATAAGGGGATTGCTCAGCATGCTGTGCAATTCAGAAAATCTGGGCCCAATTGCATGTGCCGAGTCCATCTGGGAATCCTGGGAATGGCCAGGAACAAAGGGTGACATGTTTAAACAATCTCCTGTTTGAGTTTGTATAGGGTGTCATGGTGGCCCATTGGCTTCAGTGGAGCTATGACCGATTGGCACCAGCTGAGAGTTTGGCCCAGGATTCTTTGCCAGGTTTAGAAATTGATACTTAAAAACAAATCCCATTTATTTCTGAAATCTCTTTTAGCTTAATGGTGTGACTCCAGAACCTTTTAGTACCAACTGGCAAAGGGCACAGAGGGAGAACTGGGGGTTACAGGAACCTCCCAAGGCTGTTACTTATTGTCGCTCTAGGTAAGTGGCACGGGCTGGAGCCCAGAGCCCAAACCCCTCCTGCATCCCAGCCCCCTGCCCTGAGCCCTCTGCCACACACCCCACCTCTCCTTCATCCCAACCTCCTGCCCTGAGACCCCTCCTGCACCCCTCCTGCACCCCAAACCCCTTCCCTGAGCCTCCTCATACACCCACACCCCTCCTCTGCCTCAACCCCTTGCCCTGAGCCCCTTCCTGCACACCGCACCCCCCCCACACCCTGCTCTCCCTCCTGCACCCCAACCCCCTGCCCTAGCCCTGCATGCAATTTCCCCACCCAGATGTGGCCCTCAGGCCAAAAAGTTTGGCCACCCGATGTAACGTAACGTTGACTAGGCTTTCTTTGAAACCAATTGCCCATTGCCAAAAGCGTGTGACTTTACTGATCAAACAGGGAGAAGGAGGGATTTTCAAAAGTGCCTGTTTGGCTTTGAACTAGCCTCTTGCTGATTGGGTATGGAGCACACAGTCCTTGTTCTCCCCGTGTTTAACCACATAGCTTTGGTGCAGAACTGCAGCCGACATCAGTATACTGGCAGGCAGCCTGAACCAGAACATTAGCTATGGGCATCCATTGCAACGCCAGAGCTACATGTTGAAAGTACCAGAACGGATTTGTGAGGGTGTGCGCCACTGCTCTCTGGGGATGGAATCAGAACTCACCAGGCCCTGTACTGGTAGTGCCAAAGGGGAATTCTCCTTTAGCTTGGGGTGGGGTGAGGAGGGAAGCGGAGCCCTTTACTTGGTGTTGCTGCTAAGTGGTTATGCCATGCAGCCAAGTCACAACCATGATGTCCCAGTGGTTGCAGATGACCCTGTGCCTTGGTGACATTCATGCCAGGGGCAGCTCCAGGCACCAGCACACCAAGCGAGTGCTTGGGGCGGCAAGCCACAGGGGGCACTCTGCCAGTCACCGTGAGGGCAGTAGGCATGCTGCCTTCGGCAGCTTGTCTGCGGAGGGGCTGCTGGTCCTGCGGCTTCGGTGGACCTCCCGCAAGCATGCCGCCGAATCCACAGGACTGGGGACCTCCCGCAGGCAAGCCATCGAAGGCAGCATGCCTGCTGTGCTTGGGGCAGCAAAATGCCTAGAGCTGCCCCTGATTCATGCTATTCAAAATAGCATCATCCTATGGGCGCTTTGGGTATTAATGGGATGTAGAGTCCCTGGTAAATAATCCTGGTTTAGCGATAATGCCGTTTCTCTAACAGAATGGGGGTAAGGCTCATCTCTGGGGAATTTCTGCCATTGGGAAGAAAAGTATATTGTATTGGACTGAAATGGGTGTCCTTGTTCCTTTCTGTGCCTCTGGCTTGGCTGTATTGGGAAGGCCTCCTAGGAGAGAGAGCAGCTATGCTGATTTTTACTCCTTGGGTGTTGGCGTTCAGTGATGAGCCCTTAGTCAAGGGAATTAAAACTGCTGAGTGTGGCTCATGGCTTTGCTTTCTGCAAGCACTCAGCAGGTGCTGCTGCTCACTTGGTTTGTCTAGAAGACGACACTTGTGGGAACTGAGCTTCTTTGGGGCGTGAGATAACGAGTTAGACACACGGTTAGTGGGTCCTCAAACAGTCAAGCAAATGCAATGTTACACAGACAATGGAGGTTTCCCACGGCTGGCAATCAAAGCTGCTTGTGTTACTGTTACCTGTTCTCCTGACCACCACATGCTGTGCTTAGCTCATGGACACTGTGTGTTCCAAATCTCCCCAGTTTCTCCACTAAGTCTGGGGAAGTCCTGGGGACCCCCCTGTAAAACTGGGGAATGCTCCTCTCTGGGCCAATTTGCCGTTATGCCCCATTCTCAGGGTGACATGTGATGGATCTAGCCTGCAAAGAGCAGAGGCATATGTAACAATGGTGTTTTCTGCGGAAATGCCACCATCCGTACTGTCTCTGAGGGTACATGGTAATAAGGTTTTGTAACTGCAATAAGCACCTCTGCTAGTAGGGAATCCTCCATTCCTCTCCTTTCTCATTCTGCTAGCCCTGCAGCTCCCTTCTGACACCTTGCACTTGCTAGCTACTTTCTCAGACCCATCCCCACTCACTTTAATGGGCCCAAATTCTTGCAAGAAATTCTCATCAGCTTTTAGCTGAAAAGGTTGGAAATCTCAGCTGTTGTTGCACTCTTGTTTTAGGGCCAGATTTTTCAAAAGCTCAGTGCCCAACAGTTCTCACTGGTCTGCTGGCAGAGCCCTTTTGAAAACCTGGCCGCTGCATGGAGGGGCCTAACAGGGAACTGAACTCCTTAGAAAACCCGGTCCTAAGGCTTTGCTTTGTTGGGGGTGGGGGGGCAGACAGGGAGAGCCCCACCCGCTCTCTGCCTCAGATGTTCCATAGTTGTGGGGCTTGTTCCATTTGCATGCAGGGGAGCAAGAATTCCTTCTCCATGTGCATTTGCAATGGTGTCACTTGCTTTGTTGGTGTGGCTGGTGCCACTGCTCCTGGAGTGTTCCCGGCTCATTGTCCCTGACATGTATCCATGTGTGTGGCTGTCAGCCCAAATGGATTGTCATGTGCCTTCCCAGAAGTAATGCACCATTTCAGTTTTGCCCAGAGATGGAGTAGGACGTGACTCACACAGGACATGCCACGTGCTTGGTTGAGCTTTGCATCTGACTTGATTGTATTAGCTATTCGGTCACCACTCCAGGCCATTGGGAAAGGAGCAGTTTGCTCTGTGGTGTGTAGCACTGTGCTTGCCCCATGTTTCTGATCAGTGCAAGAAGCAGAGTAGTGGGTGCCTATCCAGGATCAGCAAACAAGTAACCTGCTGCTGCTGTGTCACACACTACCCCCTCCTGCACAGCTGGGGTGTGTGTGTGAGAGAGAGAGAGAGACAAACACTGACTCAAGAATGCATTTAATGATGGTTAGTTCTTTTTGCCAGGGTCCTCTCCTGTGCCATGGCTGTCTGACCTCTGGGATGCTCTTCTCCCATCTTACTCTGAGGTTGTTACATGGTCTCTTAGCCTTCTGTGCCTAGATACCCCCTGGGTTCCAGGCTGCCCTTTCTGAGAATGGTGCAGCTTGTGTGCTCATCTGGAGGGGAAGAGGCTCCTGTCAATATAAGGCCTGCTGTGGATGTATATTCAGAACCACAGCGACACCCTCTGAAAGCACATCTCGTTCAGGACAGCCAAAAGAGTGCTCTCTCCTCCCACAAATCACTCCCCCCGCTCCTTTGAGAAATCTTTCGGCAGTCTCCCTGAGTCTTACATTCTTAGCATGGGGCTATTACACTGTTTTGTCACTCAGTCACTTACCATAAATCCCACCCCTCAAGGCCGAAACTCTACAGCTTTTATATAATTTCAGAGTGTTTGACCATTAAAAACCACTGTTCCGTCTGTCACTGGACAAACCTGGTGGAATTAACATAAACCTTCCTGAATCCCTTTGGGGTCCATTACATTAAACATGCCATTGTGTATCTAGCTCCGCTAGGAGGTGGGGGAGGCTACTGTTAGTCCTCCAGTGATCAGCCCTTTGAAGCCACTCCTGGAGGGGTGGGTATGGATTAGTTCATGCTGGATTCTCCAGGGACTAATAATAAAAAGGGTTTGCGGATAAATAGCTCAGGGCCTTCTTCCTGATCCAGCAAATGCACGGAACACTTGGTCCATGGAGTAGCCGAATCCTAAGGTGTGGCTGGAAGGACTGGGCCTACTGAGGCCCAATAGCTAGTTCTGAGCTGAAGCTGTGATGAACTGGAAACCACAAGGAGACCCATTGGATGGGGTTTTAAAGGCCGGTTCCTGCCAGAGATCTGCGGTGAGCTCTGGCAAGCTTATTAGCATGCATGTAGGTTCTTTTATTGTTAATGTTTTCTCTGTTGTGCTTTTACCTTATGGCTAAGATAGGCCTGCACAGGAAGTGCTGTGTGGTACCTTACAATGGTGGGCAATTGCACTTTTGGTCTCTGAATACAAAGTAAGCAGGCCTGCTTAGGCAGAGTCTCTTGCTTGGTATATCTCTGTATAGTCAGGGGATGTGCAGCCTGGAAATACCCAGGGCAGAAGGGATTGAGGTGCAGGTCTCCATTCGACAGCCCAGTCAGCCTGAAGCCCAGAGTGGGTGCCCTTGCTGGACCACAGAGAGGGATTATAGGAGCAGTTCTCTTGAAGCATGACACCATCACGATGGAAATGTTTGTGGCTTCCACTGAAGGGGTGTTTCCCTAAAGCGCCCTGTCTGTTTGAACCAGCCAGCAGGGCAGCTGTTGCTGAATACACGGCAGTATCGAGGGGACACTAATATGCATCCGCTCATGATGCTTGCGCCAGGAGCCATCGCTGGACCAGGCTGTGGTGATTCAGGAGGGGTGGGGGATGCTGGGATTGCCAGACCAACAGAAATCAGGGAAGGGGTTGTTTGCTGTCCACAGAGTTATTTTATTTGAGCTACTACTGTCAAAATCTATCCAAGGACTCAAGTGGACAAAAACCAACCAGGATCTGAACAAAGGCAAAGTGTAAGTTCTAGCTGCCCACAGTAAGAAATCTTTAGCACTTGTGCCTTTTCCAGTCATATCTGACGCAGATGAGTAACATTCAAAAAATTCACAAGGCAAACAAACAATGATAGGGGCTATTTATCTTTTTATTATAAATTTAGTATGAATGACTAATGGAAAAAGTCATAACAGAGTACCAAGAATGTTTGTCTATCAAAATTTTAGCAGCATTTAAACAGTACTAGGTTCCCATCTCCATCCAAACACTGGCTTCCACCCCCAGAACAGTAACCTCAGCCTGAATGGCATCAAGACTTCTAGGCTGAGATTTAAGCCACGCTTGTTCCATGTAATCCCCTGCGCTGCTGTGACAATCTCAACCTAAACATGTGTATCCACAGACTCTCTGTTCCTCTAGGGCCAGACTCTCATCTCCACACAGGTCATGTCTACACCACAATCGACAGGGTGATTGCAGTCTGGCTAAAAACAGCAGGGTAGGCTAGGAATGCACGTGTGTACCCAGCCTGCACCGAGGCCTGACACACCACATCTGCACTGCTATTGTTAGCCATGCTGGTTCAGTCACACCTGCCCTTAGTCATAACGAGCAGCATCTTATTCCACTGAAGAACACAGGGAGGGAGGAGGGAACTACTCAACATGCAAACCTGGCCCTAGAGTGTTTGTTAGTATCCAAACACAGGCTGATCCGACAGCCTCAGTGACACAACTGTACTCCCTGAAAGCAATTCATTCATGGGGCAGGGCCCATTATTATTCATGACTTTCTAATCCCCACGTGCCAGGCATGCTTATTACCTAGCTGCCTTCCTCAATTTCTATGCATGACTTTAGAGTACAGGCCATGGAATCACCCACTCGTTTCTCTGAGAGTCTGTGGTGGAGAACTACTACAGAAGGAGAAGATTTTTAAGGCTTGATCTTGCTCCTGTTCAGGTTGATGGCAGGACTGGGTTCAGATTCGACAGGAGTAGGGGAAGATGGAAGATAAATATTTAGTGTGTTTCAGATTCAAAACATAATTAAGTTAGTTGACTAATCACATGAACAGTAGTATTAAGCATACAGAATAACGAGAACAGGCATAACTGTAAAATACGGTTTTTTTGCTAGTTACAATCAAACATGAACAGTGCTATCCCAGTTTTGCTGGTGATAGCTTAGTGAAAACAATCTTTAATTAGAAGTGGGAACATACAGGTACACACACAGGTAGATGACAACATAACTCTAGCAAGCTATTTCCCTGCTTCTTTGGTACTTTCTAAACTTTCTTATCCAAAATATATAAGGGAAATGCACCATTAAAAAGTTACTGTTTGTAAGTATTTACAAAAGCAGTTGCCATATAGTATTGTACACAAAGATCAATCTGATATGAACAAAGTTATCTTACGAAAAGCACTTATGCACGTTTTGTTCCAGTATCTTTTAACTTTAAAAAAATTCATGTTATGCAATCCTGTACCTCGCTTTATCTTATATCAAATAGACAAGAAACATTTCCCAATCCATACTCTTCTTTAAAAGATTAAAAAAATTGCCACTGAAATGTTACATTATGTACAAACTTTACTAAATATTAAATTCTAGGCAATATTTTCACCCCACTTATATTATAACTTAGGTACTATTCCCTACTATATGCATATATTTCTTTAATATATAAGAACGGCACCACATGATATCACCATGTCACCAATATGACACATTGTTATATACAGTAGATAAGAAGTTAGATATGGATGATGAATCCTTGCTGACTAGCACTTCCATTGGACAGGTTAATAGGGGCTCTTCTCCTCCCTCTCCTCCCCCACCATGGGAGAGTAGCTTGGGCTACTCTGCCTGTTTCGTGGGGAAGTGGCAATTCAGACATAGGGCAGAATCCCATACATCAAGATCGCCATGACTCCAGCACTGAACAAGCCAGCAACAGGAACTGTCACAAACCAGGCCAGAAAGATGTTGCGGAACAGACGCCAGTCAACAGCCTTCTTTGAACGTATCCAGCCGACTGCCACCACTGAACCAACCTTGGGAGTTTGAGAAGAGGGTTAGGAGATACAAGGTTAACATCTAAAAGCCTCTAAGAGACTTCTGTGACCAACCCAATGCCAATCAGCTGATACCCAGCAATGTAAGTACCCAAGATCTTAAAATAATGCAGACTTCAGTGAAGAGTGATGCTTTGTTAAAGGACGGCTGGAATTTAGCACTTGCAGGTTGCTGGGGTTAAAAAAAGAAGAAGAAGAAGAAAGAAAAAAAACCTTAGCAGCTGACTCTGAAATGCCTTTCCTAGTATACGCCTCAGCTTAAAGCCAGCTTCATGAGATTCTGGTATCTCAAATGGCACTTAACTCTGCTAGTGTCAGTGCAGGTCTATGTGCCTCTGCCTTTTTAGGCCCCAGTCCTGCAATGAGCTCTACGTAGGCAGAGCACTGCACCCACCCAAAGCCTGCTGACTTCAATAGGCCCTGCATGGACACAGGGATCATACTGTGTGGGGCTCACTGCAGAATTGAGGCCTTAGACCAGATGTGGGCAAACTATGGCCCACGGGCCACATCCGGCCCCTGAGCTCCCTGCCCCTCCCCTGCAGCCAGGCCACGCTCTGGCCCGCTGCTCCCGCTGGACAGCATTGGGAGCGCAGCTGGCTCTGGCCGGGTGTTGCGGCTGCGAGCTCCTGCTGCTGGTAAGGGGGCGGGGAGCGGGGGGGTTGGGTAAGGGAGCAGAGATTCGGGAGGGGGGGGCAATCAAGGGATGGGCAACAGGAAGCATTGGAGTGTGAGTCCTGGGGAGCCTGTCAGGGGGCGGGGATGTGGACGGGATGAGGAGGGTAGTCAGGACAGGGAGCAGGGGGGATCCCACAGGGGAAGTTAGGGGCAGGGGACAAGGGGCAGAGGACGGTTGGATAGGGGTTGGCTGAGAATTCTTCCTAAAGGAAGGCCTCAATCCCAGTTGCACTGTTCTCAACAGAAATCTTTCCGTTGAGCACAAAGTGGAGCTGGATTTGGTCCTAAATGGCATCTTTGCCTGGACTAGACTGAACTACATTAATATTTTTAAATAAGAACTTCCCTGCATTTAAAGAGGTTTAGAAACATTGGGTGGAGCAAAGTGTTTTAGGAGAGAGTGAAGAGAGACACTTTCCCTGTGGGAGTAAGTTAAGAGAAGATTGCACTGAATAAGATCATGAGAGTATAAAAACCTGTTCGAAGAGAAACTTATTAGCTATGTAACGTTTAATCTGAATAAGCCCATCAGTCATTGATATGCTAGTCTGGGGCTAGCAACTACTGTAGATGGCTCCAGATAGTTTGCAGTTGTCTAGAGGAGAAGCGGCAACCAGCCTAAATAAAGAGAAATGCAACAACAGCAGATTTCTGAATAGCCCCTTAGTCCAAAGAAAACTGAGTCCAGAAAGGATTGTGATGCTTGGCTCCTTAATGATACATTTAGGGCTTCTTTTTGGGAGGTTATTTATAGCAATTTTGAGTTTATGTAGATGTTTGCTTGCTTGGAAAGGAGAGGCAAGGAAAAGAGAGGAGTTGTTGCCTTGTAAATCAGAGCTATATACACGTGCACTGAGGATGAGATGGAAATAGGAGATAAACTTGTTGAAAGTCTCTGGATAAGGATAAAAGGGGTAAAAAACAAGGCTGAAGTCATGGCAAGGGTCTACTATAGATCAGCTAACCAGAAACAAGAAGTGCACGAGGCTTTTTTTTTTGAGCAACTAACAAAATTGTCCAAAGCACAGGACTTAGTGGTGATGGGAGACTTCAACCAGACTTCTGCTGGGAAAATAACGCAGCAGAGCACAGATTATCCAACAAGTTCTTAGAACATACTGGAGACAATTTTTTGTTTCAGAAGGTGAAGAAAACAAGTAGGGGAGAGGTTGTTCTAGATGTGATTTTGACAACTAGGGAGGAACTGGTTGAGAATTTGAAAGTGAAAGGCAGCATGAGCAAAGGTGATCGTAAAATGATAGAATTCATGATTCTACAGAATGGGGTAGGAGGGAAAACAGCAGAATAAAGATAATGGATTTCAAGAAGGCAGACTTTAGCAAATTCAGGGAGTTGGTAGGTAAGATCCCATGGTAAGCATGTCTAAGGGGAAAAACAGTTCAAGAGAGTTGGCAGTTTTTCAAAGGGACACTATTAAGGGCCCAAAAGCAAGCTATTCCGATGGGTAGGAAAGATAGAAAATGTGGCAAAAGACCACCATGGCTTAACCAGGAGATCTTCAGTGATCTGAAACTCAAAAAAGAGCCCTAAAAAGTGGAAACTAGGTTAAATTACAATGGATGAATATAAAAAAACCCCAACACAATCATGTAGAGACAAAATGAAATTAAACTAGCTAGAGACATAAAAGGTAACAAAAAAGCATTGAACATATACAAGCAAGAGGAAGACCCAGGACAGGGTAGGCCCATTACTCAATGAGGGGGGAAAGACAATAACAGAAAATATGTAAATGGCAGAAGTGCTAAATGACTTTTTTGTTTGTTTTCACCAAAAAGTTTAGTTGTGATTGGACATCTAACATAGTGAACACCAGTGATGAGGTAGGATCTGAGGCTATAATAGAGAAAGAACAAGTTAAAAATTACTTAGACAGGTCAGATGTCTTCAGTTCAGCGGGCCAGATGAAATACATCCTAGAATACTCAAGGAGCTGACTGAGGAGATATCTGACCCATTAGCAATTATCTTTGAAAACTCATGGAAGACAGGAGAGATTCCAGAGGATAGGAAGAGGGCAAATAATGCCCATCTATAAAAAGGAGAATAAGGATAACCTGGGGGATTATAAACCAGTCATTTTAACTTCAGTACCCAGAGATATAATAGCACAGATAACCACGCACATCAATTCGCAAACCCCTGAAAAGTAACAAGATGATAAGTAACAGCATGAATTTGTCAAGAACAAATCATGTCAAACCACCCTAATTGCATTGTTTGACAGGGTAACAAGCCTTGTGGATGGGGGGGAAGTGGTAGATGTGGTATATCTTGACTTTAATAAGGCTTTTGATATTGTCTCTCAAGACTGTCTCAGAAACAAACTAGGGAAATACAATCTACATGGAGTACTATAAGATGGGTGCATAACTGCTTGGGAATCCATTTCCAGAGAGTAGTTATCAGTGATTCATAGTTAAGCTGGAAGGAGATATGGAATGGGGTTCTGTAGGGATCCGTCCTGGCTCTAGGTCTATTCAGTATCTTTATAAATGACGTAGATAATGGTATAGTGAGTATATTTATAAAGTTGGGAGGGGACAGCAAAGTGTTTTGAAGGATAGCATTAAAATTCAAAATGATCTGGACAAACTGGAGAAATTGTCTGAAGTTAATAGGATGAAATTCAATAAGGACAAATGTAAAGTATTCCACTTAGGTCGGAAAAATCAATTGTACCCATACAAAATGGGAAATGACTGCCTAGGAAGGAGTACTGCAGAAAGAGATTTGTGCGTTATAGTGGACCATAAGCTAAATATGAGTCAAGAATATATCACTGTTGCAAAAAACAAAAAACATCATTTTGGAATGTATTAGCAGCAGTGTTGTAAGCAAGACACCAGAAGTAATTCTTCCACTCTACTCTGCGCTGATATGGCCTAAGCTGGAGTATTGTGTCCAGTTCTGGGTGCCAAATTTCAGGAAAGATGTGGACAAACTGAAGAAAGTCCGGAGAAGAGCAACAAAAATGATTTAAAAGTCTAGAAAACGTGAGGTATGAGGGAAGATTGAAAAGAATTGGGTTTGTTTAATCTGGAGAAGAGAAGACCGAGAGGGGACATGATGACACTCAAGTACATAAGAGTGTTACAAGGAGGAGGGAGAAAAATTGTTCTCCTTAACCTCTGAAGACAGGACAAGAAGCAATGGGCTTAAACTGCAGCAAGGATGGTTTAAGTTGGACATTAAGAAAAACTTCCTAACTGTCAGAGTGGTTAAGCACTGGAATAAATTGCTTAGGGAGGTTGTGGAATCTCCATGATTGGAGGTTTTCAAGAACAGGTTAGACAGACATCTTCCAGGAAAGGTCTAGTTATTACTAATCCTGTCAGGAGTGCACAGGGCTGGTTGATCTATTGAAGTCCCTTCTGGTCCTCCACTTCTGTGTCCAAAAATCAGGGTCTTTCAAGGCTCTCTCTGTAAATATCGTAATGAGTAATATTTGTAATGTTCCCTGGTACATTTTAATGTAGAACTCTCTCAAACATCACTATGTTACAGCACTCTAGTGAAGCTTCAGTGCACAGCAGCAGGGCCTACATGGACCAATTAATGTGCAATGTATTAGTGCACTTTAGAAATCACACCACCACAGTCTGCATTAGTGCTCTGTGTAAACAAGCTCTTAGATACAAGTAAACATGTCTGGTGTTTACTGGATAAAAAACAAGTGTTTTGTTTGTCTGTTTTTGACATCAGAGTGTATTATCAGTTCAAACTTACAATCAAAAGTCCTATGTATATTATACAAAAATTGTGTGAAATGTATCAGCTTGTATTTCCAAGCTATTGTGTAAGGTTACTGTATCAAATTTCATTCTGGTTTAGTGTGTAAGCAAGATGTAATTTTTGGTTTTTCTTGGAATTTAAAAAGATATCAGCAATGATGGCATTGGTAAATCCAGCTCTAAACACTATGAAAGTTTAGCTTATTAATAATGATTTTGATGAATTAAAGATTAGGAAAGCAGTTAAAACTTCAAAAGAGAAAAACAAAAATGATTTGTAGATATTCGATGACAGCTACTTTCAGATTGGTTTCAAATCAGTGCAGTTTGCCTTCATATGCTCTGTTTAACTACAGATGTATAGAACAAGTAGTTCTGCGTTCAACAGTGGTGCCTGCTAAAATACACACTTCTGTGCAGAGGATGTTTATAACACCCATTTTCCATTGTTATTTCAGTGCATAGACAAGCTCATCAAATCTGCCTGTCACGTGCAGAACAAGCTATTCAGAAGCCCCTGTGTGTTAAATCGCCAGCTTCATGGGTTAGAAGAAATACAGGCTAACTCGACTAAATGCCTGGTTCCAGAGTAACTTTCTGGCATGCGAAACAATGGCCAAAACCGAAAGCTCCAGGCTTTGCTGCTACAACTGGCTCCTTGGGGATGGAACCTGCTTGGCTCACAAATATTATTATATCTTGCAACAGCCGAAAGGTACCGAACGTTTTGGGGTTAGTGACTAAAGCCACAGGGACTCTGTGCCCTCCTGGATCTCTCCACAGGGACAGGGGTCTGGCTGTTGCAAAACTAAAGATTTTTTCTTTTTAAATTTCAGAGCTTCTCACAGAATAGGAATGTTGCATTTCTACTAGCCATAGTTATCAATTTAAGCTAATTGTCAGAACATTACATGGTGCATATGCTCCGTGCTTTATTGAGGATGCTCAACATAAGGCCACTAAAGATATGTTAACTTGACTATCGAAGTCTACAATAAGGTATACATGTAACGTTGTGAACAGTAAACTGGTCAGATTCACACTGGCCAAATTAACATGGTAAGAACCTTAAACTTTCCACCCTTTTGTGCAATTGCTCAGTCTTAACTTTGCATCTGTGTAGTTCTTTTGAATGTAATCTTTGTTTGCTTGTTTTGTGGTCATCAAAATCTATTTGGTGCAAAACATAATGAAGGCAAAATGCAACAATCAGCATTTCTCATAATTTGACTGTTCTAGATTGATATTATCACTGCAAACTCCAATACCTTGCAATGAGTGGAGCTTATTGGAATACCCACATTTGAGGCTACAAGTACCGTTAGCGCACACATTACTTCAATGCAAAATCCACTGTGAAGAAATAAAAAAAGATAGATAGATGGAAATGCTGTAGTATAAGAGTTACATGAAGGAAATCCCATGCCATGCACTTATCAAGACAGTGAAGTATAACGGTGGAAGGTGTCATAGCCTCTGAACACTGAGGAATGCTACAGATCTAGGCTCAAATGGCATGATCAAAGAAAAGCAAATCCTCTGCTTCTACTCCCAACATACTATGGAACTGTTTAATTTTGCTTGTGATCATTCTCTGTTTAGAGCTGTGGATGACGTATTTGTGAAGGATTACTTTGGGTGGAGCCTATCGAGTTCAAACCCCATATGCTCCTATGCCCCAGTTACAATTGATTTTCAATCTGAAAATTAAAAATGTGTTTTTTACAGTGAACATTTCCAGTTCTACATTGATGTAAATATCTTTGTTTGTTTTTGACAGAACAGAACTGGGCCGTGCCTCATACGTTTGATTTTGCCTTGCAGAAGAGAACTATTTCAGCTTTTCCCTGCATTGAATCATGCCATTGTACAGCGACCTGAGCAGCAAACTTAAAGATGTACAGTCCAGACTGCCATGACTACAGTCACATGGCAAAAGCATACCTTGCAGTGTGTAGTACTGACAGGAAGTCCAACATTGGAAGCTACCACAACTGTGAACGCCGAAGCCAACTCAATAGTGAATCCACTGCAGGAAGCATAAGAAAACACTTCACAGTCATTCTTTGTATCAGTTTGGACTGACACCATGCAGTGTGCCAAAGTCTTACCAGTATCTTCTTCAACTGTTTACCTCCAGCTGATTTGGTCATAGAATTACATTAGGAGAACAATGGACTACTGAATAATGGAAACAATACACACTAGTTATCTGCATTAAACTAGTTGCTCAGCTCACTGCTTCAGGCAGTTTTACTACTCTACAGTCCAGTGAATCATGCTTAATTAGTCATTAGGTTAGTGGCAGCAGAGGTCTAGTATGCATTTAAAGCAAAAGTAAGAGTCAGATTCATATTTTTAATGTTATGAAGCACATGGGGAAAGCAAATTTTGTCATTTCCAAATGTCATAGTTTCACACGCTAATTAGGACAGCAGTAGAATACTTTTGTCAACTAGACCTCTACAGTTCAAACTCACACCACATTCATTTACGGGGATTTTTTTAACAAGGTAGGAGGTCAAACATGTTACCATTAGAATCAAATCGAAAGCAAACCCAGCAGTCCACACAATTAAAAGCAAAACTACAGCAGCGATTTCTCAAACTAGATCCTGTTAAAAATACAAGCAATCAAATTAGTAATCCTGTACATACCTCGAAGGTGTGATTGGTGTGAGGTCTTTCCCCATAGTCTGGATAACTCTTCTACCCCAGACCCAGAGACCTACACAGATCCCAACACCTCCATAAAACAGGAGCCAGACAGGAGTCACAGCTTCTTGCATTACACCTCCTTGTTCATATATAAGCCAGAGAGCTACCAGAGGACCAATTGCATTGCTGAGAAAATAAAATATATGGGGGTTATAAAAAACAGAGGCAAGTGCTTTTCAACAAGTCACATTTGTTGTATTCATTTTTCTCCAAAACTGTGTGTAGCATTATTCTAATCCCACCACATGTAATAGATTAAAACTTTGTACAATGGCATTTGTAAGGAAGACTGCGGTGTGATAAATGTGATCAGATCCAAATTCGGAAGCCCCTCGCTGCCTACATTTCACTGTTGATCATTATGGCAGAAATTGACAGAAGTTTGTTATGCAAATAATTCTCCAGAAATGCTGGATAGTTGGTACCTTACAGATGTCTTGACTCCATATTGGGTGCCATGAAGGCGCGACTCCAGGGGGCACCTGTATTGACCTGACGGATGCTGCTATGGGAAAAATCTTCCGCCTACCATGCCCATGCCCACGCACACATCTGATTGGAATTGACGTGAACAAGCACTCAAAGAGCAATGGTTACAAGAATGGCATGCGTCTGACCAAGTGGGTATTCACCCACTTATGCTCCAATACGTCTGTAGTCTATAAGCTGCTACAGGACTCTTGGTCACTTTTTACAGATCTAGACTAACACAGCTATCCCTCTGATACAGTTACAAGAAGGTGACTGGGTTTTTTTTAATCTCATTTTTGAATGCTCAGGGATGGCAATACTGGAATATCCGGTGTGCTTGTGCACCATGTTAAACTCTGGCTGCAATATCAACCCTTTGTGGACATTTGCAGCTATTCCATGGTAAAGCAAATGTCAGGCTGCTCTGACATGACACTGTGGACTCAGCTCTGCGCAGAAGCTGTGCCAGGGTCAGAGAAAGGTACCAGAGAGCTTGTAAGCCAACTTTGCACACACCTCTGACTTGCACTCTGAAAGTATCAGCAGCACCAATATGTGCAACATCTGTTCTTATGCCTTAGTGCTGATGAGAAGTGTTGCCCTTCAGCTGATCAAGTCAGAATGACATAAAAACGGAGAGACCTAACACTAAATTAAATGCTGCATCTAAACTCTCAATTCAATGCTGTTACTCTGTGGTCTTTAGGGATTCCTTTCAGTGACTTAAGATTCAGAATTATGGAAGACTATGGTGACAGCGTACAGGGAAAAATCTGCAGTTTCTAGCAACACATCAGAGATCCTTGGTAAGAGTTTATGTCTGCTATGTTGGCTGGATCGAATCTAACATCTGCATTATTCTGCTTCATATTTTCTCACTAGGAAAAAAATAAATGTAGGAATGTGTGAAGCAGGCCTAAAGGAACTGCCATTAAATACTTTTAAATATTTCTTTACCAAATACACGTAGAGGGAACATATTTAACATTCTTATGGCTTAAGCTGATCACAGTGACTATCGTGATTCTGAGGAAAGGAAAGACGGAGAGCAGCAGAATAAGGACAACGGACTTCAAAAGAGCAGGCAAACAGGGAAGTGGTAGGTAAGATCCAAGGGGAAGAAAATCTAAGGGAAAAAGGAGGTCAGGAGAATGGCAGTTTCTCAAGGCACAACAGCAAATTATCCCCCTGTGAAGGAAAGAGAGGAAGAATAGGAAAAGACCAATATAGCTCCATCAGGAGCTCTTTAGTGACCAGAAAATCAGAAAGGAATCCTTCCAAAAGTGGAAACAAGGACAAATTGCTAAGGAGGAGTATCAAAGAATAGCACAAGCATGTAGGAAAAAAATCAAAAGGGCTAGTGCAAGCCTGCACAACACGCGGCCCACGTAGGCCCACTGTGCGGCCTGCGGGCAAGCGGCCGGGGGGCTGCCAGGTTTATCCCCTGCCCGGGGAGGGCCCGACTTCACAGCCCCGCATGCCCCACTCCAACCGCCTGGACAGTCAGAAGCGCGGCTGTCGGGTTCGCCCTGTGCTGGGGGGAGGGAGGGGAGCAACCTCACAGCTCCGTGCTTCTGACCAGGTTCAGCCCCTGCCGAGGTGGGGGTGCCGACCTCACAGCCTCGCGCAGGCGCGCACTGCACTCCAACTGCCCTGATGGTTAGAAGTGCGGCTGCCGGGTTCGCCCCCTGCCCAGGGCAGGGAGAGGGGAGCAACCTCACAGCTCTGCGCTTGAGAAAGTTTTACATTAAAAAGTGAAATGGTGACCAGATACTCCATACAATTAACATTAACAACCAGGGGGAAACGAACACAAGCCAAAATATGAAAAGAACAGGTTAAAGAGTATTTAGATAAGTTGGATGTACTCAAGTCAGCAGAGCCTGATGAAATTCATCCTAAAGTACTTAGTCTTAAGGAACTCGCTGAAGCAATCTTGGAACCATTAGCAGTTATCGTCGAGAACTCATGAAGGACACCTGAGGTCTCAGAGGACTGGAGAAGGGCAAACACAGTAGTTAACTTTCAAAGGGGAACAAGGAGGACCTGCGGAATTATAGACCAGGCCGCCTAACTTTTATTCTAGTATCTTACCAGGTATCAATTAAACAATCTATAAACACCTAGATTAGAACAGGATTATAAGGAATAGCCAGCACGAATTTGTCAAGTACAAACTAACCTAATTTTCTTCTTTAACAGAGTTACTGGCCTGGTAAATGGGGGAGAAGCAGTTGACATGATACACCCTGATTTTAGTAAGGCTTTTGACACAGTCCTACGTGACATTCTCATAACCGAACTTTGGAAATGTGTCTAGATGGAATTACTTTAAGTTGCATATACGACAGGTTGAAAGACCCTACAGAAAGAGTAGTTACCAAGGGTTTGCTGTCAAACTGGGAGGGCGTATCTAGTGGAGTTCCACAGGGATCAGTCCTGGGTCCAGTACTATTCAATATTTTCATTAAATGACTTGGACAATGGAGTGGAGAATATGCTTTAGAATGTGCAGATAACATCAAGCTAGGAGAGGTTGTCGGGGATGGTCATGGTTTACCTGGTCCTGCCTTATTCCAGGGGGCTTGAGTTGATGACTTGTTGAGGTCCCTTCCAGCCCTACTCTCCTATGATTCTATGGATTATCGATACATGCAGCCACTTTAGCAGACTACAGCAGATTTTTCAGAAGAGCTCAGCATCCAGCTAAAGCTCCTGTTATTGTCAATAGGGGGACGCGGAAGCTCAATATTTTTTGAGAAATCAGGACACATGCTTCATTTAAGTACTTAAAGGTAAAATGAATGCTTTTGGAAACCTGGCTCCAGTTGTACAGCTAAGGTAAGGTTCTATGAATGCTGTGTCTCAATGCCAAGGCTAACACTGCTGAAAAAAGCATAACAACTCTAACCCGAGGCAAATATACTTTACTGATTGTACAGGACTTTCCTTGATATAGTGTGTTGCAATATGACTTGCTAATTGGTATTTTCCTTACCCCAATCCAAGAGAGCACAAAAGGAAGATTGGATTGTAATTATCAGATTCTAATCACATCTAAGTGATTACAAAACGGAAAATAAATAATTTTAAAAAGTCAAACACAATTCAATAGATTTAAAATCTAATAGGCAGCTACTCTCTTTACAAACTGATAACAGTGAGTAGGATTCTGAGAATGCAGAGTCCAAGGATTGACAGTTCCACTTGTCATGGGTCCAGGACTGGCTATATTTACTCCTGGCACACTACCAAAACACACAGCTGGAGCAAGGGACAACTTTAAGGTCTTATACTGTACAAGGCAAGCCACCAGGGCTAGGAGTTAATCATTTATATTGTTTCAAAACTGGAGTCCCAGCTTTCATTGGAATAAAGTATTAGTGCCTGATCCTGCCCAAGTCCCTGGGAGTCAAGAGTCCTCAGCACCTCCTAGAAAGCACTGAAGCAAAATGCGACCCTTACACTTCACAACTCCTTTTCCCATTTACATGGGGGAAGAAAGAGGTGCCCATGATTGTTTGCCACTCCATCTGGTCCTTGGCATGGGTTCATAGGTCTTGGAGTTTGTCTTTTTCTCTTCAGACTTCTTTTGACAGAGTCTTTCCATCATATCCTCGGGTTTTCACATCCTTTCTGGCAGTCCTCTTCCTCACATGCTCTCTTTGATGGTCTTTCTTTTCCCATTCTTACCATGTGTCCAGCCCATCTCAACCATGCACTCTCCAGTCTATCACTCAGAGTCCCAACTTCATCTTTCCCCTAATTTCTTCCATGCACACTCTGTGTACCCTCTACTTGCCTGCCATTCTCTTTACTATATTATTTTCTACTACCTGTATCATCTTTTCTTCCATCTAAAATGAGGCCCTTACTCTCACTCCATTATTTCATGAGGAATCAAGCTCTAAAATGATGTGAGAAATACTGCCATAAATGGATTTTGCTTACAGATAAATAATTCCAAGAACTGGCCTGGAGCAGTGATTAGGAAGGAAGTTTCTTTTAAGAATCCGTAACAAAAAAATGAGACATTCCAATTGCTTGGTAAATTGTATTACTTTAAAAGTGGTTTTATTGTTTGACTTTTAATTGGGTAAAAGAGTCTTAGCGATTTGGAGAAAGGCCCTAGCAGCAATAACTGGTTTAAATTAGTAAAAACTCTGAAAAATGGAGATAAAAATCTGATTTTTAGAAGCACTACACTGATTAAATCCATTGCAGATTAAATCCATTTTAGCTAAACATAAGGTAATTTCAATTAGCAAAAATATTCTAAGATTCCCATATGCTGACATATCTTCCAAGGAGTCATTGTGAATGCTTGAGCTGTAGCTAAGGCCTGGTCTACACAATGCGTTTATACCGATTTTAGCAGAGTTAAACCAATTTAACACTGCACCTGTCCACACAACGAGGCCCTTTATATCAATCTAAAGGGCTCTTTAAACTGGTTTCTGTACTCCTCCCCAACAAGAGGACTAGCACTGAAATCGGTATTACCATATTGGATTAGGGTTAGTGTGGCCGCAAATCGACGGTATTGGCCTCTGGGCGGCATCCCACAGTGCACCACTTTGACTGCTCTGGACAGCAATCTGAACTCGGATGCACTGGCCAGGTAGACAGGAAAAGCCCCGCGAACTTTTGAATTTCATTTCCTGTTTG